>NC_090257.1:16556868-16754368 GCF_037325665.1 Littorina saxatilis | reverse complement strand
TGTATTAGTCATCTCTGTTTGTCCTTGGCCTCATCAATGCCTTGATGATTGTCTTCTGCTCACTAAAGCTGACACTGTTTTCAGGTTGGTCTTCCACGGCTCCTTCTTTCGCCAGCTCATCTGCCCTTTCATTTCCTGGTATCCCACAGTGTGCTGGTATCCACTGGAGGACAACTCTTCTGGTTTGTCTGACCATCTGTAATGCTTTGGCCAGCTGTGGGAGTTTGTCGTTCTCTAGGGCCTGAAGGACTGAAAGGGCGTCCGAGAGGAAGACAACTTGGTAGCAAGGGTCTGCGGAGTCCTGAACCAAGGAGGCGGCCTGCATGAGAGCTTCTGCTTCTGCTTTATAGTTTGTGCAGTGTTTGCCAGTGGCAACGCTGGATGTAGCTGTATGTCCCCCAGGGAACTGGATGAGAATGCCTGCACCTCCATTGAGCACGGCGTTAGTTGCTGATCCATCGGTGTATACATGGATCCACGCCTCTTTTGGGTACTGTTCGTCGATCAGGGCTAAGGTGAGTGCCTGTCGAGCTGTGTCATTCTGATCTTCTCCTGAGGTAACATGTGGAACACTGGTGCAGATCTGGATGCCTGGTTTCTCTGTTGCCTTGGGGGTTTCCTCTTCTTCTTGAGTCAGAGGTAGAGTGTTCTGTGGGAGGACTTCCCTGTACTGTCGAGAAAGTCTCTTGCTCTTGTGTACAAAACTGCTCCGTTTGAGCCGGTTCTTGGTGAGGTTGCTCAGTCTGTGCTTCATGGGGTGGTCGGGTAGGCACTTGAGCTTCTCGGCCTGTACCATAGTCTTGGCTTCTCTTCTCTGACAGAGGGGTTGGATGGTGGTAAGCTTCTCCATTTCCTTGATGGGCGTGGATTTCATTGCACCAGTGATGAGTCGGAGGGCCTGGTTTTGCACACGGTCAAGGGTCTGCAGGTTTGTCTTGGCTGAGGTTGACCACGCTGTGGAGCCGTACTCGAGGTGGGGTCTGATTGTTCCCTGGTATACTGTCTTCAGTATCTTCTCGTTCGCTCCCCAGGTGGTACCTGTCAGCTTCCTGAGTATGGCTAGCTTGCGCCGGGCCTTCGTCTCTGCCTGTGCAATGTGTGGTTTCCAGGTCTGCCGTCTATCAAAGGTGACACCAAGGTACGTTGCTTCTTCATCCTCTCTCAGAGGAGTTCCACCAAGCCTAATGGTTCCGGCTTTCTGCTTTGGCGACAGTGTGAATAGGGTGGTGGAGGATTTCTCCTTGTTGATGGAGACGCACCAATCCTCTGCCCATGCGTTCAGCCTATCTGCCGCTTGCTGCATTCTGTAGGTGGCAGTACTTGCGTGCTCCTCCTTGCACCAGATCACAAGGTCGTCTGCGTAGAGAGCAGCTTTGATCCCCTTGGGCATCTCAGACACCAGATCGTCGATGAAGAGAAGGAAGAGTGTAAGGGAGAGGACTCCGCCCTGAGGGACGCCATGACGAAGGAGGAACTTCTTGCTTTTGGTCTGGTCGACGTTAACTCTTGCCCTGCGGTTATAGAGGTAAGAGCGAATCCACTGGTACATGTTGCTGGACACGCCTTTCCTCAGCAGTTTTACAAGGAGTCCATCTTTCCAGACCTTGTCAAAGGCCTTCTGAAGATCTATCCAGGTGACGAAGACCAGCTTCTGTTCCTGAAAGGCCTCTTCAACTTCTTGCGCCAGGTAAGTGACCTGATCTTCAGTGCTGCGGAACTGTTGGAATCCAGCTTGTTCAGGGGCGAGGAGGTTCCTGGATTCCAGGTACCACCTGAGGCGCTCGTTCACAATTCTCTCCAGGGTCTTCACAACACAGCTGGTGAGGCTGATTGGGCGATAGCTGGTGGCCTTTTTTGGATCCTTCCCTTTTTTTAAGATGGGGATCATGATCGCTTCTCGCCAGAGTTGTGGTAGCGATTCTTCTTGCCAGCTGCTGTTGAAGACCTCGAGTAGCTTGTTCTCTGCTGCACTACCAAGGTGGGTTAGCATCTCGTTGGTGATGCCGTCTGGGCCAGGGGACTTCTTCGCCTTTGACTTTTTCAGAGCTGAGTGCAGCTCGTGGAGTGTGAGTGGTTGACTCATGGCGTCCACTGTCGACTGTCTGGCAGGTCTCTCTCTTTTCTCTCTTCTTGCTTCTCTCTGTTTCTCGGGGCTAACATGGGGGTTGCTCTCAGCTGCATAGCTTTAAGCAAATTGGTTGGCAGCATGCTTTCCAGTTAGCACCTTCTCGTTCTCTTCTAATGTGATCTTTCCTCTGCTGGTGTTCTCATCATTCAACTGCTTGGTGAGCCTCCAGAGCTTTCTGCCATCCTTCTCAAGGTTCAGAGAGCTTGTTTTCTCTTGCCAGCTTCTCCGTCTTGCCTGTAGCTTCTTTTTGAGAAATTTGGCTTTGGCTTCCTGGAGGCGGATGTTGTTGTTTTGTGACGGGTTGACTTCTGCTTCCCTTCTAGCGTCTGCCAGATCATCATCCAGTTCCTGCAATTCATTGCTCCAGTAGGGCTTATAGTCTCTCCTGGCACCCCTGGGAATGGACTCACGCGCTGCTCTGAGGATGCTCATGTTGAAGTCCTTTGCCACCATGTTGATGTCTCGACCCTTGACTCTGATGTCTTTGGTGAGTTCGCTGGTGCGGTGTCTAAAGAGGAACCAGTTCGTTCTTTTGTAGTTCCACCGTGGGAAGGAAGCTTCAGTGCAGGACTCCATGCCCAGGGTCAAAAAGACTGGCCGATGGTCACTTCCACCTAGCTGTTCTCCGACCTCTCTGCTGGTTAGCTGGTGCATGTCTTCCGTGCAGAAGGCTA
Organism: Littorina saxatilis; assembly: GCF_037325665.1. Lineage (NCBI taxonomy): Eukaryota > Metazoa > Mollusca > Gastropoda > Littorinimorpha > Littorinidae > Littorina > Littorina saxatilis. The sequence continues at coordinate 16,751,566 of NC_090257.1, read as the reverse complement.
GGTCAGGAGTTGATGTAGTGTGCCATCTTCTGGAGTAGAATGTAGGGCAGTCAAAGGGACTGTTCAAAAGGATGAGACCTTTGTCGTCCTGCCAGTTCTCCACCTCTTCTCCTCTCCGATCCAGGTGGTCATATCCCCAACTCTGTGAATGACTGTTGAAGTCACCCACCACGATGAAGTTGGAGGCCTTTGCGGGGATCGTGTCAAGGGCGAGGTGTCTATCATTGAGGCAGTAGAAGTTGACAAGATGGAATTCTGATGTCTTCGTCTGGATTCGAATCACCTGATATTCGGAGTCCTCCATGTGCGTTTTTATCAAACAGGCATTGATGTTGTTCCTGATGAGGGTCAGGATTCCTCCTTTGCTTCGGTCTGTTCTGTCGGACCTAAGGCATTGGTAGCCTCTCACTTTGAAGGACTTTTGGGGTGTCAGGTGCGTCTCCTGAATACAGCAGATGTTGATGTTCTTCTCATGCAGGATATGCTCCAACTCTGTCTTCTTGTTCAGAATACTTTCTGCGTTCCAGTGCATGACCTGAAAAGGTCGCTGCTGACTGGGTTTCTTCCTGGTTGTGGTGGTGCCAGTCACTTTCCTCCCGCGTCCCCTGGCGTGACAAGACGGACGGGACGGACCTCCAGTAGTTGGGGCTGGGTCCCTTTGAGGCATGGGACCCGACGCTGCTCCACCCTGGGGGGTCCTCAATGGGCGAGCGCCATTTCCATCTGTGCTGGTTGATTGTGTCATCATTTGCGTAAGTGCGTGTACCCGTGGTTTGTTAGAATGCGCCGTGCGGCCCGGGTCCTCCGTCTTCAGCATTCGGGGTTTTCTGTCGGGGTTACCTCACCCTTAGCTCATGGCCCGTACGTCCTACCCTGAGAGCACAGGGGGGAGGATTTGCCGGGATCCCACCCGGAGCCAGTTTGGTCCGCGGCCGCAAGCGGCTGATCTCCATATCTGAAGACCGTTCCCCTATCCGCCACCCGGGGACGCGCTGAGTTGGGGGTGGTCGCCCCACTGAAAATCCCACACTGGGTTAAGAAAGATCAGCCTGTCCCAGTGGTTTAAGACAAGATGGTTAACTTTAAAAAAGATGCCATAAAAACTTTTTCACTAAGATTCCGACTTTTATTTGACAAAAGGTAGGCTTGTATGTGAATGACAAAACCCGGCTTTTCAAATTTGACGGAGAAATATACTGTGACTACTAATACGTCAGTTTATACGGGGGCTGGTTCTAAGAATAAAGGATGTGACTTAACTGGATTCAAGTTAAAGGGGGCGAAAAGAATAAAGACAAGAAAAAAGACTGAATTATAGTCAATCAGTGCAAGCCTAACATGAGTTTGCACTAATGGTATTAGGGTTAGGGTTAGACTAAAACGTTTCTCCATCTGACGTTATACTCACAGTGGCGAATACGAACATAGAGACAAGACGATAGGCAGACGGACAGACAGATAGACAGGCACGCAGACAGAGATAAAACACACACACACACACACACACACACACACACACACACTAACACACACACACACTAACATACACACACACACAACTTGAACACACACACACACACTAACACACACACACACACACACACACACACACACACACACACACACACACACACACACACACACTTTGAGACACAACGATACCAAAGAAAGAATCTGTATCTGCAAGAAGGTTCCTCTGAACTTCCTTCCAATCTGCAACAACATTTTTTTTTATTGGCAAACCATTTGACCATATTGAAGTTTCACCCGCACTTTGCAGACGACAGCACCGAAACCTGTCTGGAACAATACTCCCTGGAACCAAGAGCAGATGGTGTCACTCCACCGATTCCGTTAGAAAACAGTTCCCTCGTTTTCACACCTCCCCGACTGCAAACAGCGCCACAACGAGACTCGACGGAAGTTCCGTGTTTTTTTCCTCTTCTTCAAAACGTTCCTCTTCAAGTCTTCAAAACTCTCTCTCTCTCTCTCTGTCTGTGTCTGTGTCTGTGTCTCTCTCTCTCAGGGTCGAGAGGGACCTAGAAAAAATGGTTTTGATGTTCTACTGATCCCCCCTCCTATCCCCCCCCCACCCCGGATGTTCTACTGATCCCCCTTCCATCAGGCCCCCCCCCCCCCCCCCTGTAAAAGTTGAGGCGGCACTGTCACACCTTCTATTTTCAATCAAATGGATTGAAATTTTGGCCAAGCAATCTTCGACGAAGGCCGGACTTCGGTATTGCATTTCAGCATGGAGGCTTAACAAATAATTGATGACTTTGGTCATTAAAAATCTGAAAATTGTAATTAAAATTATTTTTTATAAAACGATCCAAAATTACTTCTTTTTTTTATTGTTCATCATGTTCTGATTCCAAAAACATATAAATATGTTATATTCGGATTAAAAACAAGCTCTGAAAATTAAAAATATAAAAATTATGATGAAAATAAAATGTCCGAAATCGTTTTAAAAACAATTTCATCTTATTCCTTGTCGGTCCCTGATTCCAAAAACATATAGATGATATGCTTGGATTAAAAACACGCTCAAAAAGTTAAAACGAACAGAGGTACAGTAAAGCGTGCTATGCAGCACCGCGCAACCGCTACCGCGCTAAACAGGCTCGTCACTTTTACTGCCTTTTGCACTAGCGGCGGACTACAGTCATTGTGAACAAATGCAGTGCGTTCAGTTTCATTCTGTGAGTTCCACAGCTTGACTAAATGTAGTAAGTTTGATTAAGGAAAAAAAAGTCTCAAGATCTGAACGTTTTAGTTTGTCTGCAGTCACATTTTAATGATTCAGTAATCAGTATTTCAGTTGAAACATGAGGTCATGTGTTTGGTTGATGTTCAGGTTGTCGCTCAGTCTTAAAATAACAGCAAACAGCGTTTCTCCTTTCTCTTTCTCATTTTCTGAAACTCTCACCCGTCCGCCAGCCGGAAGAAACAAACTCCCTGACTCAGGAAACAGAAAACTCCGCCATCTTTTCAATGTCCGTGTGAAGGGAGAGAACCAGGGCGATTCCGTTTCAAGAAAGACAACTCTTCGCGGACTCGCGACATAACTGGGGACAGTGTTCTGTCAACAATGGCACGTGTGTGAGAGCGAGAGTGTCAGAGTTCCTAATTGGTGCCATGTTTGATTCCTCCAACTGTGGCGACGAAAATGCAACTTAACGAGCTGCGTGTGCGTGTGTGTGTGTGTGATAGAGAGACTGAGAGAGAGAGGGGGGGGGGGGGGGGGGTTGGTATTGGAGAGATCAATTCAAAGGGAAAGTTGTTCAGTTCTGCGATCAAATGATCGAACAAATCAACAGCCCTTTCATACATTCAAATTTTAAAAAAACCGATGACATAATGATCAACATGGAGGGAAAACTTTTCGTCTGGTAACTGATATCTGTTTCCCTGACTCTGTCTGTCTGTCTGTCTCTCCCTCTTTCTCAGGACCTAAAAGAATGTTGAGGTCACAGAAGCAATGTTTTATTTCTGCGTTAGCTCTCATAGCGATACCTACAATTTGCAAAACAGAAAACACACACACACCCGCATCATCAGTAATCATCATCATCATCATCATCATCATCATCATCATCATCATCATCATCATCATCATCATCATCATCATCATCTCTTTCAGCCCCCCCCCCCCCCCCCCCCTCAGACTCTCTTTGCCACCCCCCCACCCCCATACACACACACACACACACCTCCGGGCCCTTCTCTCTCTCTCTCTCTCTCTCTCTCTCTCTCTCTCTCTCTCTCTCAGTCTGTATCGCTCTAAGTCACAGAAACGCCCGGACTATCGTGTAGCCGGCTGGTAATGATTTTAGCCACACATCATCGATGCATTTAGTTCAGTGACCAAAACACCAACACGCGTTTTCCCAATAGCGTCAAAAGTTCCAGTTCCTTGTAAACGGCTGTCACATGGTTAATTCACCACACGTCAGTTACTTAAAATACTGCTGTATTTTCGGTTTGAAATCCTTTGATTGTTACTTTTTTTTAGAGAACAAGGAGAAAACATGAGTTCCATGGTGTCCGAAGTGGTACTGCTTCCTCACAACAAGGTAGAACACAAACCTTTCGTTTTCGGGGTTATTGGTTTATTGCAGGCTAATCATGAGGTGGTCAGACATTCAACACCAGACTATTGCAGGCTAATCATGAGGTGATCAGACATTCAACACCAGACTATTGCAGGCTAATCATGAGGTGATCAGACATTCAACACCAGACTATTGCAGGCTAATCATGAGGTGATCAGACATTCAACACCAGACTATTGCAGGCTAATCATGAGGTGATCAGACATTCAACACCAGACTATTGCAGGCTAATCATGAGGTGATCAGACATTCAACACCAGACTATTGCAGGCTAATCATGAGGTGGTCAGACATTCAACACCAGACTATTGCAGGCTAATCATGAGGTGATCAGACATTCAACACCAGACTATTGCAGGCTAATCATGAGGTGATCAGACATTCAACACCAGACTATTGCAGGCTAATCATGAGGTGATCAGACATTCAACACCAGACTATTGCAGGCTAATCATGAGGTGATCAGACATTCAACACCAGACTATTGCAGGCTAATCATGAGGTGATCAGACATTCAACACCAGACTATTGCAGGCTAATCATGAGGTGATCAGACATTCAACACCAGACTATTGCAGGCTAATCATGAGGTGATCAGACATTCAACACCAGACTATTGCAGGCTAATCATGAGGTGATCAGACATTCAACACCAGACTATTGCAGGCTAATCATGAGGTGATCAGACATTCAACACCAGACTATTGCAGGCTAATCATGAGGTGATCAGACATTCAACACCAGACTATTGCAGGCTAATCATGAGGTGATCAGACATTCAACACCAGACTATTGCAGGCTAATCATGAGGTGATCAGACATTCAACACCAGACTATTGCAGGCTAATCATGAGGTGATCAGACATTCAACACCAGACTAGCTATTGCAGGCTAATCATGAGGTGATCAGACATTCAACACCAGACTATTGCAGGCTAATCATGAGGTGGTCAGACATTCAACACCAGACTATTGCAGGCTAATCATGAGGTGATCAGACATTCAACACCAGACTATTGCAGGCTAATCATGAGGTGATCAGACATTCAACACCAGACTATTGCAGGCTAATCATGAGGTGGTCAGACATTCAACACCAGACTATTGCAGGCTAATCATGAGGTGATCAGACATTCAACACCAGGCTATTGCAGGCTAATCATGAGGTGATCAGACATTCAACACCAGACTATTGCTAATCTTGAGGTGGTCAGACATTCAACACCAGACTATTGCAGGCTAATCATGAGGTGATCAGACATTCAACACCAGACTATTGCAGGCTAATCATGAGGTGGTCAGACATTCAACACCAGACTATTGCATTCATGCAACTGAATATGCGAAAGAGTCGGCTACCATTTTAGGATTAGGAATTAGTCGATGAAGTAGAATTGTAGAGACTATCCAACGATCACACTAACAAAGAACCACCTTCTACGGGGAAAGTTACACCCTCGTAGCCTACCAGACGGGGAAAGTCGGAGGTTATACAATCCGACTCTCCCCGTCTTGGCGTGGACAGGGTGTAAAAATTGAAACGTGAAAGGCAGACTAGAAAACATTAACACTCAGACATTATCGTGATCACAGACGAACGTAAACACACGTACGCGCACGCACGCACGCACGCACGCACGCGGCACGCACGCGCGCACGCACGCACACACACGCACACACACACACACATACACACACACACACACACACACACACACACAGGGATACCCGACAAACAACCAAGAACAGGACACAGCCTAGTTTGTCCGTCTTTTCCATTTAAATTTGGCAGTTGGCAAGCGTGGATTTTATATTGTAGGCCTACCTTTCAGAAAACACATTACAAAACAACAGTATAAAAGAAGACGTTAGCTTTACTCGTCACCGTATACAGCATTCAATGTTTATGATATTCGTGATTCCGAATTATTACTGAATAGTACTGAACAAAAGTTGAACTTGTTTTCGTTTTTTCCGGAACTTAAATTTAGAAAAAATACTCTCATACAAAAATGAAAGCACTCTGATCGTAATTTTCTCTCACTTTTTTAAGTTCCTTGAAAAATAACAGCATTAGTCATTGCGATTAAATTGAAATCATCATTACTAGTAAAAAAAGTTTTAATAAAACACCACCTATAGGAATCTGAAACGACTTAATTTTGATGAACACTAAAACCACTGAGATTACTCATAAAAAAAAGTTTAACCTCTAAATCAACTTTGCCGCCTCTGAAAAAGGCCTAGGCCTGCACCTAGAGTTCTACCATCTATCTATCTCGGCTTGTGTGTGTGTGTCTGTCTGTCTGTCACTTCGCGATGCACGGCCAAAGTTCTCGATGGATCTGCTTCAAATTTGGTGGGCATATTCAGGTAGACCCCGGACACAATCTGGTCGATGAAAATTTTGAACACGTGCTCTAAGCGCGGCGCGGTGAACCGATTTTGGTTTTTCTGTACATCCGCATTCCCAGTAACTCTTCCTTATCTTCTCCAGTGTTTTGCGCGTTTATCTCCCTTCCTTGTGTGTGTGTGTGTGTGTGTGTGTGTGTGTGTGTGTGTGTGTGTGTGTGTGTGTGTGTGTGTTGTGTGGTTTGTGTGTGTGCAGGGGCGGACGAGGGGGGTTTCTGGGGTTTCCGGAACCCCCCCCCCCCAAGCCAAAAAAAAAAAATTGTGTTTTTTGGGGGTATTAATCAGTGACAAAATCTGCGGCCTGAAACTGGTAATGATTATCCTCAGAATGCACCAGATTGCACCATTTTGCATCCTTTTTTTCACATTTTCCGGGGGAGCATGCCCCCGGACCTCCCTAGCAAGCTTTGCGCCGTCAAGTCGGCGCTTCGCGCCTTCACACCCATATCTTCACAATATACTTTTGAAACCCCCCCCCCCATAAAACTGAACTAATCCGCCCCTGGTGTGTGTGTGTGTCTGTGTGTGTGTGTGTGTGTGTGTGTGTGAGTGTGTGTGTGTGTGTGTGTGTGTGTGTGCCGTGTGTGTGTGTGTGTGTATGTGTGTGTGTGTGTGTGTGTGTGTGTGTATGTGTGTGTGTGTGTGTGTGTGTGTGTGTGCACGGTGTGTGTGTGTTCGTGCGTGCGTCGTGTGTCTGTGTTACTGGCAGTGCAACGTGTTTAAATTACAAAAGAGACAGTGATATCAATAGGTTGGTAGCCCTATCATTTTTAATTAGAAGTTACGTCGGCTTGATTTCTTGACACTTACAACAAGATTAAGAAAAATGGCGCTAGCATGACACCATGGGGGGGGGGGGGGGGGGTGGGGGGGGGGCAAGGAGAGGGTAAGCTATGGGGGCAAGGAGAGGGTAAGCTATGGGGGCAAGGAGAGGGTAAGCTTGTAGAACATGCTGTGGAGTCGTTCATCCTCGCCACAGTCACACAGAGCGTATCCTTTTGAGGTGTGCCTTCAGACCGCAGTGTCCCGTACGAAGGCGAAAGATGACTGTCTGCTCTACTCGAGTGAGATGGAGGCGGATAGGGTCTTGGGCAGGCTGGTAGCCGTCTGTCTTCTCTTTGAAGGTCGACGCCCAGCGGTTTGTCATGAGGGTCTTTGTAAAAGAGTGCTGATTCATGATTGATTGGGACATTTCCAACCTTGTTAGCTCCCCACGGGTCACCTTGCGGTGCATCGCCCTGGGGTGTAACAAGAGGTACGCAAATGAAATAGCTACACAAAATAACCTATTCCGAATAGATAACTGATAGGATGTTCTGTAGACTCCCTTATATATGTGTTAACGCTGCTGATGTTTGCTTATTCTCAATATTTGTCCATGTTCTAATCGGTGGAACCATACGTTTTTGTCAGGTCGACTTTAAGGGTACCCCCGCTGTTAAAGAAAACGTCAGTCTTAAGAGTTTTTATTTTATTTATGAAACTTCAGGCTAGATTCTACCCCTGAAAACAGGAAGTAGAATAAAACTAAGTTTTTCACCCAAATGACGTGTCCCACATTACAAAGATAGACAGTGTTGACAAAGAATAAATTGAAACCAGGTATTGAAGCTCATAAATTGAATATTTTCTTTTCTTTGAATTTTACTCATTTATTCAGTGGTGAATCTTATGCAGCAGAGTCTGATACCCCATACTCACGTTTCAGTCGTTATCTTTGAAAAAAGCACATAAAGTTCTATTTTATTTGTTATTTCTGGCCTGAACATTCCTTGTAGGCCTACTGAGAGAAAAGTTCAATGTGCTGCTCCGCTCAGAACACTGTTGAAGCAACGATTTGTCTTTTTGTCGCAGATAAGGGTGTAAATATTCAAAACATTTACACAGATGAATAAACATGCGTTCAGGGTTGCCAGCCAAACGAATTTGTATGCGGTTTGTCAGTTTACATCTCCCGCCAAAATGTAAGTAACATCTCCCGTGATCATCACGTTCTGGGGCTAAAGACTGTGTGCGGTATGCCAAAATGGAACCACATAACACGTTTTAAAATGTTGATACGAAATCAAACACAATGTCTTGACGCATACCACCCCAGATAGAAAGAATTCTTTCTTTTGTCGAGACTACTAGACTTCTTGTTGGTGTCATTAGTTCACGTGTGCGGCCTCATTGAAGCTTACGCTGTTCTCGCGCTGTCCTGTCCGGACAATTATGAAAATTAATTTGCAAAACATATGCAGTTTTTGACTACTTGCAATAACTTCAACGAAGAAGGTCAATGAAACTTGGTATAATTTCAAATGGAATGATGTCTGAGACATAGAGAATACTGCATGGCTTGCTCTGTCGTACCAGATTTACACGAGTTGTTTTTTTAAATATTGAACTGCGAGCGAAAGCGAGCTGTTCACTATTTGAAAAAGCAACGAGTGTAAATCTGGTACGATACAGCAAGCCATGTAGTATTCTGTTTATCCTACATACTGTACTTAGGGGAAGGGCCCCTAATATGGACCACTTTTTGTTTATTGCTGATAACTAGCTTGTTTTCTTGCGAAGAAGTTTCATTTTGTGGTTGGTAGTCCTTCTCTCTTAGTTTAACAGTTAGGCCTAATTAGAGTGAAATAGATTTGATAGACCTTCAGCAAAAATTAAATACAGAAAAAATCACAAATGGTCCATATTAGGAGCCTGGGCGCCCAATATGGACCAGTGAAGCGGCCTTCACAAATCACTGTAAAAAGCCCCCTATACTTCAAAATAACATGATACAACTTAGTGTGCAAGTCAGACTTATTCAAATATGCTTTAGATTGAGCTGTTTCGGGTTGTTGAGAGCATTATTTGAAGCACACCAGGAAACTGAAGAAGCTTAGGCCAACAAAAAAAAATTGTCTGTTTAGGGTAACATGACCAAAAAAAGTAGGGTCGGTAGGTAGGTAGGGTTTTTTTTTTTTTTTTTTTTTTTGGTGTAAATGAAGTTGGCTGAACATTCACTTCTTATATTTGATGAATACATGTTTCAAAACTAACGTATAAATAAAACAGAGAGAAAGGGAGAGAAAGAAACGCCAAATGTCTCTTTTTAGCATTTTTACCTCTTTTTTTTTTTTTTTTTTTTTGAAATCAAAAAAAAGTTTTTGGGTCGGCGCCAAATCGATAGGGTCGGTCGGGTTACCCTAAACAGACAATTTTTTTTTTTTGGCCTTATCAAAAACAGAGTGAAAATAAGTGAAATTATCAACTTCCACAAAAAAAGACTTTTTGTTATATTTTTTTGAAATCTCGAGGGCTAGTTATAGGTTATTTTCAGCAAGCTTCTTAATGAATTAATTAAAATCGCTTTAGTTTTTATTTTCTTCGATTTGTTGAAGGTGGTCCATATTAGGGGACTCACACATACTTTGAAGTTTTGCTATTATTTTTTGTTTGCAGTAGAAACTCGGGGTACACACTGTTAAAATGTAACAAGTACTGTCTTAGCTGTCATATATAGCCATTTTTGTGTTATGAAAGCTTTGGCTGTGGACAGAAACGAGTCCGTTTTAGGCGGCAAATTTAGAGTGAACGCTGCCAAAAGTGAAAAAAAGCGAAAAAGCCTAACGGTTTTGAGGTTTGTGTTTCTGCAACTGTTTTGACATGTGCAACTTATCCAGAGAGGGTGAATAAAGCGAATGAAATTGTCTTCTAAACCCTCGTGCAATCTATTACGTCAAAGCAAAGAAACGTCCCCCTGAAAGTGTGGCGTGACGTGTTAGTTCTAAAAATTCATCGAGGGTAATTAGCGAGCGCAATTTATTTTTCTATAATGACGTTTGTCTCAGTGACTTTGGCATCATAAGCAGTGGAAATACAGGTCCCTGCCAGACTTGCTTGACCTGACCTCATTTACGATATACACACGTGTGATTTTAACGCTTATTATCTCACGAGTGTCTCTCTCACGTATATAGGATAAAAGACTGAAAGCCCTAGGGGCTCCGTGCGCCTGGAAGTGACTGAGAATGAACTCTTGTGTTGTGTGTGTTATGCTCACTGGTATTCGAGCTTCAACTGAGAGAAATATGATCAACGATTCCCCACACACAATTGTTTTCCCCCTACTTTTGTATCGTGTTTATAGCACCCAGTGACTTCAGCAAAATCATCAAACACACACACACAAACTCAGTCAGAGAGAGAGAGAGAGAGAGAGAGAGAGAGAGAGAGAGAGAGAGAGAGAGAGAGAGAGAGAGAGAGAGAGAGAGAGAGAGAGAGAGAGAGAGAGAGAGAGACAGACAGACAGAGAGAGAGACAGAGAGAGATACAGAGACAGAGAGACAGAGAGAGACAGACAGAGAGACAGAGAGAGACAGACAGAGAGAGAGACAGAGAGAGACAGACAGAGAGAGAGACAGAGAGAGAGAGAGAGAGAGAGAGAGAGAGAGAGAGAGAGAGAGAGAGAGAGAGAGAGAGAGAGAGATTTCTTATCTCCTTCTGCAAATGTACAATACGCACTTCCATCCGTACACAACTGTTAATATGGAATGAAAAAATACTTTTATTGCATTATCAGAAAAGCAAATTAACAACTTCATAACTCAAAGCAGTGCATTCTATGCTTGTTTAATTTTCTTTGATATTTCTTTGTTTTTACTTTTAACTTCAGAATTCTTAAAGCTGTACAACGTTGGATTTGGTAACTGCAAAACATTAAACATCACTGAAGTATGTACTGTCAACACATATTCTGAACAGGAAAAAACCCCATCGATTGCAAATTGTGAAAAAAACATCAAAACATGCATTGGAAAAGTACCTCCAAATACTAGTTGTTAAACAAAGCCAACTGAAAAAAGACCGTCCCTTCATTTTGTACAAAGAGGCATTTGTAATGTTTTCTTTATTTTTCCTTCATCCCAACCCCAAAAAGAATGTTTTGTTTAGATTTTCTCATTTATTTCAAAAGAATGCAATGTTTTCTTTATTTTTCCTTCATCCCAACCCCAAAAAGAATGTTTTGTTTAGATTTTCTCATTTATTTCAAAAGAATGAAGTCATGACACAAAAATAAAACATTAGCAAAGTACAGATAGAGTTGTCAGTACATGTACATCAATGAATGTTCACAAAAAGAATCTACCTTTGCAAAGTTATGACCAAACTCTTTGGTGACACGTTGAATAAAGAAAGGAAACAAAGTGACAAAATTCCAAAATTGCATTCAATCTTAATGTTAGCTTTCCTACCTGCATGAAAATAACAAACATCAAAAATAATCTCCACACAAATATTATTTCAAAAGCGATCACACATAAACAAATATATAAAAAAAAAGACTGAAAAAATGACAAAACAAAATCAAATTTCTCTCTGCAGAGTTTCAATGACCTAGCAAGAACGTGCTGAAAGTTGATAACTTTACTAAAAAGGAATGTGTCAATCTCAAACATGGACTGATCTAATTCATACAGGTATATAAATACATTGTCCTTTATTTATTTGGTGTTTAACGTCGTTTTCAACCATGAAGGTTATATCGCGACGGGGAAAGGGGGGAGATGGGATAGAGCCACTTGTCAATTGTTTCTTGTTCACAAAAGCACTAATCAAAAATTTGCTCCAGGGGCTTGCAACGTAGTACAATGGGAGAATGTAAGTTTCCAGTACAAAGGACTTAACATTTCTTACATACTGCTTGACTAAAATCTTTACACACATTGACTATATTCTATACAAGAAACACTTAACAAGGGTAAAAGGAGAAACAGAATCCGTTAGTCGCCTCTTACGACATGCTGGGGAGCATCGGGTAAATTCTTCCCCCTAACCCGCGGGGGGGGAGGAATACATTGTCCTATTCTCCAAATTTGGTATCAATTTAAAAAGTGAAAATCAAGGCAGAATCATTTGTATCAATGATATGGATAATATACACATGAAGCTGTATAAAACAAAAACAAAACACACTTGCTGAATATTTGAAGAACGAAAAATTGCACATCCATACTCTAAAGGTTTTATGCCTATAAGGCCATTCTGCACCTGAACAGTTGAAGAATGTCATTTTCACTTACCATTAACAAATCTAACCACTTACTACTGAACAAAATTATGGAACAAATGACTAAGACACAAATTTTCAAAATACACTAACACAGCATGACGTTATGATCACAAAAGCGTAATAAATGACCTAAGGGAAGCAACTGTGTATGCACCTCTGGATTCTATTGTAACTTGTATCCTGGAGAAGAGGCATCTCTGTTAGTTTTAGATGTAGTTTCAACCCAGCCACAAGAAAACTGCTGTTCTGAGAGCTGAAACTCTTCCCCAGCTGCATATTCTTGACACAAAAGCAAATCACATTAACCAATTAATGTTTTGACGTCCACATTCCCTCCCCTGGCTTATGCATTGATACTGATCAACAATAATAATAGTAACAACTCTTTTATCCACACAGCAGTCCAAACTTCCAAGTTCCTACTCATGGCTAAACAGTGTTTTAATTTTCTTCAAACTGCCTGCCAGTAACCTAGCTGACAACTGAAATCATCTAATAGCACCCTTAGCCTGCTGTGGTGATATTACCACGGAAGTATATATGTAGAACAAGTGAACAATTTGACAATCGTTCAACAATGCTGTGCCAAGCGTTAAATACAAACCACGTGAGTACATACATAATCTAAGCATGAATCATCAACAATTAACATTAACATTAAGAACAGTATCTGTATAGCGACATACTCTTCGTCACACAATGAAATGTATGTTTTATCTGACACCTTGTTAGAAAAAAAAATGTAACAACAGAAAAGGGTAATTACGGCCAATTCTCTTCTGACTGTGTAGATGCTATTATATTCTCAATTTCAGTTTGATCGCAAAAACAGAAGCAAACAGAGCTTGTTATCAATCTTTTCCCTTGGTATAAATCTGCCATTCAAGTGTGAATCTAATTATTTATCTTTTCCTTGAATCACACGGAAATGCAAGCAATCATTAATAAAAAATTAAAAAAACTTATCTGTGAAAATAATTACATCAAGTACTGATCAGCAAGTGAAAGAAAAAGAAAGTTCAGTTTAAATACATGGAGAGAAAAAAGTGCCTCTCTTGTTCTCATTTATGTCTGCAAAATCATGCATTGAGGACTTTTGTTCGTCAAAGTACAACACCATCTAACACAAGTCTAACATGTGACGTATTTCAAAACCCTACCCCTGCTTATGTACAAATGAAACATGTACGATGTTCTGGTCTAAGTCTTCCTCCGACGGTTACATCTCTCAACTTTGGCACACAACACCTTTCACATCTCTTACAAAACAACAAAAACGACAACAAACAAATTGACTCTACCACCAAACAAGCCCAGAGAAATGACGCTAAGCCTGAGGAGCAGTGTGGATCCTACAGCACCTAGTTTTCATGAAACTTCCCCAGGTGGATATACAGGTGTTTGTGTGCGACTCCAGCCTGGCTACCTGCGTTGGGATCAATTCATTCCCTGGTCCACAGACAATTGTTAATTCTAGTCTGTCATACCTCAGCTACATAGTGCGTCTTCAAAAGGCAACACTTTTCGCAAACAAGGTCTCTGCGCTCCTTTTCTTTTCCGCTACATAAACTCAAACCTCCCTGATTTCAGAAAATGACAACATACACGCAAACAAATAAGCATTTAGACTGTAGATTTTGGGGTAAGGTGGGGGGGGGGTGTGTGTGTAGGTGTGGGTAGCTGTAGTCAAATTCTCCTCTTGCATTCAGGACAAAAATCACCAACATGTACAGTCCACACAGCACTCAGTTTACATAAACACTGTCCATTCTCTCCTATAAAGCACACATCTCCCCTCACAAGTATTCGACATCACAACTTGCAAACAATCTTTTGCACTACTCTCTAACAGGTGATGTTCAGGCCAAAACCGTCCATTCAGCAGTAGCAGGGATTTATAGTTATAGTGCACACATGCACAGTATGGTATGTACCACACAGGTGCATTTGCACCTGGTGCACACCTCAACAGTGCATGCATACCCTGTGCATCAATACACTGACATTATCTTGGCCTTGTCATCAACTGTAAGAAAGACACTCCCACTGAAAGCACTTTAGAAACACTTGAGTACATACACTGATACAGTTCATCACGAAAATATTTTCCAACAGAGGGGTAAAGTAAAGTGAAGAAATGCTCAAGTTACTGCTGTTCAAAGAAATTTTAAAAGGAAAGCGGGGTTGGGCTAAGGAAGGGATGGAAGAGAGATGACAGGGCAGAACAAAATATTAAAGGATTAAGTTCTAGTCTACGAATTTTCTTCGACTAGTTTGTATTTGCCGACTACAGAATCACCTACTCACAGGAATAATTATCATCCTTTATATATATAATAATCCTCTTGATAAAACATGTGCACATTGAAGATTTCTTTCAAATGACTTTTGAGTATTACAGGAGCAATCCGCTCCATGCAGATCTCCTATTTGCTGTACTTTCAAAAAAGCAGGACTGAATGAACACAATTTGATCTTGATATGTATAACTGAAACGACAGTTTTCATGAGTTCTGTGCCAAGACTTTTTGTTTGTTTCGTTCATGGGCTAAAACTCCCATGGCTTTTTACGTGTATGACCGTTTTTACCCCGCCATTTAGGCAGCCATGCGCCGCTTTCGGGGGAAGACTATGTTTTAACTTTTATGCTGAGGTTCAGAGTCACTGAACAATACAGTCAAAACCTTATTTTGGAATACTGTCTCCTCGTCGAACGCAGAAGAAGAAGAAGAATACTGTCTCCTAAGTTTTTCCCCCAAGGATACCTAATATACAGTGGAAATATAGATACATGGGTAACCAAAATGTAGACAACTTACCAGAAAAAATAGTTAATCTCCAGGTGGGATGAATAGGGGAATAGATAGAAGAGACAGTGGGGAGAGAGAGTGAAAACTGACTGCAGGTAAGTTGCCCCGAGTACAACGAAAAAAGAAAGAAATGAGAGCGGAAAGGCTACATGAAAACCCAAACCAACAATTTCAATTCCCATGCCCTCCCTCTCCCATCCCCCAAAAATCAAAATTTGAAAAAAAAAAAAATGCCAGTAGCATCAGTCTCCAGGCTTGTTCCTCTAACACAGCCTGCGCCTGCACCCAAGAGTCGTCCCATGACCATCTTAGACAGACTCATATCCCTGGCGCCGGCTGCGTCGACGGCCGATGAGGTAAGCAATCAGCACGATGACCACAAGACCAGCCAGAGCGGCACCCACAGCAATGGGAACGATGCTGTTGGACTCATCGTCGGCTGGGCACTCGGACACATCTGAAACAAAACGCAAGATGTCAGTTCAAGTTTTCCCTTCCATCCACGCCTTGTCTTGCCTGGGATTAACCTACACTCAGTGGTGTGTGGCCAGCCTAAATCTGTGAAACTATTTGGAATTTACTCTTGAGACTCCACTGTGCTTCCTGGACACGCACAACCAAGAGCCTGTATCTCTCAAAGTATTGAATGTTCAATCAAGCCTTCATGTTATCCCTACACAATCTGACCTCCAGACCAGACAAGGTCCTCAAATGGTTATATGAGACAACAAACAAGCAAAACAGAATATAATCTGAACTACATGCTGAAGTACATGCTGAATTGTTCTTCAAAAGTTATGAGCAGCATGAGACTCAAATCATCTGGACTATGAAGTCTAAAGAATGGCCAAGTGAAGGTGCACACACACACAGCGACATAGACACTCACACAGGCACACACACAGATATAGGCACACACACAGTGACATAGACACTCACACAAACACACACACAGATATAGGCACACACACAGTGACATAGACACTCACACAGGCACACACACAGATATAGGCACACACACAGACACCTTTAACCGGGTCAACCAGCCCAACACCTTCCTTTTTGCGAAAATGAAGTTCAAAACAAACAGAAAAGACAATGCAACTTGGGGGGAAAATACAAAAGAGAGAAGTAGAGGGAAGTGTATAAAAGAAGAAGCAGAGGCACTGACTGTCGCTGTTGAAGGTGGTGTCGTTGTTGGTGTTGAAGGCCTTGTACTGCAGGTGGCTGGTGTCCAGGAGCACACCCTCGCTCAGCGAGGTTGTGATGTCAGCGTCGCACTTGTACGACCCGCCTCCAACCTGACCCTTCCACAGGCCATCCGTCATGTTCATGTGTTCGGCCTTCTGCACAGCGCCTTCACATACAGAACCGCCATTAACAGGTGTTTAACAAAATAAAATAAAAAAATAAGATTTTTTTTTTTAATGCAGCAGCTTTCTTATGCAAGATTCCACATCAATTACTAACCTTTCGAAGAGTTACCACTAACATTAACTGCAAACATTTGTACACATCAGAATCACAACAGTGTCAACTCATCAAACCTTGTTTCATCACTTCCTTAACGCTTTTAACCCCTTCACTGCCCACCCCGTACTTGATATGTGGTCATTTTTGGTTTGTCGTACGCCCATAACCGTATCTCGTACGGGGGATTTGTGTCGGCGAAATTTTGAAATTTTAAATGGGAGGTAAGCATGGAAAACTGGTCCAAGCTCTAGTATAGGGTTGCTAAAAAGTAGTGATTTCCCTTGGCCCGTCCGCAGAAGTTCGTATCACGTGACGAAAACTCGGAGAAAGTTCCAGACCTATAATCGTATTCAAGATGGCGGACAAAAGTCGAAGTTCAACCCGCAGGCCTGTCTTCAAGCGCTACAGTGCGCTAGAAGCTCGGCAAGAAGTGTTGAACGAAAATGATAGTGGCGATGAAGACTTAGGACTAGATGACAGCGATTCCGACGACGATGAGATAGACAGCAACCAGCACCACCCTCTTTTGTCGGAGGCTGTGGGTGATGAAGACGAAAATAACTCTAACTTCGAAATGGAAACTGAAAGTGACTGGCCAAGACTGAGTAATAGTGGGATTTTCAGGAGTTCATCCTGATGTACATATGTATATAACATCAGGTTTTGTAGTGTTTTTATGCTCTGCTGTGTGTGTTTTCATCATCTTAGTGTGTGTGATTCTGCCTGATTTGTCCCGTCACACCTGGACTGAAGTACCCTTATTCATTTATGGATTTACCACACAGAACACTTTTGATGGCTGTAATGTGAGTACCAGATGTTTGACTTCATTTTCATTATACACTTTCACCTGTTTTTGCAGTGTTTTGAGTTGTTTTATCTGCTGCAATGTATGTGTGTGTGTCCGAAAACTGTTTGTTTTGTGAAAAAAATGTTCATTATATCAATATTTACAAAAACATTTAACAAAATCCTATTATTTTGATATCACATAATAGCCAAGGGTATTATAAAAAAACATGCCAAGTATCTAAGAGATATCTCAATAAATGAATGAGCAGTGAACAGATTAGTGAACCTACCCAAACAAACTGAATTTTGGCCTGGCACACAGCAATACCAAAAGGCTATTATACTGTGGCAGTGAAGGGGTTAAACCTCTTCATACACTACTCAAAGATCCCACACAAGGGGGTGAACACATGCTGTGCAGCATACACTGCACATGTCTATCCAGCGCTCTAGTCAACACCGGCTGGCCTGACACCCACACAATAAACCGTAGCAAAACAACTCCCTCCCTCTTGCTCAGGTTTGTCGAATGCAGGTGAGCTCCAGATTATTGACAAAACTTACAAAGAGTTAGCGGAAATGTCAACGAAAAAATCTCAAAACACCCCCCTCCTTCTCACCAGGGTTTGAGGCGTTGGGGAAGAACTGAGGTCGCAGGTCGTAGGTGAAGGCGATGTCCCTCACAGAGTACTCGTCCTGGGCGGCTCCCAGCATGGCGCTCTCCTTGCTGCCGCCCCTGGCAAAGACCATTGACAGCGACCAGTTGCCGTTGAAGAAGATGTTGATCTCCTGAGTGATGTTGCCGCAGGTGCCATTCACCTTCACGACGGGGTCGGAGGTGTTGTACGCTGGGATGTTGATTGGGTTAGCGGGGACCGTGGCGTTGCCCTGCAAGAGGGACAGATAAATAACAGAATGTTTAACCTGCTATAGTGGTACAGTGGGACCCCCCCCCCCCCCCACCTTTAAGACCCTGACAAATCTGAGAAAATCAGGTATTAAAATGGAGGGAGTATTAAAATGGGGGTAATTTTACAGGGGTTAAAAACAGGGTCTTAAAAGAAAGGGAGTCTTAAACGGGAGGTTCCACTGTATCCCCACCCCTAGTCTTCTGCATGCTTGAGCTGCACGTCCAAAGTACACGTGTGATTTAGGTGATGGGGCTTTTATGTGTATGGCCATTTTTTCTCGCCATTCCGGCCGTCATACTTCCGTTTTGGGGGGACATCCTCTTGTTGTAGGCTTAAAAGAACAGGGATTCTGAAAATGAAAATACATTGACAGATGTTCCGAACAGAAAGTTTTTGTTTGCACAAAAAAAAGACCAATGAAGAAGGATGCTCCCAGCCTAAACAAAACAAACAAAAAAAAAAAGAACAAAAAACAACTCACAAAGGCAAGAGAGTAAGGGTTGAAGCAGCCTGCATACAACCGAGGTCCAACAAACCAAAACGTCAAAGAAAGAATGGTTCTAAAGGGTAAAGTCTTCTTATTCTCCTTGGTGTTCACTGGGCTACACATTCAGTCCAGCTCGGGATATGAAGGTCGTTGTGGGTCAAGTCTTAAATTGAGGGGTGGTGGTTACACTGCATTTGATGCGGGGCAGGCTGCTATGATACTCAGCTTTCTTCCGTGTGACACCCACCTTTCCCCACCTGTACGATACACACAGACCCTCACCTGCACAATACACACAGACCCTCACCTGCATGATACACACAGACCCTCACCTGCACAATACACACAGACCCTCACCTGCACAATACACACAGACCCTCACCTGCACAATACACACAGACCCTCACCTGCACAATACACACAGACCCTCACCTGCACAATACACACAGACCCTCACCTGCACAATACACACAGACCCTCACCTGCACGATACACACAGACCCTCACCTGCACGATACACACAGACCCTCACCTGCACGATACACACAGACCCTCACCTGCACAATACACAGACCCTCACCTGCACAATACACACAGACCCTCACCTGCACAATACACACAGACCCTCACCTGCACAATACACAGACCCTCACCTGCACAATACACAGACCCTCACCTGCACAATACACAGACCCTCACCTGCACAATACACAGACCCTCACCTGCACAATACACACAGACCCTCACCTGCACAATACACACAGACCCTCACCTGCACAATACACACAGACCCTCACCTGCACAATACACAGACCCTCACCTGCACAATACACACAGACCCTCACCTGCACAATACACACAGACCCTCACCTTGAGGTAGGTGATGTTGGAGAAGCTGATGTCCCCCTTCAGCACAATGCAGGTGATGTTTTTGCCATCTGTCACAGCGTAGACGTTGTCGCTGGGGGCAGGGGCCGGGGTAGAAGGGCTGGGCGTCGGGTCAATGTCACACCCTTCACCTGCACACAGTCCATAGATACGCAAGATACAGTCAACCGTATGTGAGAAACAATCCCCAGTATGTGAGACAGTCCACAGCAAGATCATGAGCCACATTCCATTACTGGTGCATGTATGTCTTGTATTCCTTGTGCACTCTTACCAAAACATACATCCCTTAGCTTAGCAGAAGCGCTCATCGGAGGGCTTACTTCTCTTCAAGTTTGTTGATTTCGTTCTAAACATGCGTATGTTTGGTTGCGTTTGATTTGAATGAATGTCTTTTCAACTGCAATATCAAGGTGAATTCCAATAACATATTCTGTATTCTCCCTTATAACAACACACATGCAACATTCAAATTTTCCAGGAAAAAGAAACGGAAGAAATTGGGTTTACAATGGTGGGAAGTTGAGGGTGGAAGGGAGGAGGAAATAACGGTGAATACAATGACAATTGGGGTCTTACCATCTCCAGTGAACTGGCCCTTGTTGAGGCCGAACGCCTGCAGACGGACCTGGTCGGCATAGAGAGTGGTGCGGGTGCTCCCAAGGGTCACCATCTGCTCCGAGTTGCACATGTAGTACGTGTTCAAGTTGCTCTGATTGAAGCTTTGCGTTGTACTCTCATACACCATAGACATGTTGGCTGCACGTATAGTTACAGGACAAATTGCACAATAAAACACTGATCATCACAACATGACTTAACTATCTGTTGTCAGGTTTCAATGGTACTCTCAAATATCAGCTGGGACTGCATGCATAGTTTTCAGACAAATTATACAATTAAATACTGATACGCCTATATTTTACATAAATTCTTTGGCAAACAGGAAAACGAGTCTGAACAGCCAAACAAGTAAATATAAAACATAAAGGAACATAGCGCTTGGAAACGCAATAACCCCCCACCCCCCCCCCCCCCCCCCCCCTCCCAAGCAGGAAAGCCAGCATACCATCAGCAGCATCAGGGAAGTTTTCAGCATCCAGAGTGACGTTCAGGCTGATTTTGGACCCGGCAGGGACAGTGGTGAGGGTTTCAGTGATTTCCAGCTGATAGTCACTGCCAGCAATCACCATGGTGGCAGTTTCATTGCCGCAAGTACCGGTGACATTAGCGCTGCCATCAACAATCATCACTTTGGAGAACACCTGTAAAGCAAGCGATGAGGACCATGAAGTTTCAGGGCCAGTATGTATCCTTGAGCTAATTCAGCCCACTGTAATAATATCTCAATGCATGAGTCGAGGTTAGCTCTATCCTCGTGCTAAAATCCGGGTCAAACTATCCCCTTGTTTTGAAGCTGATAAGTCTTTTATCCCAGCGTTAGTTGAAAAACATGGCGGCGGTCGCTCTTCAAGTGCAAAGAAACCATGTTTTCACATACAGGAATAACCTATTTGGTGTGTTTGATGTATATGAACTGTAAATTTTTTTTCGGTTTTGCCGTGGAAATTTGTGTGATCACTGACGGTGTTTAAAACGAATTTGAACTTCAAGTCGAAATGGCGATCCACCCACCCCCTCCCTTTCTTTCTTTTCTTTCTTTATTCGAAAATTTTTAATTAAATTTTCATTTGATTAATATACTTACCCGAATCACATAATAGCATTGACACACTTCGAGATGCTTAGGTCTGATAAAAGCTACCCGTCTAGGTATAAGGGAAGCAACCCCAACTAAAAAAGTGACAGCACCATGGTACTTGCCACCCACGGTTGCCCCCCATTAGTGAGTGAACTACGTCACCATAGGTGCCTACCACGTGATAACCATCAATCGACTTATAGAATACTAAGAAACTATAAAGCGGGGCAGGCGGGAGGGAATTACCTATGTGATTCGGGTAAGTATATCAATCAAATGAAAATTTAATTAAATTTGATTAAATTACATATTCTTACTCCGAATCACATAATAGCAGATAACTCCAACAAGGTGGTGGGTAAGATAAAAAAAGTTCAAACTCACCCAAAAAACTGGAGAGGCATCATCCAGCCGCCGCCAAGTCAGGAATGGACCATGATCCATCCTGACAGAAGGCAGCAATAAGAATTGGAAACCCGATAAGTACAAAATCTGAGCGCCAGTAAACTAAGCGCAGGACGTCAACCAACCTAACGACCGAGGAGGAGGCCCGGGCCCTAGAAACATGAGCTCGGGCCGAGCAGAAGGGGAAGAAAAAGAAAGCTATAACAAAGGTGGTGGGGAAATCCCGAGCCACTCTAAAGCCTTGCCAAAAAACTGGCCCGCTGCCAAAAGTCAGGAAGGGCCCCATGAGAAAGAAAAATCTAACTCACTCTAAAACCCCTGACAGGAACTGGCCCACTGCCAACAGACAGAAAAGGACCGAGAACCATCCTGATGACGGCACGATGACTCTCAAGCAAAAGTTGCACTTCTTCCAATCTCCTGAACCGAAAAACAGCCCAGAAAGGGGCTCAAGTCTTGAATAAACCCGAGCCGAGTAGAGGGACAGACAAGCTGCCCCCCCCCCCCCCCCCCCCTTACTATTGGAAGGAAATGCCAATACCCTGGAAACGACCATGCGTAAGGTTGGCCATTCATAAATGAAAAGGACCAACCTTCACGGAGACCGTAAGACAATCATGCCAAAGTATATAAACCTTGGGATGGAGTGAGGCCCGAAAGGCCTGAGAGATACCAGTCAGCTCCAGGAAGGAGTGACCCATCTCCAAGAAAGAGAGAGAGACAACTGAGTACAAGATACCAGAGTCCAACTCAAAGAGAAAATCTCAAAGGAGACGGTCACCCGTAGTCCTCTACCAGTCCATGCGGAAGCATAGAGAGAGGTAAAAAGAGGAAGCAGCGGCCTACGATAAAGCTTAAGCCACCGGAAATGCGGAGATCACGGTGGCCAAAGCCTGATGTGACCGGTGACCCTAAACAAAATGACGAAAAGTCAGAGTGTTCGCAGAGCAGTCTGCTTGTAGGTAATTGAATGAAAATCAAGAACCCAAAACAGAAAACAAGACTGGAAAGGAAAAACGGAAAACCGTGAAGCCAACCAGCGTTAGAACAAGAGTTCTCAGGGAAAAGGGCCCGAAGAAAAATTCGCGGCAGACAAAACCCAGAAAAAATTCCTGAGTTTGGCTGAAAAGCCAAACACGTCTGATTACCTCAAAACCGAGAATCAGACACGGAAAACAACAGGCGAACGTCAGTAATAGTTGCAAGTGGTAGAAGGGTGACCGTAACACTGGCAACCCAACCCACCGGAAGTCGACCCGACTCGCCTCATGTCGGAATGAGGGAGAAGAGGAAGAGACCAAATCTAAAGACACGGGGACCGTAGTCGCCCGTGCCAGGCAGGAGACTATTACACAGGCTAAGGCTGGGAGCCATAACGCCCGTAGACCGGCCATAAAAGATGCTGGACTAAAGCCCGCACCAAGAAAACCGGAACATTAACTAGACCTCTGCCGAAAGGAGAGGAGTAACCAACGAAGCTGAGAAAAGTGATAGGCCACAAGAATGACTCCACACCATGCATTGCCAAAAACAATGCAACCTCAGGAAAATCTGAATGTAACTTCCGAGGACAACTCAAGTAAACCTTAAGTTTGGACGAAACACCAGAACAAGTCCGATCGCTAGAGAAAGACAGAGTCAGACTCAGCGAAAGACCAACTAGGACTGAGTCCATAAGAGAAAGCAACAACCACCACCGCCGACGAAAGGAATGGCTGTTGCACCAGCTGAGGCTAAAAAACCCGGATGCCCTAAGGCCAGCTGTTGTTCCGATAACACAGACTACAACGTCTGTGAAAGAAACAACCTCTCCGGTTAAACCTGAGCTGAGGACTTAGCCTGAAAGGGCTGAGTCTGCTAGGTAGAGCCTGTTTTGCTGCCTCAAAGCTTGAAGAGCAAAAGAAGAGACCTGAAGGTCCCTATGAGTCTATCTCCAACCTCCTGGCCTCCAAGCCGGGAAGCCGAAGAGAGACCCATCCACCGAGGGTGAAGAACTAAGGGAGTCTCTCGTTGATTCCGCATAAAGTTAGGAATGGGCGAGGAACAAGTCCAGTCTGTACATGACCGCATGGACATTGTGCATAGAGGACGACCTCCTCTGTTCTAAATTCACCCTAGCAAAGGTGGAGAAAGCGTCCCCTGCGTCCTGCTCTCACTGAGTGTAAAGGTCGCCAAGGACTCCGTAAAGGAGTGTCTCCAAAAAGGAGGCAAGTTCCAAAAGCTGTCTGCCCCTTCCTCAGAGGGGAAGAGAGTCCGCTCAGAGAGCAGGGGACTCAAATCGTTCCCCAAAGGCTTCGTACAACCGAAGGAGTTCCGGCGTGACCGGCAAAGGTGCACGCGGAAGGGAAAAAGACGACAGCAAATTCCACCTCATTGGGGGTGAGGCTTGCCCTGGGACGCGCCTCTACCCCTGCCCGAAGACGACCTCTTGCCCGAACCACAGAAAGGGGCATGAGGCCTCTTGCGGGAAGCAGGGTGCGGCTGAGAGGAGGTCTTAGTCTGCTTAGACTGAGCCTGCTTAGGCGTGGCCTGCTTCTGCTGCTTCAGTGACTGAAGAGCAAAGGAAGAGAACTGAGTGTCTCTGTTGCTCTCAATCTCCTGCTTCCTGGCATCAGAGGCCAGGTGGCAGAAGAGAGAGAGCCCTCGACAAAGGGCGACGAACGGAGGGTGTTCCTTGTCGACTCCTCCGTGACCTGGGAGTGGGCAAGGAACAAGTCCCTTCTGCACGTGCCGCGTGGGCATAGTGCAGAGAGGACAACCTCATCTGCTCTTCGTTCACCCTAGCAAGTGTCGAGAGAAGAGTGGAGATGTCTTCCGCATCCTGCAAGAGTAAAGGGCACCAATGACCTCGTAAGAGCCCGAGAAAGGGCTCTAAGGAGCGTCTCCGAAATGGAACTAAGTTCCAAGAGCTGTCTGCCAACTTCTACAGAAGAGGAAAGAGTCCGCTCAGAAAGAGGCAAACAAGAGTCCTTCTTCAAGGGCTTCGTGGGCGGGGATATAGCTCAGTTGGTAGCGCGCTGGATTTGTATTCAGTTGGCCGCTGTCAGCGTGAGTTCGATCCCAGGTTCGGCGGAAATTTATTTCACAGAGTCAACTTTGTGTGCAGACTCTCTTCGGTGTCCGAACCTCCCCCCATCTACACTACATTGGGTGTGCACGTTAAAGATCCCACGATTGACAAAAGGGTCTTTCCTGGCAAAATTGCTTAGGCACAGTTAATAATTGTCTACCTATACCCGTGTGACTTGGAATAATAGGTCGTGAAAGGTAAATAAATTATGCGCCGCAATGGCTGCAATCTACTGGCCGTATAAAATTACATCTCACACGGCATCACTGCAGAGCGCCTAGAACTGTACCCACGGAATATGCGCGATATAAGACTCATTGATTGATTGATTGATTCGTGAGAAGCGGGAGAAGTTCCGGTGTGACCTGCAAAGGTGCACGCGGAAGGGCAAACAGCGAAAGTAAGTTCCGGGACAACTTTGGCATAGGCAACTTCCTCTGAGCCGCGGGGGGCACGAAGGAGGAAGCCTGAGCAGGAGAGGCGAGATATTCCAGTGCCAGTTCCGGAACTGAACCGTGCGGAACCAGCAACGGAACTGAGACCGAAGGGAGACCGCTGCCGGAAGGCATGGTCTTGGCGAAAAGCCTTGAGAACTGAAACACCACTGAGGGCAACTCAAGAAACCGGAAGTAGCTATCTTCCTCCTTCGCCAACCGGAAGTCAGCCATCGCTGAAGGCGCGGCCACAGAGGGCTTTGCCGACGACGCAGCTCCTTCTGGAAAATAGCGGGACGTGACCTCCGCGGCAGCCTCAAGGGCAACCTTGAAGCTGGCCGGAGCCCCCGAGAGCGTCTGCTCATCGTCAACGGACCTGGAGTCCGAAGCGACCAACGAAGGGGGGTGGCGCAAAGCCACCAGAACCCAAGAAAGGACGCTGCATAAAGAGGCCGGAAGACTGAAGTCCGTCCTGCTGGAAGTCAACCGAACTCATATCCTGACTAAGAGGAAGCTGAGCAGAGTCAAAAACCGAAGCTGGGGGACGTGAGGCATCAGCAGACCCCACCACCAAAGTGTGTGGCAGCTGCTGGCTCACCTGAGGTCGGAGGCCCATATGCCCGAAGGGCAAACCGTGTCCAACGTTCCCCGACGATCCAGAGGAAGCGGCAGGAAATGAACCGGAAAATCCGTGCAGAGTCGGAAGTGCAGCTGAAACAGCGGCGCTATGCCAGATCTGTTGCTGCACAGAGTGAGGGCTGAAGCCCGGAAACCCGTAGGTATGACCTTGAGTCAAACCGGAAGTGACAGTAGCCTGTGCACTCGAGGAATGACCTGTATGACCTTCAGTCAAACCGGAAGTGACAGTAGCCTGTGCACTCGAGGAATGACCTGTATGACCTTGAGTCAAACCGGAAGTGACAGTAGCCTGTGCACTCGAGGGATGACCTGATGACCTTGAGTCAAACCGGAAGTGACAGTAGTCTGTGCACTCAAGGGATGACCTCTAATTCCGGCGGGAGCCGGAAGGACAGCTGCCGGAAACGGCTGCTGCGGTAAGGCGTGGTTCAGACCGGACGTGACAGTAGCCTGTGCACTAACCGAAGAACCACTACTTCCGGCCGGAGCCGGAAGCCCAGCTGTCGCGGACGACTGCTGGTGTAAGGCGAAGTTCGAGCCGGACGTGACAGTAGCCTGTGCACTAGCCGGTGAACCTTTGCTTCCGGGAACCGGAAGAGCAGCTGCCGTAAACGGCTGCTGCGAACACCAACCTTGCTGTGACCTTGTCCCCTGAGGGACATGCCCTGTTACACTACCGCAAGCAGTAGGCAACGAGTGCAGGCCAAGAAGCGAAGACGAGGCTCCCGGCGGGGACAGTCCACAAACATCACGGTGGCCGGCAGTCTGGTCAAGGGCGGACAAGGTCACTGAAGGCCCCGACGTCAAAAGAGACGCCAAGGAAAGAACGTCGCTAACCCCCAGGCGGGGGACGGTGCTGGCAACAGCGTCCGTCCGTGACATCTCCTCGCGGACGAGGCTTCGAATTTCTGGAAGCAAAGAGGAGATCAAAATAGACACCAGAGCTTCTCAGAAGCTCTGGTGCCACAACCGAAGACGAAACAGCGGCCTTAGAGGCAGACGCAAGCGGTTGAGAGCCGGACGGCAAACGTCCGGCGAAGAGATCGGTACCGAAAACGAAGTTTACTCTTAGGGTCCGACAATGATTACAGGATTCTTGCTAGAAGACACAGGTGCAGAGGATTTGGGCTTACCAGGGCCCTTGCCCTTACCCTCAGCCTTCGCACCCCTCTTTTGATCGCTGTCGGCCATGTTAAGACCAAGAGAAACAAGTAAACAAACAACTGAAAATAGCAAAGTCCGAACGGACGCAAAATTTCAGAAGCAAGCAAGCGCACAAAACTAACACATGCGAAGTAGCTACCGAAAGGCAGCTAAGAACAAGCTAGAAATAGCGTTAAGCGTCCGCACGGACGAAAACAACAAAATAGCAAAGGCCACGTGCTAGCAAAAAATGGCGACCGGCAAGGAAGCCAACAACTACTGAGAACTTCAAAGTCCAACGGACTAGCGAAATTAACAGCAGAACAACAACAACAAGTCAAAGACTAAAAGGAATGATCTCACCAGCTGCAAAGCCAGCAAGAAGACGGGGGCCGAGGCCGGTGGATGTCAGCAGACAACGAAACAGCCAGAGCAAGCAAAACACGACCGTCTCTCTCAAGTGATAGAAGTCGATTGATGGTTATCACGTGGTAGGCACCTATGGTGACGTAGTTCACCCACTAATGGGAGGCAACCGTGGGTGGCAAGTACCATGGTGCTGTCACTTTTTTAGTTGGGGTTGCTTCCCTTATACCTAGACGGGTAGCTTTCATCAGACCTAAGCATCTCGAAGTGTGTCAATGCTATTATGTGATTCGGAGTAAGAATATGTAATTTAATTGGTGTTTAACGTCGTTTTCAACCGTTCAAGGTTATATCGCGACGGGGAAAGGGGGGGAGATGGGATAGAGCCACTTGTTAATTGTTTCTTGTTCACAAAAGCACTAATCAAAAAATGCTCCAGGGGCTTGCAACGTAGTACAATATATTACCTTACTGGGAGAATGCAAGTTTCCAGTACAAAGGACTTAACATTTCTTACATACTGCTTGACTCCCCCTCCCTTTGCCTCCAACTTACATCACTAGAACCCTAGAACAAATGTCCTTGTTGCGTTGCATTTCACCTACCCTATTGTGCATTTACACAAGAAAACAACAACGCGAAGAAAACAATGGCATGAGAGCAAGACCGGAACCCAGTTTGAAGAAACATTTCATCACTCTTTTTATGACGTCAAGGTCTACATTGGTCATTTACAGCAGAGCGACGTCACCTTTCGAACGTGGATCCCTGAATTTAGAACGGCCTTGACATCCTATCATGCGTAGAGATGCGGAAATCCCCATGCCAAAAATAGATCAAGGGTATTGCATGGGTTAGTTATCTCGACTCGTGCATTGCGCTAAAGTATCGATGCTATCCTGGGGATAGAAAGCCCGAGCTAAGCTATTAGCCCGGGTCAAGTTGAACCTCGACACATACATTCCGGCCCAGAGGTCTAGCTTGAAAAACATCCAATATAACCTCAACGTTAAGTTTTTGTCCACGGACAGACAGCCGGACACATGAATCCTAAGACTTGCCTAATAACTTACATGTGAAGGCCTCACACAGAAAGATATTTTTAAAAAGGGTGGGGGAGATATTTGAACATTGCCAGAGAAGACTGAAACCCGCTTTAGCAAAAAAAGCGTCTGCTTCCGTGCAATACATTTAACACTTTCGCGACGGGAGGTGACTAAAGTAGTAACAGCGCTGACACGTCCACGGACGGGAAGTGACTATTTTAGTAACAGACATACAAGGTACACGACTCGTGATTGCTTCCCGGTTTTTGAAGCTTGCAATAAATTGAGTTGTTTCCCTTGATACACGTGACTTGCTCTCCGCCATCTGCAAATTAGAGAAGATTTGAATGGTTTTTTCGAACAAAAAAAATGAATCGAAGGCGAGCCTTGTCACGGGAGGAGATTCTCCGGATGTTGGATCTTGAGGATCCTGTAGATCATGATTCCGACGTGTTGTTTTCGCCTCAAGAAAGCGATAATAGCAGTGATATTGAGGAAGAAACAGTCCTGTTGTTGCTAGTATGAGTCGGCAAACTACACGTGGTAGGGTGGTACTGCATGGATCTTCGATGTGTGGTTGCAAGGGGGGCGTGGCAGCACTGATAACAATGGATGGCTGGAGCCTTCTAATCCTTTTGGAAATGTTCATAGGTGTACAGTTGGGACTTTGTTGTGAAAATGTGACTTATATTCAATATGGATTACCTAGACATCATTTGGTGAGTGTCACAGTTTTGTTTCATTTGAGTCAGGATGCTGTGAGTGAATGCGGGATTTGCTTGTTTTTATATTTAGTCAAGTTTTGACTAAATATTTTAACATCGAGGGGGAATCGAAACGAGGGTCGTGGTGTATGTGTGTGTGTGTGTGTGTGTGTGTGTGTGTGTGTCTGTCTGTCTGTGTGTGTGTGTAGAGCGATTCAGACTAAACTACTGGACCGATCTTTATGAAATTTGACATGAGAGTTCCTGGGTATGAAATCCCCGAACGTTTTTTTCATTTTTTTGATAAATGTCTTTGATGACGTCATATCCGGCTTTTCGTGAAAGTTGAGGCGGCACTGTCACGCCCTCATTTTTCAACCAAATTGGTTCAAATTTTGGTCAAGTAATCTTCGACGAAGCCCGGGGTTTGGTATTGCATTTCAGCTTGGTGGCTTAAAAATTAATTAATGACTTTGGTCATTAAAAATCGGAAAATTGTAAAAAAGAATAAAAATTTATAAAACGATCCAAATTTACGTTTATCTTATTCTCCATCATTTGCTGATTCCAAAAACATATAAATATGTTATATTTGGATTAAAAACAAGCTCTGAAAATTAAATATATAAAAATTATTATCAAAATTAAATTGTCCAAATCAATTTAAAAACACTTTCAGCTTATTCCTTGTCGGTTCCTGATTCCAAAAACATATAGATATGATATGTTTCGATTAAAAACACGCTCAGAAAGTTAAAACAAAGAGAGGTACAGAAAAGCGTGCTATCCTTCTTAGCGCAACTACTACCCCGCTCTTCTTGTCAATTTCACTGCCTTTGCCATGAGCGGTGGACTGACGATGCTACGAGTATACGGTCTTGCTGAAAAATGGCAGCTACTTGACTAAATATTGTATTTTCGCCTTACGCGACTTGTTTATATTTAGTCAAGTTTTGACTAAATATTTTAACATCGAGGGGGAATCGAAACGAGGGTTGTGGTGTATGTGCGTGTGTGCGTGTGTGTGTCTGTGTGTGTGTGTAGAGCGATTCAGACTAAACTACTGGACCGATCTTTATGAAATTTGACATGAGAGTTCCTGGGTATGAAATCCCCAGACGTTTTTTTCATTTTTTTGATAAATGTCTTTGATGACGTCATATCCGGCTTTTCGTGAAAGTTGAGGCGGCACTGTCACGCTCTCATTTTTCAACCAAATTGGTTGAAATTTTGGTCAAGTAATCTTCGACGAAGCCCGGACTTCGGTATTGCATTTCAGCTTGGTGGCTTAAAAATTAATTAATGACTTTGGTCATTAAAAATCTGAAAATTGTAAAAAAAATAAAAATTTATAAAACGATCCAAATTACGTTTATCTTATTCTCCATCATTTGCTGATTCCAAAAACATATAAATATGTTATATTCGGATTAAAAACAAGCTCTGAAAATTAAATATATCAAAATTATTATCAAAATTAAATTGTCGAAATCAATTTAAAAACACTTTCATCTTATTCCTTGTCGGTTCCTGATTCCAAAAACATATAGATATGATATGTTTGGATTAAAAACACGCTCAGAAAGTTAAAACAAAGAGAGGTACAGAAAAGCGTGCTATCCTTCTTAGCGCAACTACTACCCCGCTCTTCTTGTCAATTTCACTGCCTTTGCCATGAGCGGTGGACTGACGATGCTACGAGTATACGGTCTTGCTGAAAAATGGCATTGCGTTCAGTTTCATTCTGTGAGTTCGACAGCTACTTGACTAAATATTGTATTTTCGCCTTACGCGACTTGTTTCTTTGTACTGTCTCCTTATTTCTGTGTAGAATTTTAACAATATTTCAGCTAATTCATAGGTTTTACACCTTGTTTGGTTATAAAATTATTTATAATACTTACTGTTAAAAAATAACTTTTAAAAAAGCAGTGGAAAAGAAAACACACAAAAAAACACAAATTATTTCACCCCCCCTTTGCTAAAACAAATCGCGTGACAAACTTATAAATAGCACGACTGAACTGGGCATCCATTTTTTAATTAGTACAGAAAATTTGGTGGTGATTGGACTTAATTCAAGCTTGCTAGACAGATTTCTTTACAGTTACCGTAAAATCCCTAGCATAAGCCCACACCCCCTGTGCACTGATTTGGGGAAAAATTGGGGGGTGGGCGTTTGCTAGGGATAGACCCCTTTGCACAAAGTAAGTTTTGTGCTCAACCGTGTAATTGAGTGAATACAAACCCCGAAAGCATGTAAGTTAGGTCGTGTGAGCAGAAGTGAAGGAAAAAAAAGGGACTTTGAAGCAAAGAAGGCCAACAAGGACAATCATGAGAGAGAGAGAGAGAGAGAGAGAGAGAGAGAGAGAGAGAGAGAGAGAGAGAGAGAGAGAGAGAGAGAGAGAGAAAAGGACTGGCTCTTCTGAAAACAACACAAGCATAGTCATTCATATAAATTTATAAAGTAAAAAGAAAATCGCCAGACCTTTGCAAGGACAAACAATAACAACACAATTCCGGGAAAAAGAAACTTGATGAAATGTCGAAATGTCAACACCAATGAAACCCTTTCTTTCTGTACAGGGAAGACATTACACGATCGTCTTTGGAAATGAAACGTTAACTGAACTTGGATTTTGTCTTCAAAAGGCCCAATCTTTCTGAGAAAGAAAAATCCACAAACTTGGGAAAAAAAAAGAGAAGAGAAACTCGAACAAACATGAACGATGGGTGGGAGTGAGGAGAGGGGACAAAGAATAAGAAAAAAAGGAAAGAAACACGAAAAGGTAAAGAAGGGGAAAAAGATGACTTTTAGAACAGTCTGCACAAATCCTAGTGAAAGTGAGCTTATAGTCTCTTTGAAAAAAGCAGGGTGGGCGTTTGCTAGGTAGTTACCCCTGTGCACAACTTTTGGCCCAAAGTGGGGGGTGGGCGTTTGCTAGATGGTGGGCTTATGCTAGGGATTTTACGGTACTGTTTTTTGGGAAGTTTCTTGGTGGCAAGCTTGGGCAGGAAGGACGTTAACGCCGTGGCAATGCTAGTCACAATAGTGTTAAGCTGTGTGACGGGTTGCTTGATCGAGTCAATTGGCGATTGCCTTGCATGCAACGGATTGTTATGATTGAATCGTAGCCATGTGATGACCTCATCCCCACCATTCCTACTAAACACGGTCACAAATGACCCCCCCCCCCCCCCCAAACCAAAAACACATACCATGGTGTTGTTGGTGGTGTTATAGTCCACAGCGAACTGCAGACCGGCGTCTAGGCGGAAGCAAGCAACGCCCTGGCTGTCGTTCACCACAAACATCACCGGATCCACCGGCTTCACAGTGGGCACAGCTGGTGTGGTGGGGGCCGCCGGAGCCGTTGTGGGTTCGGTTGTGGGGGCAGTTGTGGGTTCGGTGGTGCTGTTTTTGTCTGATTCGCAATCCACCGACGCTGGGTACGCCAAGACAAAAAAAAAAGATTAGATCTCATGGATTTATGCTTCCTGTCTGAAGCTTACCTTGTACAGTTGTAGGCAAGGCAAGACATATTCTACTGGTCACACAACATCAAAACAACAAATGAAAGTTAAGAAGTTTGTTTCACCAGGTTCTTATTATTTTTTACTGTTGAATACCAAGACTAAAATGATTGCTGTATTGTGTAGGCAAACGCACAATTTGGCCGTGTGCCTGAATTTCACGCCTTTCTTGGTTTAGTTCTGTACTACAAAGAAGGGACTTAGAGATTAGATTTACAGAATTCTGTCTGGGTTCATCTCAAACCATAATTTGTTATGGTTTCAGAACTAGTCTGAAGTATTTATGTTGTACAGTGGTTCCTTCTGTTGTCCCTTTGTCTGTTGACCAAAGTATACCTGTCATGACAGGCCACCTGCAATGTAGCAACACCCTTGGCTGGTCCTAAGGTCTTCTTTAATCACAGATACCTCTGTATCAGAAAAAAGTCAAAAATAATTGCAAA
This sequence comes from Littorina saxatilis, assembly GCF_037325665.1. NCBI lineage: Eukaryota > Metazoa > Mollusca > Gastropoda > Littorinimorpha > Littorinidae > Littorina > Littorina saxatilis. The sequence goes on along the minus strand of NC_090257.1, from coordinate 16,718,140 downwards.
AAAATCTCTCAGCCAAACAAGCGAAATGAAATAATTTAAAAAACGCTGTCTGCCCTTGTGAACAATATCCCAACAAGTAATAGCCACAACAAAGTGCGTGTCCGCCCAAAGGCAAATTGAAATCGTTTCAGAACGCTGTTTATCCCCCGTGGACATAATTCCGGTAAGATTTACTCACATCCGCTGTAGTTGCCATTGTCAAGACCAAAAGCCTGAGCCTTCAGGTCCCTGATGGTCTGAGTGACGGTGTATGTGACGTTGTCAGTCGTGTTGCCGTTAAGCTCGAAGGAGAAGTTCTGCACTGCAGCGCATATGTAGGAATCATTCTTCGGAGACAGAGTGATGTTGCCTCTGTCAGTCATAGATACGAAGTCTGAAAACAGCACACAAACAGAAAACTTGTGAGCCACTCAAAAGACCAGCCTGTAAACTGTACCAACAGAGAAGCGAGTGTCAAGCAAAACACAGTACAAAGCAGAAACTATGTTACAGAAATGGAGATTTTTTGTCTATAGTGTTCTTTAAATAATAAAAAAACGCTCGCGTTGGACCCGAGTACTCTTCAGACATTCACACACACACACACACACACACACACACACACACACACACACACACACACACACACACTCTCTCCCTCACTCCCTCCCTCTCTCTCTTTCTTTCTTTCTTACACACACAAACAAACACACATGAGTACAGACTCATGCATGCATGCATGCATGCACACACACACACACAAACAGTAACACTAACACATGTGCACAAAATGAACACACACACACACACACACACACCGCGCAAAGAGAAAAAGACTACAGGGAGGCATTGACGTCAAAGACTTTCGACCGTGGCACTATTCTTGGTTTACGGTACCATTCGGCGGCTTTGCTACGAGTATGCCATAGTCTTGGTTGGCCAAGACCTTGCACCGTTCTATCAGACTGCCTGGCTAGCCGGCTGTTGCACCGCGAATTCCTCCCACCGCCAAGTCGTTTTTTTTGTGGTTTATTTTGCATTTAGGTCCCAGGTAACATTATGAAGTTTTAATACGATCAATCGGACCTATTATCAAGTTAGTGTATCAACTTTTGAACGAGCTGCGCCCAGTAGTTTCCCAGCAATAAGCTGTTAAGTCGAGACACACACACACACAGACAATTAAAGTCTGCTGGACCCTTGTACTAGCGTACTCGGGGATAATAATAATAATAGTAATATTAATACAGAATTTTGTTATTGCAAAAAATCCAGGGTTAAACCTTGCTGAGAGCGCTGCGCTGTACAATCATTAGGCAAAACGTTACAATATCAACAGTGCCTTCACCCACACCCACACATACCCTTTGGAATAAGCATGGGTATATGTGGGGTCAACAACCGACATGTACACACAGAAACAACCAAACACACCTGTTGGAAGTGCGGTATTGTTGAAAACCTCTGATGCATTGAAGCTTAGCAACTGGTCTAGCATGACCATGTTATTACTGTCTACGTTGAAGACAAGTAACCATTCAATACTGCCGCCAAACTTCACCGTCATGGAGGCTGAGCTGCCACTGTCATTGCTGCAGGTCCCACTGATAGCTGTTGGATCCACCAGATCTATGGTTTTGTTGTCCTGCATTAACAAGAAGAGCAAACGCTCGATCGAGTCACTTTCGCAGTTCTGAATATTATATGAGGCATCAGATGGACAGGAAGAAATTGCTATTCATAACACAATACAGATGTAAATAATTTGATGTAAAGAATAATCCTATAAAGTTTGAATCAAATCCGATGAATAGTTTCAGAGATATGATATTTCAATTTTTTTCCTTCAAGACATACCTGTGACCTTGAAAAAGGTCAAAGGTCACCAAAGCAGACGTCAAAGTGTAGAGGTCACTGGGAGTCACGTTCACATAAAATTTGAGCCCGGTCACTTTTATAGTTTCCGAGAAAAGCCCAACGTTAAGTTGTGTGTTGCCGAACAGAAAAGGCTAGTTATCTCCCTTGTTTTTCTGATAACGTTCGTAAAAGGCTACAGATGTAAATACTTTGATGTAAAGAATAATCCTACAAAGTTTCAATCACATCCGATGAACTTTGTCAAAGATATAAAATGTCTAATTTTTCCTTTGACGCTGACCTGTGACCTTGAAAAAGGTCAAAGGTCAACGAAACCATCGTTAAAGTGTAGAGGTCATTGGAGGTCACGACTAAACAAAATATGAGCCGGATCGCTTTGATAGTTTCCGAGAAAAGTCCAACGTTAAGGTGGTGTCTACGGCCGGCCGGCCGGCCGGCCGGACAGACTAACACTGACCGATTACATAGAGTCACTTTTTCTCAAGTGACTCAAAAACAAAACAACCAACAATGTACTGACACAAGCTGCTGGTGAAGCTGCCACACCTAGCATACAGCGCTAGCACTACCTGCAGCTTAGTTATACATCTGCAGACCTGTTTACGCCCAATACTTGACAGAGTAATGGTCAAGTCAAAATACATTGTATTAACGTCGTCGTGGAATTTTGGTGTAACTCGTTTATTTTAAAGAGCTTTTCAGGAGAAACTGATTATTTTTATTATGAAATAGTGTTTAAATTTGTACCTGGTATGGACAGAAAGGTAAAAGAATGTTAAATCGCCAAGAATACAGTTACGCCATAATTCCATGACGACATCAATATTGCAAGGCCAAAAAAAAAAAGTTGTATGTTTCTGGTCACCCGACCCTTCCTAGTTTTTTCCCGCCGACCCTTGACTTTTTTTTATTGCATTAGTAAAACAAGAAGAGCAAACGCTCGATCGAGTCACTTTCGCAGTTCTGAATATTATATGAGGCATCAGATGGACAGGAAGAAATTGCTATTCACAACACAATGAGTCACGTTCACATAAAATTTGAGCCCGGTCACTTTTATAGTTTCCGAGAAAAGCCCAACGTTAAGTTGTGTGTTGCCGAACAGAAAAGGCTAGTTATCTCCCTTGTTTTTCTGATAACGTTCGTAAAAGGCTACAGATGTAAATACTTTGATGTAAAGAATAATCCTACAAAGTTTCAATCACATCCGATGAACTTTGTCAAAGATATAAAATGTCTAATTTTTCCTTTGACGCTGACCTGTGACCTTGAAAAAGGTCAAAGGTCAACGAAACCATCGTTAAAGTGTAGAGGTCATTGGAGGTCACGACTAAACAAAATATGAGCCCGATCGCTTTGATAGTTTCCGAGAAAAGTCCAACGTTAAGGTGGTGTCTACGGACGGCCGGCCGGACGGCCGGCCGGCCGGCCGGACAGACTAACACTGACCGATTACATAGAGTCACTTTTTCTCAAGTGACTCAAAAAAAGAAAAAAGCGTCAAAACGAAAGTAACAGACGGCAGACGACACAAGGGGGATAACCCCGCATCCCTTTTGTCTCATTTGTTTTGTAATGTGTTGTCTTTCTCTTTGTATAGTAAGTCCAGTCTCTTTGCGTCACTGTATAGTTATTTTCTACCCTGACCAACAACAAACAAAAAACAAGAAGGGCAAAGCCCATACGACTCACATGCTTGACCTTGACCTTTACATGACCTTGACCTTCAGAGTCAAGGTCAAATAACTAAACCTAGCAATGACATCATACACTAAGAACTTTATACATTTTTCCTACCAAAATACATGTGACCTTGACCCAAGGTCAAGGTCATCCAAGGTCATGCAACACAAAGCTGTTAATTCAAGACATAGGAAGTACAATGGTGCTTATTGGCTCTTTCTACCATGAGATATGGTCACTTTTAGTGGTTCACTACCTTATTTTGGTCACATTTCATAAGGGTCAAAGTGACCTTGACCTTGATCATATGTGACCAAATGTGTCTCATGATGAAAGCAGAACATGTGCCCCACATAATTTTTAAGTTTGAAACAGTTATCTTCCATAGTTCAGGGTCAAGGTCACTTCAAAATATGTATACAATCCAACTTTGAAGAGCTCCTGTGACCTTGACCTTTAAGCAAGGTAAACCAAACTGGTATCAAAAGATGGGGCTTACTTTGCCCTATATATCATATATAGGTGAGGTATTCAATCTCAAAAACTTCAGAGAAAATGGGAAAAATGTGAAAAATAGCTGTTTTTTAGACAACATTTATGGCCCCTGCGACCTTGACCTTGAAGCAAGGTCAAGATGCTATGTATGTTTTTTGGGGCCTTGTCATCATACACCATCTTGCCAAATTTGGTACTGATAGACTGAATAGTGTCCAAGAAATATCCAACGTTAAAGTTTTCCGGACGGCCGGCCGGCCGGACGGACGGACGGACGACTCGGGTGAGTACATACTCACTTTTACTTCGCATGTGAGTCAATTAAAAAAATCCCTACCTACCTACCCTATTTTTTGTAGCCATGTTACCAGAAACATACAACTTTTTTGTGTGTGCCTAATCTGATGACCAAAATACCAATCCAGTGGTTACCAAAAATCAACATGAAAATCATAGTCTGAACAAGGATCGACTTTCTTTTAGCCAAAAATATATAAGCTACTCACAAAAAGTTAAGGATCACTTGCACACAAATTCATAACTTTCCAAATAAGAAAGCCAATGCGTTGGTATTTGGCAAACGTTTAATTCAATGCTTTAGCAATAACGATACAACATTTCCTTCAATTTCGAGCAATCGTGTGGTCTGTACATTTTATCAAAGTGTGTACGTATCGAAATTTAATTTCACAAAGTCGTTGAAATCACAAGACATGACATTCAGATGCTCCCAAAAGTTCAGTAATGCGTGTAACCGCCCTGGCTGTTCTGGCACTCGACGCAGCGAGTCCTCATAGAGTTGACCAGGGTCGTGAAGATCCTCTGTGGAAGCGCCTGCCACTCAGCCTGTAGCTCCTGGTAGAGGTGCTGAACATCCCTGGGAGGGGGGTGGTTGCTCCTCACTTTGCGATCCACAGACCTGGGAACCCCTTTTTTGCACTTGGAGTATTCTCAAACAAACTGAGTGTATTTTCAGAAAAATGAGTGTACTCCACACAACATTTGGACATCCATGATTCAAACATGCGTCACCGTTAATAAAGTTTACCAATACATTTAAAACAAATACCTCTTTCCATGTTTTCTGACAAAAACTGTAATCATGTGTCAAAATACTGGATCGGCTTCGGGATGTGCTTGTGAAGAAAAGTAGTCTTGGAATTTTTCTCATATTTTTTTCCCACTGACCCGGCCTACTGATTGTATTCAAGACAATCATGCGTACAAAATACGGCAACATCATATGGAACCTCTAAAATGCACCTGGAGTACTTTAAAAACAAGTCGCGTAAGGCGAAAATACAATATTTAGTCAAGTAGCTGCCATTTTTCAGCAAGACCGTATACTCGTAGCATCGTCAGTCCACCGCTCATGGCAAAGGCAGTGAAATTGACAAGAAGAGCGGGGTAGTAGTTGCGCTAAGAAGGATAGCACGCTTTTCTGTACCTCTCTTTGTTTTAACTTTCTGAGCGTGTTTTTAATCCAAACATATCATATCTATATGTTTTTGGAATCAGGAACCGACAAGGAATAAGATGAAAGTGTTTTTAAATTGATTTGGACAATTTAATTTTGATAATAATTTTTATATATTTAATTTTCAGAGCTTGTTTTTAATCCGAATATAACATATTTATATGTTTTTGGAATCAGCAAATGATGGAGAATAAGATAAACGTAAATTTGGATCGTTTTATAAATTTTTATTTTTTTTTACAATTTTCAGATTTTTAATGACCAAAGTCATTAATTAATTTTTAAGCCACCAAGCTGAAATGCAATACCGAACCCCGGGCTTCGTCGAAGATTACTTGACCAAAATTTCAACCAATTTGGTTGAAAAATGAGGGCGTGACAGTGCCGCCTCAACTTTTACGAAAAGCCGGATATGACGTCATCAAAGACATTTATCAAAAAAATGAAAAAAACGTTCCGGGATTTCATACCCAGGAACTCTCATGTCAAATTTCATAAAGATCGGTCCAGTAGTTTAGTCTGAATCGCTCTACACACACACACACACACACACACGCACGCACACACGCACGCACGCACACACACACACACGCACATACACCACGACCCTCGTTTCGATTCCCCCTCGATGTTAAAATATTTAGTCAAAACTTGACTAAATATAAAAACACTTGTGTATTTTGAGAAAAACTTGTGTACACAACTTACTAATTTCACTGAACAGCTGTAGTACGTACTGCATGACACTGTTGATACTGCGACTTCTGTCTTGTGTGTGGCGCACGTTAAATGTCTAAGCAGCACCGCCCTGAGATAATTCTCCGTGGATGACGTGGCAAACAAAGTTACGTTTTCTTGTTGAAGTTGTAACATGCAGATTTCAACTTTGACAGTTCCTGGGCACTGTACACCCTGTCGACAGGCATCCCTGGTCTGGACTTGACAACCATCAGACTGTCCATGGTCTCTGGCGTCAGGGAAGCCCTCAGGTCGGTTCGGTTTTTCCTGACACAGGAGAAGACGCGCTCACAGCCTGCATTGCTGTGTGGTATTGTAAGAATGCCAAGCATCACTCTGGCAAGGTTCGAGAACAATGCAACACCAGCAACATCTTTTGTCTGTCCAATAGCAACCCAGGTTGCATCCATCCGTTCCTTCTGAATACTTTTGCCGTGGGGATGAAGTCTGCCATGCTCCGTGAACCGGCTTTCTTCGCCGATTCATGGTCTCTGTGCGATTTTGACAAGCAGTGCCGATCTATGTCGTATTTTCCCGAATGTGCGATCAAAAAGTCCATTTTGCAGTAGCTGCAGTGGGCGAAAGTCTTGCCAGCGTCCGAAGCCACGATGCCTGGGATTGATGCATATTTTCCAAGAAACTCCTGTGCTCTGACACTTTTTTGCTTGGCCACCGGTTGAAGAATTCCATCGCTTTGAGTTTGACGTCGTTTCGGCATGATTGATTATCGCAAATGGCGGAGAAATTTTGGCGCTTTCTTTCGACAATCTGTTCCGTTTGCGTCTCGGCACGGGAACGAGATTTGAAATGACGTCACGCTACAAACACATTTGCCACTGACCGAGGCTCATCGAGACTTCTAATCACGTGACGCGCAACGAGAGTTGTTTGTTTGTTTGTTTATTTGTTGCTTAACGTCCAGCCGACTACGCAGAGCCATATCAGGACGAGGAAGGGGGGGATGAAGGGGGCCACTTGTCAAGCGATTCCTGTTTACAAATGCACTAACCCATTACTTGTGTCCCAGCAGGCTTTAGTAAAACTAAATTAATACCTACTGGAAGATTACCAGTTTCCAGTATGTTAAAATAGGCTTAACCTATCTACTGCTGGACTTACATCAGAACACTAACAGATTAAACTATACATGAATCGCGAGACAAGCGGCAAGAGAAGAGATTTTTGGAAAAAATACAGGTGAATGAGCAAGAAGGCAGAAAAAAGAAAAGAATTCATGAAGAAAAAGAGAGCATCACAGGAAAGAGGAACCAAAAATCTACCTAACAGCAAACTAGAAAGCTCCTGCGGTTCCAAAAACAGGAGGGGCCTTTAATTTCATAACCGCAGTGCCCCACTGCGGGAAACGAGAGTTGGATACCGCCCTGAAATGGCCCTTCGTGGTCGGCTGGGCGTTAAGCAAACAAACAAACAAACGAGAGTTGGATACGGGTTTGTCAAAATAGTGGATCGACTTCGGGATGCATTATGCAGTATTAAAGTAGTATGATCGGATTTTTCTTTCAGCGTATTTTTTTTAACCGGTCGTACTGAGCGTATTTTGTGAAACTAAGCGTACAAAATACGCCCAAAACGTATGGGTTCCCAGGTCTGGATCCAACTCATCCCAGAGGTTCTCAATCGGGTTGAGATCGGGACTGCATGCTGGCCACTCCATTCTGTTGACTCCAGACTGCTGCAGGAAGTCGTTGACCACCCTTGCCCTGTGGGGCGAGCGTTGTCATCCTGGTAGACAGCCTGCGGTCCCATCTGCTGCAGTGTAGGCACAGCCAGCAGTCGAAGGATCTCATCCCGGTATCGGAGGCCAGTCAGGTTACCCTGTACATGAAACAAGGGTGTTCTGTGGTGAAGGCTGAAGGCCCCACAGACCATTACAGAACCTCCACCAAAGGCCACCTTTTCTTGGACAGTGGCGTCAATGTAGCGTTCCCCTTGGCGCCTCCAGACCCTCAGTCGGTCGTCGTTGTGGTTCAGGGTGAAGCGTGATTCATCACTGAACAGGACCTGGGACCTTGCTGACGTGTCCACCTCACGTGACGTCTGCAGAAGGCGCGGCGTGCTGCCCTATGGGCTGGAGTTAAGCGTGGCCGTACAGCTGGGCGACGAGAACGGAGGCTAAACCCATGAAGGCGATTCCGTATGGTCTGCTGGCTGATGTTGGTGTTAGTAGCCACCCTCAGCTGCCTTCGAATAATGCTGGAAGAGGCTGTTCTTTTGTTTGCAAGGCTAGTCGTTCAATGAGACGATCTTCACGTGGAGTTGTCTTCTTTGGTCGCCCAGGTCTGCGTCTTTCCTGGACGGCCCTCCCAGTGGCTGGGAAACGTTGAACCAGTCTGACAATGACCGAGATGGACACGTGAAGTCGCCTGGCCACTTTTCGCTTGGGGACACCATCTTGGAACCATGCAACAGCTCGTCCCCTCTCAAACTCGTTCAATTTTCGTCGGGGAGGCTTTGTCAGATAATGCCTAATACTGGTGGTATGTCTTCTCAAAAAGCCAAGCAAGTGACAGCATCTCACACATAAACAGCAGTGCTTGCACGTGCATAATGGTTTTTCCATGTGGCTTGTGCAATGAGTTCGGGCTGAACGGTCCAAAACAAGGTCCGTTTTCGCAAGTTTCCGCTTTTTCATTTGCTACCAAACTCAGTAGTACAGAATTCCGTGCAATTTTCCCACTAAAACAACATCGCCCACTTACAGCTGAACAAGAATTCATAACAATTTGGTTTGACTAAGAAATAAATAACAGTAGCGAACTGATTTTATTGACCACCTGTTTTCTCATAGTGATCCTTAACTTTTTGTGAGTAGTGTATATTGGAAAATTTCCTAAATAAATTATCATTTAATTAATATACTTACCCGAATCACATTAGCATTGAGTCACCTGAGATGCTTATCACTGAAAAACGCTTACCCGGCTAAAGAATTTAAAGGGAAGCAACCCCATCACCAAAACGAAAGTGAAAGTAGCTTTGGTAATGGGCCAGTACACCGGGAGTTACCTCCCATACGGGTGTATGCCACGTCACTTCCTCTAGGAACACGTGCCTATTATCATACGGCTTTAAAAAATCTTAAAACCATAAGCGGGGCAGGTGGGAGGGAATACAGTATGTGATTCGGGTAAGTATATTAATTAAATGATAATTTATTTAGGAAATTTTCCATTTAATATCATATTCTTACTCCGAATCACATTAGCAGATAACATCAACAAGGCGGTGGGCTAGAAATGAATCAAAACTCACCATCAAGTTCTGGACAGGAACTGGCCTGCTGCTATGAGCGCTGGAAGGCCTCTGGAGCCATCCTGTCGAAGAGCTGTGACGTCCCGAAGATAAAAGTTTATGAAAACATCTTCGGAACGCCAATACGCAGTTGTCAGCACCTCCTCTAGACGTCTGGAGCGCAGAACTGCCAGAGAGGATGCCCACGCCCTCGTCTCATGGGCTCGGGCCGAGTCAAGTGGCAAGGAGGGCATAACCCCCCCCCTCTTTGTGCGCCTCCACTCATAAGCCTGCTTGATGAGCGAGGACACCCACCGGGCCAACGTTACCTTCGACAAATCTTTCTCGCGCCTAGTAAGGAGAGAGATAAACAACAACTTCTGAGAACTAGACCGAATCGGCTGAGTCCGGGCTAAGTACAGACGAAGTGCCCTCACAGGGCAATTGACCGAATCGGGGTCACCCGGGGCCAACGCGCTGGTCAGAGCCTTAACTCTAACCAGCGGAGAGGCCTGCCCCGGAGACTGATTCTTGGCCAGGAAATCAGGCCGGAAACGCAAAGATGCGGAACCGTCCGGCTCAAAGGAGATATCTCCAGGCTGACCCGACAGGGCGTGGACCTCGCTACCCCGTCGGGCCGTAGCCAACAAAAGGAGAAACAGCGCTTTGCGAGTGACATTGAACAGACTGGCCTCGCTTAAAGGCTCAAAATCCGCAGAACGAAGGAATTCCAGGATTAAAAACAAGTCCCACTTGGGAGCGGGCAAACGAGCTTTAGCTTCCTTAAGAGCAGCCCCTTTAATGACTGCAGCTATAACGCCCCCGACTCGAACAGAACGACCAATCTGCTGAAGAGTCGCCGAGATAGCGGAGCGCCGGACCCTCAACGAGGAGACTGAGGCGCCCTGTGAAGACATGAAAGAGAGGTGGTTAGCGACCTGAATAGAGCGCGGAGCCACCGAACTCACCCCTCTAGCTGAACACCAGGCAGTCCATGCCTTCCAGTGGGAAGCATAAACTGAAGAGGTGGACGCTCTATGCGAGCGAGCCACCAAGTCCAGAGTCAAAGACGACGCCCCAGAGCGCTTCAGCGAGTCCCGAACAACTTCCACACGTGAAGCTTCAGAAGACTGGGCTCCTCGTGTGGAATGCCTGTTCGGGGCTGCACTAGTTCCCCTCGCACGAGTGCGAGAGGAATGGGGGGCCCTTGGGCAAGCCGAAGAAGATCTGGAAACCAGACCTGCGACGGCCACAGAGGAGCGACCAGAAGAAGAAGGGCCGGCTCCTCCATCTCCGCTTTCCGGATTACTCGGCTGAGTAACGGAAAGGGAGGAGTCTGAAGATCTGTATGTGCCCCCCAACCCTCCCTGGACGCATCTGTAAAGAGGTCCAGGTCGGGGAGGGGCACGACGATCGGAACACCTCTGCAGACCCACTCCGTGTGCAACCACGGAAGGGTCGCAGACTGGAACCATCCCTGCAAAGGGATGAGGGCGTCCCAGTCCACCAGAGGAGAGTCCACAAACGGCTTCAGCGCGAACTGAAGCGGACATTTGTGGACCCGGCCCAGTGAAACCAGAAGAGCCATAGACTCCATCTGCCCCAAGATGGAGGCGAGCGAGCGGATGGAAGCCATCAGGAGAGGTAAAGTGGAGCGAATCTGAGCTTGGAGCTTGTCCACCCTTCTCTGAGAAGGCTGGACAGTCCAAGCGACCGTGTCGAAAGACATCCCCAGATAAGTGAATGTCTGTGACGGGGTCAGCTCCGACTTTACCCGGTTGATCGAGAACCCCAACCAGTTGGATTCTCGAAGAACCGTCAGGGTATCCTGCGAACAGCCGCTCTGGGACTGGTTCATGATGAGCCAGTCGTCCAGATAAGCCCGCAGACGGATACCCTGGGACCTCACCAGTGCACAGACCTGTCTCACCACCATGGTGAAAATCCACGGTGCGAGAGACAGCCCGAAAGGGAGTGCGCGAAACTGGTAGATCTGATCTCCCCACCGGAAACGAAGCCATTTCCGGTCGGTCGGATGCATAAGAATGTGAAAGTATGCGTCCGTGAGATCGATCGAGGTCACCCAGTCTCCTGGGCGGAGAGAGTCTCGGACAGAGGCTGGCGTCTCCATCTTGAATTTTATCTCCCTCAAGAAAGTATTGAGGAGAGATAAATCCAACACGGGACGCCATCCTCCTGATGCTTTGGGAACAGCGACCAGACGCCCGTAAAATCCCAGGGAGCTGTGGACCCGAACTCTCTCCACCGCGCCCTTCTGCTCCAGGGAGGCAATTTCCGACTGCAAGACGGAACGTGCTTCCTGCGAGAAGGGGGGCTTGAACCGCGGAGGCACTCGGGTAAGAGGCGCCTTTTCCTCCCGCCAGAGTAGACGGAAGCCCGAACTCACCACTCCCACAATCCATTGGCTGTCTACTACCGACATCCAACGAGAAAGTGCCCGGGAGGGGCCTCCCGCCATCACCAAGGTGGAGGGCGGGAGGGAGGTGAGATCGGGAGCGCTTCATTGGGGGTGTGGCTTACTTCCAGAGCCGCCACGCCCCCTCCCCGATGCCGTCCTCTACTTCCCACCACGAGCGGCCGGCGAAGCCTGCCGCTTCTGAGCTGGCTTGGGGTTAGACGATGTCTGAGCCTGCTTCTGTTTAGAAGGCTGAGACTGTTTCACCCCCTTCAGAGTGTAGTCAAGGAACTGACTGTCCTTGTTTGACTGAATCTCCTTCTGTCTGGCATCCAGTGCCAGCGGACAGAAGAGAGACTCCTCTGAGACCGGGGAGACTCTCAAGGTCTCCCTAGTAGCCAGCTCCGTGAATTGGGACTGCGAGAGGAAGAGATCCCTCCTGCAGAGTACCGCTTGGGTGTACTGCAGGGAGGAAAGACGCAATTGTTCCTCATTGACCTTGGCCAATGCGGTCAAAAGCGCAGAGACATCGTCCGCATTCTGTTCTTCACTGAGAGTGAAAGGAACTAGCGAATCGGTCAATGCCCGAGACAGAGCCCGAACGAGAGTCTCCGCAATGGAGGACAGTTCGATCTGCCGACGTCCAACCTCCTCAGCAGAGAGGAGGGAAGCCTCGGAAACCGGCAAAACCGAATCACGCTTGATCGGTTTAGCCAGAAGAGGCAGCAATTCCCGGGAAACCGGAAGGGTAGCCCTAGGGAGTGCAAAAGACGCCAGCCAATTCTGGCTCTGATTGGGCATGCCAAGCTTCCTATTGGCCGTAGGCACGAAGGAAGAGGCTTGGGCAGCTGAAGCCACCCACTGCTGAGCTGATTCCGGAACTGGACCAAAAGGAAGCAGTAACGGAACAGGCACTGGCCGAATACCACTCCCCGCATGTGCTGGACGAACCAGTGAATGCGAAAGTTGGTAAGCCACTGACGGAGACTCGGCGAACCGGAAGGAAGAAGCATCCTCCTGTGCCGGCCGGAAGTCCGCCATGGCAGAAGGAACGAATGATGCGGAAGAGTCCGCAGCCACCACCCCTTCAGGAAAATAACGAGACGTTACTTCCGCCGCGACGTCAAGAACAGACTTGAGCTTCGACGGAAACACGCCCCGCGACTCCTCGCTGACCACTGATGGAGCATCAGAATAGTCACACGTGGAACCATGACCGAAGTCACCAGTTCCGGAAGCAGAAGCATGCCCTGGCAAACCGGAAACCGGAAAAGCCTGAGCACTAACGTCATCCTGCCGCCCAAAACCCTGTGAAGGTAAAGGGTAAGCAGGACGACCATCCGCAAAAACCGGAGCTGGATGAGCTGACGTCACTCCCCCGACTGAGTGGAGTGATGCCTGCTCAAGCCTAGGCGCTTGAAAGCCGGAAGGCGCACGCTGTAATCCACTATCTGGTATCCGGAAGGAACCACCAGAAGAGGAAGAAGCGTTTCCGGCCGAAACCGGAAGTGTAGTCAACGGAACCGCAAAATGCGGAAGTGAAGACTGCACTGGTTGACTTCGCGATCCGGAAGGACCGGAAGTCAGTGAATACTCCATCCTGCCGCGACCGCCGTAGCGTGCCGGAGCGGACGGATCATCACTTCCGGCAAGTGCCGGAAATGCGGCAGTCGAAACCGACTGCCGCCGCTGTTCGAACAAGTCCGGGGCCTCGTAGGTTATCGCCGGAAATGAAAGATCAGCAAGGTATCGGTCGTGACCCGATGCGAAAGAGCTGTCCCCCGAAGGAGAACGTCCAGGCGCCTCACGAGGGCTATCGGACCAGCTCTGCTTACCAACCGACGCTGAAGAGGGAGGACGCTGCTCCAAGCCGGAAGTGGAGGACAAAGACACGGAAGCCAATGCCCGGACGTCACTGCCAGATGCCGGAAACGCCGAACTGCTGGCGACGGAACGCTGAAATTCTGCCTGCACCAAGCTGCGGATTTCTGGAACCAGTGACTTTAACAGAGAGGAAACCAACGCACCTTGTCCAGGTGCTAACAAAGAAGACGAAGTCTCCGATGTAGAGACAGGTGCAGAAGTAACAGTAGCGCTAGGCGCCGCAAAAGAAGCAGAAGTAGTAACAGCGCTAGGCGCCGAAATTGGTACAGCCAACAAAGTGTTACGCTCTTGGTCTGTAACAAGTAACGTTGCTTTGGAAGAGGAAGACTTAGCCTTAATTTTCCCCTTGGGGTCCGACTTGGCACGGCGCTTGTCTGAATCAGACATGTTGACAACAACACGTGGCAACGCGAAAAAATTTACTGAAACATAAGTCTAAACGACTGGAAAATTCAGTAAACACACGCACTAATGCGTTAACAAAATACTATAGCTAAACTTGCCCCAAAAGCAGAGGCACGGAGAGCTACAAACAAAGTCACACGAGCTAGAAAACTAACTCACACAACAAAATGGCGACACGCAAGACACTGACACAAACGTCAACAACACGTGGCAAAGTAAAAAGATTTACTGAAACGTAAGTCAAAACGACTGAAAACACAGTAAACACACACGCTTACGCGTCAACAAAATACTAAAGCTACACTTGCCCAAACAGAAAGAGGGCACGCAGAGCTACTAGCAAAGTCACACGAGTTAGCTAACTAACTCACACAACAAAATGGCGAAACACGCAAGTCACTGACACACAAGTCCGTAAAAAACGGACAACGTACAGTAACGAAACAGCGCAAACAACCAACAACAAACGGGAACGAGCTCACCAAACTGTAGGCAAGGCGAGCAGACAAGCTGGGTAACGTGGCCGGCGGGTGTCACTCAAACACACAAGGACAGCCACAGAGCGTCAAAAAGTGAACCGTCCTCTCCGAGGTGAAAAAGACGTATGATAATAGGCACGTGTTCCTAGAGGAAGTGACGTGGCATACACCCGTATGGGAGGTAACTCCCGGTGTACTGGCCCATTACCAAAGCTACTTTCACTTTCGTTTTGGTGATGGGGTTGCTTCCCTTTAAATTCTTTAGCCGGGTAAGCGTTTTTCAGTGATAAGCATCTCAGGTGACTCAATGCTAATGTGATTCGGAGTAAGAATATGATATTAAATAAATTATTATACATTTGAATTCTTCCACAATAGTATTAGGGTAAACAGGTTTGCGTCTGTCTATACTAGGGCTTCTTGGGTGCTGTATGATCCACAGCCTCATAAAAGTGGATAATCTTAGAAGTTTAGACAGTCAAACTCAAAAACATTACATTTCTGGGCTGACCCCACAATCCCAGATACACCCCTAACCCCCTTCAAATATGTATGTACATAAGCAAACACACACTTAACAACCATCAGGGCTAAATACATATTTCACGAGTGCATACAATTACAAGTACATACAATTGAAATTCCATTCTCCTCGGCAGCGATAGTCAAAGAGCCGGTCACATCAACCCGAATGCAGTCCTCCAATTTGTACGTCACTCCCTGGACTGAAAGCAACAGAAACCAAGAAGTGAAAAAAAGCTTATTTCTTTTGTTTTACTGGCCTTGATAACATGGGCATGTATACACAAACAAATATATGCACATAGACAGTGTTATAGGCACTGCACTTACTATAGAAACACACTGGCTGACACAGTGACACACGCTGACACTCCATTCAAGCAAACAGCATGTATGCATTCAATGAATGTATAAACTTATTTAACTTAAATTTGTACTACGTTGCAAGCCCCTGGAGCAATTTTTTGATTAGTGCTTTTGTGAACAAGAAACAATTAACAAGTGGCTCTATCCCATCTCCCCCCTTTCCCCTATCCCATCTCCCCCCTTCCCCCGTCGCGATATAACCTTGAATGGTTGAAAACGACGTTAAACACCAAATAAAGAAAGAATTTAACTTAATTTAATAAAAACAATGCATTAGCTGACCTAAAGGAACATTACAACCAATGAACACAAAAGAGATGTATCTCTCTCAGCTGATCGGCATAATTAAACTGCATACAAAGTTCTGTGAATCACAAATTCCTTGCAAGTGTTGTAACCACTCGGTCCACTGTGCCAGACTGTTAAGCTAATACATCATAGATCTAGGCCACTGTCGTTCTAAAACTCACATATGTATATTTGTATCTCTCATTTTGACATAGACACACATAGAACTTTAACTTCAATATATAGAGTCAAGCAAATAAAACATGTGATTTACACTTTGTATCGTTCTGAAGTAATGGCACAGCGGTTTGTGTGGAACGTGAGCTATCTCTCGAATAATAGATGCAGCTTCAAATCAGGGACACCTTAGACTTTTTCTTTTACTAGCTGCCTACTGTTGATTTTCAATCATTGGTCATGGTACCCTATCATGAAAGGGCACAGGTTTACACTGACAGAATATTTTAAGTCTCCCAGGCCTCATACAGGATTCTAGTTGAACAATGGCTGGGTACTGGTTACCTTTAAAAGAAAAATATCTAACAATATCGGTAATACTAATAACGACCCTCAAAGTGAGCAAAACGAACACAGGACTTTCTACAGAGAAAAAAGTATAAGTTACCCATCAACAAAAATGTAAAGCATGTAGGAAATGTAACGCACATTTAAACCTCAAGCAACCATTCTAAACATCCGTGAACATAGCAATCATGATTTAAAGGCCACACATGTTTGCTCTCTGCATTAATTTTGTACTGGCAACCAAACACACAGATCTATAATATAACACAAACTGTATGTAAGTGACATATGATGATGACTGACGCTGTCCTAATTCAACAAGGTGTGGTGACACCATTACTAACCCTGATTCACTTGTTCATAACTTATCAACTCCAGGCTTAGCATGGCAAAGATAAACCAAGCCCAAGATTATGTATAAAAAAACCCACAACAACTCCTGATAAAATGGCAGTCGTTACACTCGGAGCACAGAATTGGTGTTGCAAAATTAATGATCATGCATGTGTGTGCGTGTGTGTGTGATGGGGGTGTCGGTCGCTAGCACTAACCGAGTGTCTGCACAGAAAGGTCCTCAATTCAAACAATTCCCTTCTCAAATCTCAAGACTGAATCTGCAGATTAGCAACAAACTGAATTATTAATTAATAAACAAAGGCACGCAAGCAAGCTAGTCTCTTCACTCACTCAGACCCAGAGTAATCTCAGTATGTATCAAATATGTACAGTGCCACTTTTAAAGCAAGAAAAACCCACTGTTTGGGCAGATTATATTATTTATACTATATATAGCACTGCAGCCGGTAACTGCTTACTCGTCATGTATTAATAATTGTTTTTATTACCCTTAGAGACAAATGTGACAACAGGAGAATTGTTATCCCTCGCCCGCCCCATAAAAAACAGACAGAATAAAAAAAAGTGTAATTATTATTATATTAACTGACAAAACAACTGAGTCTACTGCTTCCCCTACACCCCTTATTCATGCTGTCACCTGTCCTTAGTGTGTATAATGTAAACGGTGGTTTTGTGACAGGCAATTGAACACCAGTTTCACAATGAACATTTCATTCCAACTGTTTACGCTCGTGAACTTAACATAGGCTCTTGTATCACATGCAAACAAAAGCCACATTGGTAGTAGTAGTGGCACATCCTAATGTATTATTGACACGTGCACAAAAAGAAAAAGAGAATAAGAGATTAACCTTAGTAAAAGTACTCTGAGTCTAACAAGGAACAAACAGGCAGACAACAATGGCAGGAGCTATCAAACTGGCAGGCTTGGCTGATAACAGAATTAACAATTTAGCTTGCCGCACAATCGGTCACCACCAATCCAGGACGTCTAAATTGTTATCGCTTACAGTTTCAGACAGGGCCAATTTTCTGATCCCTGTAGCTGTGAACAAGTTTCTAAATGAACAAGACTCAGGAGTGATGAACCAGAACACTGCCAAGTCATCTAATACTCTTACTTTATCACAATATCAGAGCTCTTGGTGTTTATAAAGGAACATAGTGACATTCAGCATTAAACTATAATGGCCCACGCTGAACAGTGGTGTGTAATTCATCAGTACATCAGGTCTAATTATGATGGTGACACTGACAGCAGAACTTCACAAATGTCATGGCCAGTAGCACAGTTTGTCATTCCAGAGTCAATCTACTCTAAATGAGTAAATGCTCAGTTTCAAAGCTTACTAAAACATTTAAAACAGATGCGTATTTCAATGTTTACTGGCAAAAACTGTTATCTTGTGTCAAAACACTGGATCGGCTTCAGGTTGCGCTTATGAAGAAAAGTAGTCCAGGAATTTTTCTCGACGGACC
Source organism: Littorina saxatilis (assembly GCF_037325665.1). Taxonomy (NCBI): domain Eukaryota; kingdom Metazoa; phylum Mollusca; class Gastropoda; order Littorinimorpha; family Littorinidae; genus Littorina; species Littorina saxatilis. The sequence goes on along the minus strand of NC_090257.1, from coordinate 16,699,914 downwards.
GTACTGATCGTATTCTAGACAATGCGTTTAAAATAGTGCGAAATTGTATGGGTTCCCATGTCTGCATGTCCAATTCTATACACTGTGATGTTTCAGTGAAAACATGTGCAGGTGTCGTGATAAGAACATATTCAAGATACCCCTCTCTCCCCCCCCCCCCCCCCCCCAATTGTGTGACGACTGACCTCTTTTTACTACCAGTTATTCTGTTAGTACATGTACAAAATGAATAAGTAACATATGTAAAATACAATTCACCTCACTTTTAACACTCCCTTCTATTAAAGACCTGACAGTCTCCGAGTTGTGAAGGTGTTATAAGGGGGTTCTACTGTACATCAATCATGATTAAAGAACCTGCCAGGTGTCGATCGCCTCAAGATTGCACCTTCCTTGTGAAAGTGAAACTAGTGAAAGCTGTGACCCAGTGAAGTCATCGGGGAAAATATAGGAACAAATCCATACTGAAGAATCTTCTAGTAACTCACACATTCGCAAGGTCAAGGTCAATGTTGTCCTTTCAAATGAGGAAATCAATTGTAAGCTGTACACAGACAGACTAAACTAGAATTACAAAATATAAGCCAACTGTCTGGTTGACAGTCTTGTACTTCACACATGTGTGGAGGTAGGGGTGGGGTGGGGGTGATGGGGGCAGAGGGTGGGGATGGGGGCAACCTCAACTGGTTTGACTTGGTCAAATAAGCCGGGAATAAGACGAAAAGGCTCTACAAAATCAGCTGTAATCAAAGTTTAACTCAGTATCTGTAAGTGTAAACTGTACACAGACTTAATTTACTAGTCTACTACTGTACTAGAATTACAAAACATGAGGTTTTGTTAACAGCCTTGTCGTGCACATGATGTGGGGGGGGGGGGGGGGGGAACTCTGGAGGAAAGGCTCAGGTAATGGCAATTTAAATTCTTTAGCTTAAGCTGTGTACCAACAGGTACACTCTGCAGAAAAACGCTTCACCAGGACACGTACCTGATTTGTTGATTACGATCACAAGTATGCGTATCACACCATAGAAATATGATCAGGAGGAAGTAGGGAAAGTTCTTCCTAAAGCAAATTACTTGGATTTGGACTTGTGAGTTGACCTCTTGTAGTTGTACAGCTCAAACGCTCCTTGTGACAATACAGATACTTGACTCGACAATGAGGGTGGACATTTAGTGATTGATCACGTCAAAGAAGAAGACTCTACAATATTTGATTTTGGTTGTACCAACAACACTGGCATTGATGATCAATTAGTAAATAAGTTACCATACACTGATACAGCAGTATTGTTCGCAGGCCTCGATCGCTGTTTCTGAGATGACTGTGTCTAACGTCATGGCTTTTGGAGTGGACGTGTCGACAACGTAGTGAAGATACTCTTCTGCGATCTTCTCTTCTCTGCTGCTGGGATGCTGTTGGACTGGATGTCGACTCAGATAGTCGGCGGGGTTGTCGAAACCAGGTCGGTACTGAACAGTCATTTCGTAGGGCTGTGTTCTCAGTACCCAGCGTTCATCACGAGCAGAGAGTTGAGCACGAGGGTTGTTGAACATGCTGACCGAAGGCTTGTGGTCAGTGTAGACAGTGAATGTAGCACCAAACAGGTAGATGTGGAAATACTCACAGGCCCATGTGATGGCGAGTGCTTCACGTTCTGTCTGTGAGTATCTTTGTTCTGTTGGAGTGAGCGCTCGGCTTGCAAACTGGATGATGCGCTTGTCTTGGGTCAGGACTGCAGAGATGCCTACAGGACTGCCGTCGGTGTAGATCTCTGTCGGTTTTCCTGGATTGAAGTAAGCAAGCGTCGTTGCTTTGCTGAGTTCTGCTTTCAGCGTTCCGAGGGCTGCGTCATGCTTTTCATTCCACGACCATGGTGTTGTCTTCTTTGTCAGCAGACGGAGTTCATGGGTGAGTGTTGCATAGTTTGGAATGAAGTGTGCACCACAGAAGTTCATCATGCCGAGAAGACTTCTTACTTCAGATGCGTTGGTTGGTGTTGGCAGTTCAAGAATGGTCTTGAGCTTGTCTTGGCTTGGGGTGATGCCGTCTTCCCCGAAGATATGACCAAGGATCTCAAGCGACTTCTTGTTGTACTCACACTTGTCAGTGTTGAGAGTGAGGTCTTTCTCACGGAGACGCTGCATGGTCATGGTCCTGCTGTGACGTACCGTAGCAGAGAATGTCGTCACTGATGTTTACGACACCCTTGAGGCCAGACAGTACTTGCCTGATGGTTTCTTGGAAGATCTCGCTTGCGGAGTTCACACCAAAGAAGAGGCGTCGGTATCTGTAGAGACCAAGATGTGTGGAGAACGTCGTAATGTAGCGTGACTCCTCAGCTAGTTCTAGCTGGTTGTAGCCTTGGTTCAGGTCAAGCTTGCTGAAAACTTTAGCACCTGCGAGCATGGTTTTCAGTTCATCAAGTGTTGGGGTAGCATGACGTTCTCTCCTGATGGCCTTGTTTGCAGAATGCATGTCGACGCACACGCGTACCTTGCCTGGAGACTTAGGTTTAGGCACCACAACTATAGGAGATACCCATGGTGTTGGACCAGTTGCCTTCTCGATGACACCAAGTTTTTCATCCTTTCGGATTTGTTCTTCCACATGCCTGCGGACATGAAAGGGAACACGACGGTAGTGCTGAGCGACAGGCTGTACCGTCTCGTCGATGTGGAGTTTGATCTGTCGATCATTGAGTTTACCAAGCTGGTTCTCTTGCTGAGTTTTGTGCTCGATGCAGTGGACGGTGGTCAGCAGCTTGAGTGTTTGCGAGGTTGACCAGCTCAGGATGGGTTTCTCATTGCCTGGAACAACACATATCGTGGCTGAGCAGGATGCTGTGTCAGTGTGTAGCTCAGCGCAAAACTGTCCAAACGCACGGATGGAGTGTTGATTGCCGTACGCAGAGATTCTCACGTTTGACAGGCTGAGCGGTGGCTTGGGTGTAAGACTTTCATAATCTGTCCGTGATAGCAGATTGACTGTAGCTCCGGAATCAGCAAGGAAGGTTGTCTGTTGTCCGTTGAGGTAGACCTTGAAGCGTGGCAGTTGATCCGAGTTGCCGTTTGCAGTGAAGACGTACTCGGTGTCTGCGTCACTGCCGTCGTCAATGAACGAAGCGTCGTTGTTGTCACATTCACCATGTTGCTCAACGTGGTGAACAGGTTTGGGCTTGTGCTTGATAGAGCGAGGCTGTTGGGAGGAGGAAGAGGATGCACTGCCCCTTCCACCTGTCCCTGATCTTGCCGTGTTGCGTGGACTGGAACGGCAGACGGATGAGAAGTGGTTGAATTTTCCACAGGAGCGGCACTGTTTGTTGAAAGCAGGGCACGAATGCTGTCCCTTCTCATGCGGCCATGTACCACCACAGTTCTTGCATTGCTCGGTTGGCTGGTTATGACGGTGTGAGGCTTGACTACGGCGGGGCTGGTGATGACGTCGATCAAGGCTGATGCTGGCTTGATGTAGCTGAACGATGGAGTCGGTTAACTGCACCGTCTTCATGCATTTTTCTTGAGTAAGAAGCAGTCAACTCCAATGTGCGGGCATACTGCAGGAGGTCAGACAGTGTTATTCCTGGGTTGCTCAGGCCCTTCTCTCGCACCTTGTTCACTTTGCAACCGGTTATCAGCTGCGATTTAATTTCAGACTCAATGTTGGCAAAGTTACAGAGAGAGGCATGTCGTTTCAGCTGTTGATAAAAAATGTCAACACTGTCAGATGTTTGCGTGAGCTGTCTGAAGGTAAAAACCTGATACTTTCTGTTGATCTGTGGGTTAAAATGTTCATTGATACGATCAACAAGTTTCTGGAAGTGAGTCTCACCATCCCGAGCGGTCAGATCAGCAGCTGGAAAAGAGTCCACAATGTCATTCAGATCGTTCCCAGCGTACGTAAGCAGCAACGCTTTCTTCCTCTTGTCGTTGGCAATGTTGAATGCAACGAACAGGTTCTCTAGTCTTACGATCCACTTGCTCCATCTGATAGACACGCCATCAGACGAACAGTCAAACGAAGGATAAGTAGGTAGTGCAGATAACTGTTCAGCCATGTTGGAAGTTGAGGAGCACGTGGCAAGTCAGAAAAGTGAGATTACAAAGTTCTTGCACAAGGTAGAGCCGATATGTACGTGGAATAATTTACCTCGTCGTTGTAGAGGAGCAAGTCCACGAAAATTAATTCTTTGAAAATTTCTCACGCTCGACAGAAAGCAGCCAGGATGTTTCCGTTCGGTGAGCGTTCAAATGGAAGTATGCTTGTACTGTATGTAGACGCTCGGGGAGCTCTGTGATGGTTTACAGGAGGCTTACTGTGCCTTTAATGTGTGGAATTGTCATTTATTAATGATATTACATTCATTTCAATTGAAAAAATATTGAGATATATATATATATATATAAATTATATAAGAGCTTTTTATCCAAAGGAGTCATCAAGAATGCAACAGCACTGTCAGCAGGAACCCTGTATCTTTCATCCATTATGGCATAGTTTCTGTCAAAGTGTGGCACGAAAACCTCGTAAATTTTCTTCAAGAACTTTTCTGCACTTTAGAAAGCATGCAGTTGGAGCTACAAGCTTTCAATGTTTCATCACCACACGGGCAACATAATAAGGGAGCTTACTATTGTTTTAGTTCCAAACCCTCAAAAATTGAGGTACGAGGTTTGTGAATTACAGCAACAACATGTAGGTAATCAGGTATGCTTGCTAAGAGAAACATGGTTTAAACTTTCATTTCCAACTTCAAGACATTTGCGTATCCTGATATCATTTGGCGAACATTGCTTTAAAAAAAACTTCCACACTAACAGAGTAACACCTACTTTCTGTTTAGAACGGTCACTCCCAAACTTCTTCTAATTACCACCTACTTTCTGTTCAGAATGGTCAATCACAATCTATTCCTTTTTCAGAATCTTGAACACCAACAGTAACAAAGAGGGGAATTTACGAGGGGAAAAGTCAATGTGATATTTAACTGGATCAATAACACTATAACTCATCTATACAAAGTACAACACTGCAAACAGATTTTACTTCTCTGTACCAAGCTAAATTTAAAAAAACAACTCCTCGGAATAACTTCCTCAACATTTGTACAAGTTCTACAACTTTCCAACTGATAAACAGTATGACTCGATGAGTATCCTTCCATTCCCTTTGACATGACTGAATGTAGACTTTACGCAACAGACAAAGGTCTGATGTGTACTTAAAGTTAAACCAATATCTCTGCACGCACGGTGTGCTTGTCACAGCGGATAAAAAGGGGTGGTTATTGACACTAGATATTACAGATCGAGTCATGGTTTAAACTTTTAAGTCGAATGAAACTGACCTGAAGTGAAATTAAATGATGACACAGCTAACAGCGACGTGCACACAACGAAAAGGGGTGCAATACACTTTGTACATATGTGTTATAAAGCTTCGAATGGACAACTCTCTCACCTGCAGCAACAAATGTTACAGCGACGACAACAATGGATAGCTTCATTTTCGCTTCGATTTGTACGAGCAGTCTCGACGCTTACAGCTGCTTTCGAGTTCGTTGCCGATCGGCTTGTGGAATGTCCGGCAGAACGTACAGTACTGCAAAAAAATCAAGAGACCTGTTCACAATTTGAAACAGCTCCTTCTGCTAAAAATTCAGAACTTCACGTGAAAATGAACAGTCACCTACCTCCTCCAAGGTCTTAGATTTCACGTGATGGTTGACACAGCGGATAGATTTGGCCGTCATATGACTCTTACATCACGGTGCACGAGATTCTCGTCCTTACTCGAACTATGGTATCCCTTTTGTGGCAAAACTAAAGAATTTCGGTCTTTGAAATTTACATTATTGTGTTAACCCTCACCTCCCTTTTTAGTCAACCTGGCGGAAGGCAAGACTCTTTGCCTTGAAGGGAAGTGTGTCTTCTTCCTCAAATGAACAAGACGTAATAATAGGGGAAGGGCCTCTACTATGGACCAGCTCCTGTTCTGACAAACTTATATAGTGTTAGCCTAGCGCTCAAAACAACCCTCTCTGGATAAATTCCACGTGGTCAAAACAGTTGTGGACGCTTTACCCCCCAAAATCGTTCTAGCGCCAAACAAAATGATAGCAAAATCTCAAAGTATGTGTTCGTCCCTAATATTGAGCACGTGACAAAAAATAAAAGACGTGTTTAATTCATTCATGAAGAAGCTTCCTGGAATAACCTATATCAGGGACCTATAGGTCTATGCCTATATGTAGTCCTCACACTTTCAACAAAATCTATCAAACAGTCTTCTTTTTGTGCAAGTTGGTTCAATATTTCATTTATTTTCTCTCTGCTTTTGATTAGCTTCTTTAGTTTCTTGTTGTGCTTCAAATAATGTTCTCATCGAACTGAAACAAATAAATCTGATTCATATTTGAATTAGTCTGACTGGCACGCTAAGTTGTATCATGTTGTTTTTAAGTATAGTGGACTTTTTACAATAATTTGTGATGGCCTCTTCACTGGTCCATATTAGGCGCCTAGGCTCCTTATTTGGATCTGTTTTGACAAATTTTGTGTATACAATTTTTCCTCATTGTCTATCAAAGCTAATTTGCTCTATCGCTCTTATTAGGCCTAACAGTTAACTGCAGAGAGAATAACCACCCAGCACAAAATGTGACTTCTTTGAGAGAAAACAAGCTAGTTATATAGCAGCATAAAACATATTGTCCATATTTCGGGCCCTTCTCTTAATAATAATAATGAGGAAAATAAAATGGCGCAAATCATGTAAGGATGTCTCAATCTGAAGGGGGGTATTGAAATCGTTTCGAAGAGTCATGGTTGTAGCGATCAAGTGTCTACTTGTCAGCGGCAATTAAACAACAAAGGCGTCCCCTGGTCAGCTAGGAAAGGCAGCCTCGCCCTCCAGAATATTTAGTTCAGGTAAAAACACATGCCGAGTCTTCTCAAGAAATGCTGTTTTTATTTTTCTTTAAGAAATATGAATGTTTTTCTTTGGTCTAATTGTGTTCGTAGTTCCCTATAAAAGGCCCCCACTAAAAAAAAAAACCCACTTGCTTCAAAAGCATGCATATTGGTGATTTTCTGGGAAATAGGGGGGGGGGGGGGGGTTTGGTTTATGACATAAAGATAAAGGAGATTGTCAGCTTGCTAGGGTCATGTTTGGTGAAAACTCGGTGTGTTTGAATTAATATCTCGTCTGCTCATGGCACCCTCTAGGAAATGTTTTCTAGAAAATTTGACATAACTGAATGAGATTCGCCTTCAATGATTCAGTCGAAAGTGTCCTATAACTATGTTTTATGGTATCCTTGGTCTACAATACAAACTTTGTTTTGTATGCCAAGTCACTTCCGGTCAATGAATGCAGACAGCTTCCGCTTTCAAGAAACTCAACTCTCTTTACGCTTTCACAACTCGTACTGCTTTCGATAATCTTTGTGTTTGCCGTGTGCTGTTCGACTTCTTTCAGAAACACAGAATGAAGCCTGCTGCCATCGTAGTCGCTGACGAAATGTTTCCAGAAGGGGTTGGTCCATACATGGAGATAGAGGAGGTAATTTTCACCGTTGTGGATGCGCTGTGAGTGTGATTCAATCTGCGTCTCGATGAAGATCTATTCTAACTTAGACTAGAGTCCAAAACAAAACGTCGTTAAAATCCTTTTCCACCACAGGTTTTATAAATGGGAATCGCTTCACACCCAAAAAGACACACCCACACACACAATGTGTGTGACGCGCATTAGTACCCGTCCCCCCACGTGATAACCCTTGGTCCTTGTGATCTTTAAACGTGACTGACATTATTGCGTATCTCTGAGTCTGACTAGTGACTCTGAATATGAATCTACTTTCAGGGTTTAGCCCATCCTGAACTCAGGTCAAAATGAGTTACTTCCCTTCGGGTCTCATTTATGACCATGGAGGAGCGATTGCGTGGTCCGATGATTATCAGAATGGGTTTAGCCTGGAAGAAAAAGACAATTAATGGGACATTTGTCCCCCTCAACCAAATTCTAATGGGACATTACATAGTGATAGTCAAAGGCAAAAAGCGCAAAGCAGGACAGGCGGTCCGAAAATGCTTTTGTCGAAAGATGCATAATAGAACTTCTATTTGGTGCCATATGATGATATGCGAATGTGCCAGTGTATCTGGTTTGTGTCTGTGTGTGTGTGTGTGTTTGTGTAAGAGAGAGAGAGAGAGAAAAAAAAAACCAAGACCAAATAGAAGCAAGTTGTTCAACACTTTCACCCCTTTCGACGCCATCTTCTGTTGTTTCAATGCGTACATGTATCACTTGAGGTTGATGGGCGAGGCAGTTGAAAGGATATATCTTTCGTTGACCGGAAAGTAACTTTACTTTTTCTTTCGAGGCATTTTTTTTTATTTTGGTCTGTGTTTTGATCGATATCGTGTGTGTTGACATTTCCACTTGGGTAAACACGCAAGCACAGATCGGTCCCGCACAGATAGTTCGCAGGATTGGTTGAATACTAAATCTAATGAATTACACTTTAAAAGCCAATCACAGCGCGTTTCACTAACTTGCAAGTTGCTCGGTTTGGCGCGCGTTTTTTGCTTGGGCCAAAAAAAAAATAGGTGTGGTTTAGGTAACATAGCCAAAAAAAATAGGGTAGGAAGGTAGGCAATCACCTTTTTTTTTAAACTTTTTTTTCTAATGTGTACAAATTAAACCTACTTGACAGGGAAATAAGTGTGCGACTCAAGCGCTTTCGCTTTCATTGCGTTTTCTGCACTCGTTTTCTTGTTTTTTGGTGTGTTTTTTGACAAATGTAATAAAAAGTTATCGGCCCCTAAAAATAGGGTAGGTCGAGTTACCGTAACCACACCTATTTTTTTTTAGGCCTTAGGTATTTCTGAACTCTGTACTCCTGTGAAAAGTGTGCATGGGGTGGCGCAGTGGTACGTAATCTCAGTGCGCCCTTTGAGACACTGAAGGGAATTCAAATGAGACATTTTGAGATGTTATGCGCCAATGGCGCAAGGCGCACTAGTGAGAAAAAAAAGCCCAGCTAGTGTCTCTTCAGCTGCGCGCTCGAATGTGAACACTGTGTTCCAATTCCCTTTTCTATTCCTAATCCTATTGGCCAAGGGGAGCACCGACGAGTCGGTTTGGGAGTCCCCGGTCTCGGGGACAGACACTCTCCAGAAGCTACTGATTATTTCATTTTATTAAAAGATTTGATTAAATTTGTTTCAAAGAACTGTGGTCTTTGCTATGAGAAAGATTAATGGAGATCAGTTTTAGACTCAGAAAGACTTGAATTTCTGCAACAGCGCGAGTCACTGATGAGCGCGACTGACCCGCAGCAAGAGATCGGTTCGCAGGTCTCTTATACTTTATAGATTCTGTCGAAGCAGAGACATAGGTCAAGTAAACTAGATGCGAAGCAGGCTTCTGTTTTGCCAAACACATTGGTGTTTTTTGTTTGTTTCCATGTTCACTTGTGTACTGCATTTTGTTAAACTAATGTTGCCACAAACCTCGGGACACATTGCTTGGTTCGCGGACAAACAGCTGCACCCACAGAAGATTGCTGGATGTCCTCAAACCTGTGAAGTGTGTTAAAACTCGTTCCGGAAGATTGCATAATGTCAGAACAAATGCATATATTGTAGAGAAATGTTACAGAAAGTGCCTCTTGCATATATGTTCTGCGCGAACTTAGAATCCGGTTTCATTCTAGAATGGACCGGGTCCAGGTTGGAATTCTAACCCTGCGCAAGTACAGGGGTGCCATTCTAGAATGAAACCCTTGTTGCTGGTCCATTCTAGAATCGGCCGTGCGCAAGGTTGGAATTTGGGTCCAAGTTGGAATAGTCATTTCAGTTAGACTATCACACAGCCAAAGCCACAAATGTGGATTTTCTGTTTGTTTTTGTTTTTTGTGTGTTTGGTTGGTTTTTTTGTGTGGGTTTTTTACACTTTACTCAAAGACATCGTGAATTGGGATTGTGATGTTCTGAAAGTGATTACGATTTTGAGAGACACTCAGCACTGATCGCTACGAACGGAAATTTCCAGACTGACAGTGTTTTGCCGATCTCGCTTGTAACTTTTAATCTTATTCATATACATGAAGTTGGTCTTCTGAATTGTGAAGATATGTCAACTTTTTTTTAAACCTGTGACAACAGCTCTATAACTCACTCTGTCCTTCTGTTGGTCTGTCTGTCGGTTAGTCGGTCTGACCGTCTGTCTGTCTGTCTGTCAAAAAAATTGTCAAAAAACCGGACATTTCCGAGAGGGAGACAGCGCTGACATTGCAAGCGGCCGCAACCGGCTCTCATCACAAAAACAACTGCCCTGCAAACAATACCGCCCTGGTAGTCCCCCTTGCTATGGTCTGCCTTTGTTTATTGCGTACTCAGGAGTGTCAACTTTCTTGACATGACATGACATCGCAAGATCGCCAAAGGATTTTTTTCAGGGGTAGACAAATCAGCCACATTTTATCAAAGGGAAGGTGCAGGTGGAGATAATTCAAGGGAAGACAACTCTGTCTTACCTACAAACATTACGGCCCCCTTTATTCAAGGGTTTCATTCTAGAATGGCACCCCTGTACTTGCGCAGGGTTAGAATTCCAACCTGGACCCGGGCCATTCTAGAATGAAACCGGATTCTAAGTTCGCGCAGAACACATACATTACATGTACTATTGTAGGCATAGGATCCCGAAAGGTTGCAAGCAATCATCTAGCTGGTTCATTGCTGAAATACAGTACTTTTTGTTGTGGAGCCCCTCAAACTCAAAGTTGACACCTTTTGCAATTACAGAGAATCTTGAACTCATATATCAGAACAACAAAAACACATCAACAACAAAAACACATCAACAACAAAAAGACACAAAATAAATTTACCTTTTTTTTTTTTAAAGGAGAATAAGAAAGGAAATGATTGTACTTGTAGGTTTGTTCAAAGTCAAACTTGTCTTTAAATTGCAGGCAGGTGGCTCCAGTGCACTGATGATGGATCTTGCAGCCAACGAAAAAGCTGTGCATGCTGACTTTTTTAATGGTAAGAGCCATTGTGGTTACTTTTCTTCATTTTGCATGATGATTCCGGAAGGCTTTTGCCAACACATGTCAACAAAGAAAGGGCAAAGGTAGGTGGTGGGAAGAAAAGAGCTGTGGTTTTTAAATCTGGCATTTTCTGCCGATGTAAAATGAAGTTCTGTAAAATGAAGTTCAAGGTAATGCAAATAATGATCAAACCAATTAACTTCAGGGATGGCCAAATCTCAAACATTTAACGCGCCATTCAGGTGAGTTAACTTCAAGACAATCACCAGCCCACCAGAAATTTCTCTAGCCGGCCGTATATATTATATATACCAAACACAGAAAGTATGAGTGTCGGATATTGTGTATACATTAATTTTTTTTATTCACAATATAGCGGAAATACGATAGACGAATCTTCCATGCGGAACAGAGTAATAGAATACAGAATACAGTATTTATTGAGCCAAGTGACATTAAAAAACATTTAAAGCACAAGGAATTTAGCATAGTGTTGGTAAAATCACGCACACACACACACCCACACACACACTGACACACACACACACACGCCCACACATACACTGACATACACACCAACACACACACGCCCACACTACAGCAGTCACGATCACACCATCACACGCAGGGCAGACATGAGGTAAAACAAATGACAATATAGTCGTAGAAGGTGTTCTTGTTAATACACATACTCATGTGTTTTATGTAATATTTTTTTTATTGAATGTATTAATAATATTTACTAACATGTACATTTCAAAATCGTTGACAAGCGCAAGCATGTTAGATGTGTCAAGCGACGTGTGCAGTGGCGTAGGGGTAAGACATCGGCCTCCTAATCGGAAAGTCGTGAGTTCGAATCCCGGCCGCTGCCACCTGGTGAGTTAAGGGTGGAGATTTTTCCAATCTCCCAGGTCAACTTATGTGCAGACCTGCTAGTGCCTTATCCCCCCTTTGTGTATACACGCGAGCACAAGACCAAGTGTGCACGGAAAAGATCCTGTAATCCATGTCAGTGTTCGATGGTTTATAGAAACACGAAAATACCCAGCATGCTTCCCCCGAGATCGGCGTATGGTGCCTGAATGGCGGGGTAAAAACGGTCATACACGTAAAAACCCACTCATGCAAAAACATGAGTGAACGTGGGAGTTTCAGCCCATGAACGAAGAAGATGTGTCAAACAAATGTTTTCCATTTAAATGTAATCATTTTAATGGACACAAAAGTGTTTGTTATTATTATTGTTATTGTACAGTTTGCATACACAGATCGCTTAAATCTTCCTGGTTACAGAGAGTTCAACTCAGGAACTTTACTTTTGTTTACAATGTGGGAGGGAAGTTAAGGGTGTAAGGAAGTAGGAAAAGAAAAGTGAATTGTCCTTTCAATTCAATTGTTCCATTGTGATCATTTATATATCGCTGTTCAGGTGCATCTACATTTTTGTTGTCTGTTTCGATTTTCAGATTTTGATGACATGTTCGATGACGATGACCTGTCCTGAGGCCTTAAGGAAGGATCGTTTGTTGAGGCTGAACGGAAGAATTTCGTTGTACAAAGTAAATTCTTCCCTCCCCTTCTTTCATGGCAATGACATGTCTTGAGGCATGAGGAGGATCCATCTGGTTTTGCCCTGAGGATGATTGAAAAATCAAGATATTACACCAGTGGGTGATTCTCTTGTTGGTTTCACTGTTTGTGGTTTATGTTCATCCCCTTGTTCACATTTCTTGCAGGATGTAAATCTTACTGTGACATTTATTTAGAATATTTTTAGGGAGCATGAGTTAAGGAATAGTGAGTGCATGTGTGTGTGAGAGTGTGAAAGAGAGAGAGATAGTTTGTGTGTGTGTGTTGTGTGTGTGTGTTGTGTGTGTTGTGTGTGTGTGTGTGTGTGTGTGTGTGTGTGTGTGTGTGTGTGTGTTTGAGAGAACAAGGTTCAAACTGGCTGAAAAAAGAATGCTTTTTGCTTGGTGGGAATGTTCTGCAGTGCTTTGGTCAAATATTTGAAGTGTGTATCTTTGAGAATAAGTGCAAAGGAACGTTTTGTTTGAAGTGACTGCACATGCTTTATTTGTCTACAAACGTTTTTTGTTTTATTGTTTTTTGAAAAGTACATGAAACATTGACAGAAGGTTTTGTCTTGTTTTTGAGAGAGAATCGAACAGAATGATGATTACCAAACACACACACACACAGTGACACACACTCTCTCTCTCTCTCTCTCTCTCTATATATCTCTATATATATATATATATATATATGTATATATATATATATATGTATTCAAGATTAGAATAGTCCCTCTCTGGGCGAGGGCTGGTTGAAAAGAAGCTCGTTTATATTGCTTATGCCACAACCCTCGTAAAATAAAATTTGATTTGATTTGATTTGATCTCTCTCTCTCTCTCTCTCTCTCTCTCTCTCTCTCTCTCTCTCTCTCTCTCTCTCTCTCTCTCTCTCTCTCTCTCTCTCTCTCTCTCTCTCTCTCTCTCTCTCTCTCTCTCTCTCTCTCTCTCTCTCTGAGGGCCCCAAAGGGTTTAAAACCGTGATCGTGATTGGCGTTTTTTGACCTTTCTGTGACCGTGATTGCCGAAATTTCTGTGATCGTGATGGGACTTTGCCCGTGATCCGTGATGACAAAAAAATCAAGTCTCGTGATCGTGATCGTCATTTGTTTTCGTGATCGTGATGGGCATTATTGCAAAGCATTTTATTTTCAACGTACATTTTTCACAGCTGTATCACTCTATGATGTCTATGATCCTCTAGTCTATTCGTCAAGGAGCCAACCCCGATTGAAGGGAAGCAACAACACATTCAGAAATATGATTTTGAGAGCGATTGCTTCCCTTTAAAAAAAAACGATCACACACTGACAAAAAGAGATCCAATCAGAAGGCAAATTGCAAAAGTCTGCCAAACTTCATCCAATGGAAGGGCTTCGTGCAAAAGTTTTGAGTGCATTCAGTCAAATTCGAATTCGAAGATCAAAAATGGCGGGCAGCGGTACTGTCATCGAACTTCTGTTATATTTTGTGGATTCAAGCCAGACCAAAGCAGGCGGCGAGAATGCCTTCCTTGGTGGAAAGGTCAGGCTACGGGTCGGTCTTTCCGAAGACGAAATATCAAGGTATGTTGAATGATCTATGTTGCTCTATGACTGTTCTGAATGTAGGCAAAGATCTTGAAATTTGTTCAAGATCTTTGAGTTTGAGTGAGATCATTGACATTGTCGACATTGTCAGGTCCGGCTGTCACTCGCTCAGTGTGACCTCGACTGGCTCGAGATCGAGTCTGCGTGTAGCCAAAACCGAAACTAGAAATGTGTTTTTCATCCCAGCAACGTGGACACGCTTGGCATAGATTCTAATTGTCGCTTCTTTGCATTAAGCTTGGATTTATTTTAGCGCCTGTAAACTTTAATATCAACAATGGGTTAAATTCAGAAACAATGGCGGGGAGACGTGCCAGTTTGGGTCACTTGATCCTCATGTCATAGACGATCAAAGTCATGTTCGTTGGGGATTTTGTCAGGCATGCTACTTTTCCGGTAATTGCCAGAAATCCGATAAAGCCGTTTTCAAAATCCGGTAAAGTCAAATTTTTTCCGGTGAAGTTGAAAAATTTCCGCAAAAACGATCCGTGTGAATATCGCGCAACGCGACCGGGCGCCGGTCTCAATGAAGCCAGCGCACAGTAGTGTTGTTTTCACCAGTTTGGAGGTGTGTTGAATGGTGGTGGGGGGAGGCTAAAATGGGATTTTTAACAAGATAACAACACTATTACAACCCCTAAAATGATGCCCAGAATGCCCCAGATTGCACAGATTTTAACCGTTTTTTGAAAATTTTTCCGGGGGGGCATGCCCCCGGACCCCCCTAGTTGGCTCGCCTGCTTCGCAGGCTCAGGCGTGTGGCTTCGCCACTGGCACTGAGCGCTTCTTTCAGGTAAAACCGTTTTTGGCCCGTAGCATTCCTGTCTGTTTTTCAAGGCCATGAAACCAGGCGATGGTGTACCTCAAATTGTATGGCAAAGTTGAAAATAAAGAACCCATCACACATACTGTAATACATGTACTTTAATTTCAATCCACCCAATAGTTTTTGAGAAAATGGGTTTACAAGATTTAGCTCTGCAAATGTGAAATTGTGCAAGTATATATTCATGTGTGGGAGCCTGAGGGTGTGTGAGTTGAATGTGTATGAGTGTAGAGAGAGAGAGAGAGAGAGAAAGAGAGAGAGAGAGAAAGAGAGAGAGAGAGAGAGAAAACCAATGAAAACAACATTCTTGTTACTGATTACAAATCATGATATGTATTTCTATGTGTATGAAAGAGAATTCAAAAAATAATAATAAAAAAGTGCAACAGTTGTCACTTTGTGTTGAATAAACAATAGATCCAGAGGAGCGAATTACTGTGTGGTTGTGTTTACTTTGACACGTGCTTTCTGTACATGCAACTTTTACCGTGACCGTGATTTGCCACTGGTGTTCGTGATCGTGAAAACAAAATCAAGGTAACTGTGATCGTGAAAGCAAAAATTTCCCTTCCCGTGATCGTGATGATACCCCCCCTTTGGGGCCCTCCTCTCTCTCTCTCTCTCTCTCTCTCGCTCTCTCTCTCTCTCTCTCTCTCTCTCTCTCTCTCTCTCTCTCTCTCTCTCTCTCTCTCTCCCTCTCGTCTTTGAGCACAGGGCCCCTTTAGTTGCTGCTAACCAGGCTACTGGTTGACACATGTATACATGTGCATAACAAAGACACACATACAAACAAATGCATCCCGGCGGAACGCTGGCAAAGAAGATATTGGGTGATTCGTCGAACAGTGAAAGCTCACCAGCGGCCTGTTTCACTCGTTTGATTCAGAACTGATTGTCAGTTTCTTCCTTGTTTACACACATACACACACACACACACACACACACACACACACACACACACACACACACACATATGCGCGCACACATTACTCGGACCAATTGGCGCCAACTAAAACAAAATCCCCAATTTGTCCTAACATTCACACATGCACACAACTAGATCACATCTGATTATGACTGATACGAGGAAATATTTTCCGATCTTAGTTTAAAGGGACAGTCCTTTCCGTTTTGTTGACCGTGATTAGTCGACTCGCGGCGTTCTCAGATCTGGCCCCAGGCTTTTCCTTGGGTTGAATTTTAACGGGCCATCTCTACTCTTGGACGCACACCCAAAATCAGAGTGTTGTTGTTTTTGCTGTTGTTTATATTTAGTCAAGTTTTGACTAAATATTTTAACATCGAGGGGGAATCGAAACGAGGGTCGTGGTGTATGTGCGTGTGTGTGTGTGTGTGTGTGTAGAGCGATTCAGACTAAACTACTGGACCGATCTTTATGAAATTTGACATGAGAGTTCCTGGGTATGAAATCCCCGAACGTTTTTTTCATTTTTTTGATAAATGTCTTTGATGACGTCATATCCGGCTTTTCGTGAAAGTTGAGGCGGCACTGTCACGCCCTCATTTTTCAACCAAATTGGTTGAAATTTTGGTCAAGTAATCTTCGACGAAGCCCGGACTTCGGTATTGCATTTCAGCTTGGTGGCTTAAAAATTAATTAATGACTTTGGTAATTAAAAATCTGAAAATTGTAAAAAAAATAAAAAATTTATAAAACGATCCAAATTTACGTTCATCTTATTCTCCATCATTTTCTGATTCCAAAAACATATAAATATGTTATATTTGGATTAAAAACAAGCTCTGAAAATTAAATATATAAAAATTATTATCAAAATTAAATTGTCCAAATCAATTTAAAAACACTTTCATCTTATTCCTTGTCGGTTCCTGATTCCAAAAACATATAGATATGATATGTTTGGATTAAAAACACGCTCAGAAAGTTAAAACAAAGAGAGGTACAGAAAAGCGTTTAAGTCCTTTGTACTGGAAACTTGCATTCTCCCAGTGAGGTAATATATTGTACTACGTTGCAAGCCCGGCCCTGGAGCAATTTTTTTATTAGTGTTTTTGTGAACAAGAAACAATTAACAAGTGGCTCTATCCTATCTCCCCCCCCCCCCCCCCCCCCCCCCCTCTTTCCCCGTCGCGATATAACCTACGTGGTTGAAAACGACGTTAAACACCAAATAAAGAAAGAAAGAAAGATGATATAGTGGGCAGAGCTGTTTTCACGGGAAGGTTGAACTGTGCCTTTAACAGTCAAAGGAAACTAATTCTCTGATGACTAATAAGAAGCAAGCAGCGGGGCAATACTATCTGATATTAGCAGGCGACTCACTGCATCCCACTCTCTTTCCGCCAGACTGCCCACAGTGTGGTAAACACGACTGCAATCAGTGAAATCAGTGGAAACATGGCCATGTTAACTGCAAGACTACTTGTTGTCTTTCTGTGTTCGTCTGTCTCCTTGTTCTGCGAATTTCGACCAGTTCTGGGTGAGTATTCGACTGCTTTTTACATTTAGTCAAGTTTTGACTAAATGTTTTTAACATAGAGGGGGAATCGAAACGAGGGTCGTGGTGTATGTCACAGTGTGTCTGTGTGTGTGTGTAGAGCGATTCAGAGTAAACTACTGGACCGATCTTTATGAAATTTGACATGAGAGTTCCTGGGAATGATATCCCCAGACGTTTTTTTCATTTTTTCGATAAATGTCTGATGACGTCATATCCGGCTTTTTGTAAAAGTTGAGGCGGCACTGTCACACCCTCATTTTTTAATAAAATTGATTGAAATTTTGGCCAAGCAATCATTGACGAAGGCCGGACTTTGGTATTGCATTTTAGCTTAGAGGCTTAAACATTGATAATTTTGGTCATTAAAAATCTGAAAATTGTAATCAAAAAATTATCTTTATAAAAACAATTTCATCTTATTTGTCATTATTTGCTGATTCCAAAAACATAAATATGTTATATTCGGATGTAAAACAAGCTTTGAAAATTAAAAATATAAAAATTATGATTAAAATTAAATTTCCGAAATCGATTTAAAAACATTTTCATCTTATTCCTTGTCGGTTCCTGATTCCAAAAACATATAGATATGATATGTTTGGATTAAAAACACGCTCAGAAAGTTAAAAAGAATAGAGATATAGAAAAGCGTGCTATCCTCCTCAGCGCAACCGCTACAGCGCTTTTCTGGATTGTTAATTTCACTGCCTTTGCCACGAGCGGTGGACAGACGATGCTACGAGTGTACGGTCTTGCGGAAAAAATGCAATGCGTTCAGTTTCATTCTGTGAGTTCGACTGAGCTTGACTAAATGTTGTATTTTTGCCTTACGCGACTTGTTGTCTTTCTGTGTTCTTCTCTCTTCTTGCTCTGCGAATTTCGACCAATTCTCGTGGAGTATTAGACTGCTTGTTGTTATCTTTCTGTGTTCGTGTAGGCCCTATCTGTCTCAGTTCTTATTTTGCGAATTCCGACCTGTTATACTGGCGAGTATTACACTCAGGAAGGCATGCTGCTGTGTAAAAGAAACATGCCCTTCTATCTGTCTCAGTTCTTATTTTGCGAATTCCGACCTGTTATACTGGCGAGTATTGCACTCAGGAAGGCATGCTGTGTAAAAGAAACATGCCCTGTAGTGTAAACCACCTTGAAAATCACCATGTATCCGCACAGGCTTTTAACTTACATGGAATGAGAGCATCCTTACTCAGTCTTGGAAATATTTTTGGAAACTCCAGAGCTTGTCTGCCTTTGGCGCAAAATGAGGTGTGGGGTGTTTTTGTTTTTATTTTTATACGGCGGCTAATTTTGTAACTAACACCTGTGTCAATCTGCACAGCGGGATCGGACAGGTTGGTATGTGTCCAAATCGGAATATGCTCTTATCTCATGCTGCAAGATGCCCTCCCTCATGGCCTGGGCGGTAAACCTCGTTTTCTACAATTCTAATATATATTATATCCTTCGAAGATTTTACATGGGATAAGAAGATCCTTCCACTTGAACATACCAAAAACAAACAAAATCCCTCCCGCCTCCGACCACCCCCCCTCCCCCCCCCCCCCCCCAAAAGAATCAAATAAGTCTGAAACTTAAGCCTGGCTGCTTTTTTATGCAGAGTGAGATTTGTTCCTGCTGCATTGGTAATTTTGTTACTTACACCTGTATGTTTCTGATGAAGGATGCACATCAACTGAAAATTGAGTTCCGGGCCCGACTGACAAGAAATAAGTTGACTTACGAAACTGATTCGAAACTGATAGACTGCTAAAGTTCCAAAATCAAGAATCAAAAACCATTGAACGTTTACTTGTTGTCTGTATCTTGTGTGTTCCCTTTGAAAACCGATTGGTGGAAGTTCTTGTCAATGTTGAATTAAACGATCCATAAACGCAACCATTATTAAAAAAAAAAGAGAAGTTTAATATACGAAACTGGAAGTTTACCTTTCAACATAAACGGAACTACTCTTGATTTTTTTATTATTAACAAAACTGGAAGTTTATTTTTCAGTATAGTCCTCTTGAAACATGTACATGAACCTACGCCCTAGATTGCACAAACAAAGAAAACAGGAAGTGAGAGCTATGAGTGTAATCAGTCTCTCGGTATACCAATAGGAAGCGTTGAAATGTAGCCGCGACTTTCATCCTCAATAGCACGGTGACATTCAACATACGTACAAAAGTAGCTTTTCATGAAGAAATGAATCCTTCCCGTGTAGGCCCCACATTTGTTGACACACCACTACAGATAGCCAAGTTAAAGGCACACTCCTTATCGTGTAAACAGCAAGTTTATTCACCATCTCAGATAGGATAACATCATCCCTCTATTTAGTCACATACCAAAAATGAACGGCCTGAGTGCTCTCTGTGGACAGTGGGCATTTTTTTTTTTATCAAATCAACTGACACGACTGACTGTTTAAGAAATTAATTGATAAAAAAAATTCCAACTCACCACGGCAAGCAGTCAGGGCCGTGATCTTTGGTATGTGACCAAATGGAGGGATGATGTTATCCCATGAACAAACTTTTTTCGACAGATTTGAGATGCAAAAGCAAACTGTTGTCACGGGGTAGAGAGTGCCTTTCAACAAAAGGCATGTCACGGTTGTCGGAGTACCCATTGTTTGCTGCTCAAACCCGGCGTTTGTTTCCTCTTTATTTCCGAAAAAGTAACAAAGACAGAAAAGCATAGAACTTCAGTCACCATTATACCAGGAAACATTTCTTATATAACAAATTCCGTGGAGGTGGCAAAATTGTTGGAGGGATATGTGGGTGGACGAGTGGTGACGCACTTGCGCTCGGAAGCGAGAGGTTGCGAGTTCGACCCTGGGTCAGGGCGTTAGCAATTTTCTCCCCCCTTTCCTAACCTAGGTGGTGGGTTCAAGTGCTAGTCTTTCGGATGAGACGAAAAACCGAGGTCCCTTCGTGTACACTACATTGGGGTGTGCACGTTAAAGATCCCACGATTGACAAAAGGGTATTTCCTGGCAAATTTGTATAGGCATAGATAAAAATGTCCACCAAAATACCCGTGTGACTTGGAATAATAGGCCGTGAAAAGTAGGATATGCGCCGAAATGGCTGCGATCTGCTGGCCGATGTGAATGCGTGATGTATTGTGTAAAAAAAAAAAATCCATCTCACACGGCATAAATAAATCCCTGCGCCTTGAATATGTGCGCGATATAAATTGCATAAAATAAAAATTTAAAAAATAAAAATCCCTGCGCTTAGAACTGTACCCACGGAATACGCGCGATATAAGCCTCATATTGATTGATTGATTGAAATGTATCACGGTGAATAGGGTTAGTCGGAGGAGAGGGGTGTAGCCGGGGGGTGGCGAAGTTTGGAGGGAGCACGGGCAGAAAATGTGGTTCAAATTGTTCTGGGCTGTAGAACAATGCTTCGTTTAAAAAATCTGAAGAAGAAACTCTGAAGAAGAACCGTACTCGGCTTGATGAGTGTTTAGTGGTGAATCAAGAATTTGAATAAAGCATTTTTAAAACAGACACAGTGCTCTAAATCGTATAAAACGGATAGATACATTTAGTACTAAGACCAAGTAATTTCGTTTTTACTTCATCTATTCCGGCATAGAGCAAACGTTTCTTTATCCAATCTGATCAGTAGGGCCTACCTCCTGTTTTAATTCCCCAAAAATATGTCTGGTTTTTTTGTATCCCCCAACAAACAAAACAAGTTGCGTAAGGCGAAAATACAACATTTAGTCAAGTAGCTGTCGAACTCACAGAATGAAACTGAACGCAATGCAACGCAGCAAGACCGTATACTCGTAGCATCGTCAGTCCACCGCTCACGGCATAGGCAGTGAAATTGACAAGAAGAGCGGGGTAGCATTTGCGCTGAGAAGGATAGCACGCTTTTCTGTACCTCTCTTTGTTTTAACTTCCTGAGCGTGTTTTTAATCCAAACATATCATATCTATATGTTTTTGGAATCAGGAACCGACAAGGAATAAGATGAAAGTGCTTTTAATTTGATTTGGAAAACTTAATTTTGATAATAATTTTTATATATTTAATTTTCAGAGCTTGTTTTTAATCCAAATATAACATAATTATATGTTTTTGGAATCAGAAAATGATGGAAAATAAGATAAACGTAAATTTGGATCGTTTGATAAAAAACAATTTTTTTTTTTACAATTTTCAGATTTTTAATGACCAAAGTCATTAATTAATTTTTAAGCCACCACGCTGAAATGCAATACCAAAGTCCGGGCTTCGTCGAAGATTACTTGACCAAAATTTCAACCAATTTGGTTGAAAAATGAGGGTTGACAGTGCCGCCTCAACTTTCACGAAAAGCCGGATATGACGTCATCAAAGACATTTATCAAAAAAATGAAAAAAATGTATGGGGATATCATACCCAGGAACTCTCATGTCAAATTTCATAAAGATCAGTCCAGTAGTTTAGTCTGAATCGCTCTACACACACACACACACACACACACACACAGACGCACACACGCACATACACCACGACCCTCGTCTCGAATCCCCCCTCTACGTTAAAACATTTAGTCAAAACTTGACTAAATGTAAAAAGAAACAAGTCGCGTAAGGCGAAAATACAACATTAGTCAAGTAGCTGTCGAACTCACAGAATGAAACTGAACGCAATGCAACGCAGCAAGACCGTATACTCGTAGTCCACCGCTCACAGCATAGGCAGTGAAATTGACAAGAAGAGCGGGGTAGTAGTTGCGCTGGGAAGGATAGCACGCTTTTAACTTTCTGAGCGTGTTTTTAATCCAAACATATCATATCTATATGTTTTTGGAATCAGGAACCGACAAGGAATAAGATGAAAGTGTTTTTAAATTGATTTCGACAATTTAATTTTGATAATAATTTTTATATATTTAATTTTCAGAGCTTGTTTTTAATCCAAATATAACATATTTATATGTTTTTGGAATCAGCAAATAATGGAGAATAAGATAAACGTAAATTTGGATCGTTTTATAAACTTTTTTTTTTTTTTTTACAATTTTCAGATTTTTAATGACCAAAGTCATCAATTAATTTTTAAGCCACCACGCTGAAATGCAATACCGAAGTCCGGGCTTCGTCGAACATTACCCGACCAAAATTTCAACCAGTTTGGTTGAAAAATGAGGGCGTGACAGTGCCGCCTCAACTTTCACGAAAAGCCGGATATGACGTCATCAAAGACATTTATCAAAAAAATGAAAAAAACCGTCTGAGGATATCATACCCAGGAACTCTCATGTCAAATTTCATAAAGATCGGTCCAGTAGTTTAGTCTGAATCGCTCTACACACACACACACACACACACACACACACACGCACATACACCACGACCCTCGTCTCGATTCCCCCCTCTACGTTAAAACATTTAGTCAAAACTTGACTAAATGTAACAAGTCGCGTAAGGCGAAAATACAATATTTAGTCAAGTAGCTGTCGAACTCACAGAATGAAACTGAACGCAATGCCATTTTTCAGCAAGACCGTATACTCGTAGCATCGTCAGTCCACCGCTCATGGCAAAGGCAGTGAAATTGACAAGAAGAGCGGGGTAGTAGTTGCGCTAAGAAGGATAGCACGCTTTTCTGTACCTCTCTTTGTTTTAACTTTCTGAGCGTGTTTTTAATCCAAACATATCATATCTATATGTTTTTGGAATCAGGAACCGACAAGGAATAAGATGAAAGTGTTTTTAAATTGATTTCGACAATTTAATTTTGATAATAATTTTTATATATTTAATTTTCAGAGCTTGTTTTTAATACGAATATAACATATTTATATGTTTTTGGAATCAGCAAATGATGGAGAATAAGATAAACGTAAATTTGGATCGTTTTATTCTTCTTCTTCGTCTTTCGCTATGGATCGTTTTATAAATTTTTATTTTTTTTTACAATTTTCAGATTTTTAATGACCAAAGTCATTAATTAGTTTTTAAGCCACCAAGCTGAAATGCAATACCGAAGTCCGGGCTTCGTCGAAGATTACTTGACCAAAATTTCAACCAATTTGGTTGAAAAATGAGGGCGTGACAGTGCCGCCTCAACTTTCACGAAAAGCCGGATATGACGTCATCAAAGACATTTATCAAAAAAATGGAAAAAAAACGTTCGGGGATTTCATACCCAGGAACTCTCATGTCAAATTTCATAAAGATCGGTCCAGTAGTTTAGTCTGAATCGCTCTACTCACACACACACACAGACAGACAGACACACACACACACACACACGCACATACACCACGACCCTCGTTTCGATTCCCCCTCGATGTTAAAATATTTAGTCAAAACTTGACTAAATATAAAAAAGAAAGGAAGATGAGTTTATGGAACGCTTAATCACAGACAAAGCGAATGATCATTTGGAACTTGAATCTGTGGTCGATCGTTTAGCCGGAATGGACGAACAAAAAAGATACAGACAAATAGTGTAGTCACTCAGCTGGTTCCTCAAGTATGGATGTTGTTTTTTGTAAGAGGAAACAGGAAGCATTAATGTGTTCTGGTATTCTTTAGTCTTGCTTTTTCTTGTCTCGCCATTTGTCGTGAAATAATGTTTTTTTGTTTGCGATTTTGTTATCTTGTTGTGATTTTCCAGGGGTTTGCGAGGAGCCAAACTTCGTTGGGACAGCCTGCCTGAACGGTCAGTATTGTATCCGTTCTTTCACAGTCAAAAGTAACGGACGATATTGATATTAATGCTCCCCCCCCCCCCCCCCCAACGAAATCTGAAAAAAAGTTAATTGAACGACTCGACCCGATGAGTTTTTAGTGGTGATACAAGCATTTAAACAAAACAAAACAACAACCACTGAACTACATCAACCCGAAAACACACACACGCACACCACACACACACACACACACACACACCACACACGCACACACCACACACACACACACACACACACACACACGTGACACACATTATCATCATACATCATACAGATCATATTGTTTATTATGTTTAAGTTTGACTGTAAGCCAAAAGGATTTTACGATTCTTGGATGCGACTTTTGAGTTCAAGCCTATTAGCGTGTGCACGGTCTAAGATTGTTTTGCAATAATTTTGTTGTTTATTTTCCCTTTTTATAATACCCTCGAAAACTAATTTTTTGGGGAAAAAAAGTATCTGTCAAGGGAGATCATTTCAAGCGACTTTTTTTGTGCATTGCATAGTGATATCCTCCAAAGATTAAAAAAAAAAAAAAAAAACATTTATGAGAAATGTCTTTTACGTATTTTCTACCTAATTTTCTTGAGTGCTTTACTCGGAAGTGGATTTTTTTTCTCCGAATTCCCCCCCCCCCCCCCTCCAAAATAAAAAAATCAAGGGAGGCAATTAATATGTTAAAAAGAAGGAAACTGTACATATTTAATATCTCTAAAATAAGACACGATCCAGACTATTTAAAAAGAAACACCACAGTATTACAATATTTAAAAAAAAGTTATGATAGCCCCAACAATGTGTAAGTTTGTCTTGTGTTCTTGTGTTAGCACTGAATGCCTTGTGTCGTCGCGATATAACCTTCGTGGTTGAAAACGACGTTAAACACCAAATAAAGAAAGAAAGAAAGAATGCCTTGTGCGAATGATGGCCTCATAATCATAACAGTTCTCACGGTCACCTCGTAGGCTTATGTACAGTACGTCTCCTCGGGAAATGAAATTGGATGGTCAAGAATAAAGCTGGTCTCGGTGACTCGGTCACATCGGCAGTGGAAAAAAACTGTAACTTACAGTGTAAGGTCAATTGTATCGGTATCCTGAATAAATAAATAACGGTGAAAGTGATATTTTGCAGAGAATCTGGCCTATAATCAGTCAATACGGGCAAACTTTGATGTGGTTGCTGGCTCGGAGAACTTGGAAAAAGCTGTGGACGGAAAGCCTGGGACGTGTTTCTTGGAGTCTGATGGGTCTAGCAATAGACCTGTGACCAGTGTCGACGTCTCCCAGAAATCCTTGGCCGATGTCGTCACTGTGCTGTTGGATGCAACTTTGGTTAACAACGGTAATGTCAGCATTTCAAACACTCTTATCTGAATCATTGTCTCCTTGTACTTCTCCTTCTTCTTCGTTCATGGTCTGAAACTCCCACGTTCACTCATGTTTTTGCACGAGTGGGGTTTTACGTGTATGCCCGTTTTGTCTCCTTGTTGATGATAGTATGGCAGTGTGTATACTTTCGTTCAACTGACAATGTAGTCTTTGCAATATGTGTTCGTGTACATTGCCTTTATGTTGCCTTTTTCTTACTCTACACCTATAGCTGTTAGTTAGCACTACTCTAATGCATTGCACTGTTTCTCCGTCTATAATGCGTTTCATATAATCTATCTATACATATAATAAAAGAGAGTGTCTGTCTGTCTGTCTGTCTGTCTGTCTGTCTGTGGTCGCCATACCTCTGAGATGGCAAGAGGCAGGAACAAGATAATGTGCACGTACACTCCCTAGGTGCCGCAGATGTGCACCTGGGTTTTAGTTTCTTGATTCATTGTTTCCTTTCTCAGATTATGGACCTGCCATTTATTAAATACAGCCTATATGGTGCAAGACCAGTTCAGTGCCTACTGTTCACCTGTAGCAAGCACATCATGCCAGTGATATTAGAGACTCGCTGTTGCTCCTATGAGGGGAAGAAATGAAGAATGAAAAATTAACTGGACAGTTCCGGAAATTTCTAGAAGGTAAGGGAGATAACTCTTTTTTGTCTGTGGTCGCCATACCTCTGAGATGGCAAGAGGCAGGAACAAGATAGTGTGCACGTACACTCCCTAGGTGCCGCAGATGTGCACCTGGGTTTTAGTTTCTTGATTCATTGTTTCCTTTCTCAGATTATGGACCTCCCATTTATTGAATACAGCCTATATGGTGCAAGACCAGTTCAGTGCCTACTGTTCACCTGTAGCAAGCACATCATGCCAGTGATATTAGAGACTCGCTATTGCTCCTATGAGGGGAAGAAATGAAGAAAGAAAAATTAACTGGACAGTTCCGGAAATTTCTAGAAGGTAAGGGAGATAACTCTTTTTTTGTATCCAAACAAAGGAGGTAAAGCTAATGATAATGGGATAGCGAGCGTCTTAAATTGCTACAGGACTCCGCTTACTCCCGGGCGAAGCCGGGCTTAAAAAATTAACTGGACAGTTCCGGAAATTTCTAGAAGGTAAGGGAGATAACTGTTCACCTGTAGCAAGCACATCATGCCAGTGATATTAGAGACTTGCTATTGCTCCTCGGAGGGGAAGAAATGAAGAATGAAAAATTAACTGGACAGTTCCGGAAATTTCTAGAAGGTAAGGGAGATAACTCTTTTTTGTCTGTGGTCGCCATACCTCTGAGATGGCAAGAGGCAGGAACAATTAAGATAGTGTGCACGTACACTCCCTAGGTGCCGCAGATGTGCACCTGGGTTTTAGTTTCTTGATTCATTGTTTCCTTTATCAGATTATGGACCTCCCATTTATTGAATACAACCTATATGGTGCAAGACCAGTTCAGTGCCTACTGTTCACCTGTAGCAAGCACATCATGCCAGTGATATTAGAGACTCGCTATAATTGCTCCTATGAGGGGAAGAAATGAAGAATGAAAAATTAACTGGACAGTTCCGGAAATTTCTAGAAGGTAAGGGAGATAACTCTTTTTTTGTATCCAAACAAAGGAGGTAAAGCTAATGATAATGGGATAGCGAGCGTCTTAAATGGCTACAGGGCTCCGCTTACTCCCGGGCGAAGCCGGGCTTAACTGCTAGTAATAATAATAATAATAATAATAATAAATGAGCATTTATATAGCGCAACATCATAACTTTACAATTATGCTCTTTGTGCTTGACACATTTAAAATTAAAACACAGTTATACAAGCATTTACATCTACATTCATAGTCAACAACGCTTAATTAAAAGCATACACCATCAAACATACATTACAAAAGATTCTTCCACTAACTAAGTAATAAAAACATGAATAAAATAGGTAGTAAAAAACAAGGAAATACCAGTTGAATACCCTTAATCAAACAGAACATGTTATCAACAATGCTGAAAACAGTCCTAGATGTTTATATACATTATCACTAAAACAACAAATACACTACATGTAGCCTACTGATGGACTGAGAAAACAAAATCAGGGGTTGTATTTCTTGAAGAGGTGCGTTTTAAGTGCTCGTTTGAATGCTTGGGGTGACTGAGAGTGGCGGATGTAAAAGGGGAGAGAATTCCATTGTGTGGGTGCGCAGAAAGTAAAAGTGCGTTGTCCGTATGTTTTGGTTTTGGTGTGTGGAATGGTAAGGATGCGACAGTCAGAAGAGGCACGGAGTTGTCTTGCTGGAGAATAGACGGTGAGGAGTTCAGAGAAGTAAGCAGGAGACGAGCCAGAAAAGAAGTTAAAGCAGAGGGTGGACAGTTTGTAGTCAATGCGGGCTTGAATAGGTAACCAGTTTGTTTGTTTGTTTGTTTGCTTAACGCCCAGCCGACCACGAAGGGCCATATCAGGGCGGAGGTAACCAGTGCAGTGTGTGAAGAAGTGGTGTTGCGTGATCTCGTTTTCGTGCTTTGAGAATGAGGCGTGCTGCCGAGTTTTGGACTTTTTGTAGTTTATACAGGAGGTACAGAGGACAGCCAGAGAGAAGAGAGTTGCAGTAGTCAAGTTTAGAAAGAACAAAGGCACAGACAAGAGTGTTAGTTGTTTGAGAGGAGAGTGTGTGGCGAATGGTGCTGATCTTACGAAGCTCAAAATAAGCTGCTCTACAGACTAAAGATATATGTTTGTTAAGGGTCATGTCAGACGAAAGGGTGAATCCAAGGTTTCTAGCTGATGGTGAGAAAAGAATGTCGGTATTGCCTATTTGAACAGAAACAGGTTGGGGAGAGGGAAATGTAGTGTTCTTCTTTTTGCACAGTAAGACTTCAGTCTTATCATCATTCAGCTTGAGTTTGTTATCGACCATCCAAGATTTAACATCAGTGATGCATGTCTGAATGGTCTGGATGGCGGAATGTGTCTCTGCAGGGGGACTGGTTTTATACAGCTGGGTGTCGAGTCATCAGCAAAAGACTGATTTAAAACAGAATGGTTTTGAATCAGTGTGGAGAGGGGCTTAGTGTACACGATGAAAAGGATGGGACCGAGTACTGAACCTTGAGGAACGCCGAAAGAAAGTGGGGCTGGAGCAGACATCTGGCCATCGACAAGCACAGCCTGAGTCCTGCCAATAATGAGATAGGACTCAAGCCATGCTAGCGGTGGACCGGATATGCCGTACAGAGTCTGAAGTCTATGGAGATTGAGAAGCGTGACATGGTCAATCGTGTCGAACACTGCAGAAAGGTCAAGTAGGGTAAGCACTGACACATCACCACCATCCAGAGCAGACAGAATGTCACTGATTACTTTAAGTAGGGCTGTTTCAGTACAGTGAGAAAGGCGAGAGATAGCCTACATGTACCTTTTGCGCCTGTAATTGACCTTCTGATCCGAAGTCTTCACATATGACAACCACCCCCACCCCCTCCCTTGTCTCTAGGAGGAATTGCAAAGGCGAACCAGATAAAAGTCACGGTGTACAAAGACGACGGCAGCCAAGAAACACCTGTGGCCAACCCCGACCACATGCTAATCGCTTACCATTTGAGCCAAGCAGCAAACGTGAGCAGAGTCGACGTACGCAGCGATGGCAATGGCGCCCGGCTGGCGCTCTGTGAAATACAAGTCCTTACAGGTAAGTAACGAACTCATAAGCCAGAAAAGCTCAAAAACGATGAAAGTGAAAAGCTCGTAATAAGAAGCACCTAAGTTCTGAGAAAACAAAAATCAATACAAGAACGCTCAGAGACAATTGTCAGTTTTGTCACAGTTAACCTCTCATAATAACTTGTAAATGGCAACACAGCCGCCGGGGGAGAAACAAACCGCAAAACCGCTTTTGTCTTTTACACTTTTTACATTTAGTCAAGTTTTGACTAAATGTTTTAACATAGAGGGGGAATCGAGACGAGGGTCGTGGTGTATGTGTGTGTGTGTGTCTGTGTGTGTGTGTAGAGCGATTCAGACTAAACTACTGGACCGATCTTTATGAAATTTGACATGAGAGTTCCTGGGAATGATATTCCCGGACATGTTTTTCTTTTTTCCGATAGATACCTTTGATGACGTCATATCCGGCTTTTTGTCAAAGTTGAGGCGGCACTGTCACACCCTCATTTTTCAATCCAATTGATTGAAATTTTGGCAAAGCCATCTTCGACAAAGGCCGAACTTTGGTATTGCATTTCAGCTTGGTGGCTTAAAAACTAATTAATGAGTTTGGTCATTAAAAATCGGAAACTTGTAATCAAAATTATTTTTTTTATTAAACGATCCAAAAACAATTTCATCTTATTCTTTGTCATAATCTGATTCCAAAAACATATACATCTATATATATATACGACTAGTGTCTGTCTGTCTGTCTGTCTGTTCGCGATGCACGGCCAAAGTTCTCGGTGGATCTTTTTCAAATTTGGACACCGTATTCAGCTACACCCCGGACACAACCTCATCGATGAGATATTTCAACACGTGCTCTCAGCGCGCAGCGCTGTGCGCGCTGAACCGATTTTGTTTTTTTTGGTCGGGATCCACTACCAGTAACTCTTCCTTATCTTCTCCAGTGTTTTCAGCCGCGATTATCTCCCTTCCTCCGTGTGGCGTCAATCCATATTCCCGTTACTACGTTACTATTTTTAGAAGGTCACTGCACGTTACTATTTTTAGAAGGTCTCCAGTGTTTTGCGCGTTTATCTCCTTTCCTTCGTGCGCCGGCAAAGCCGGCGTACACCCGGCAAAGCCGGGTCCCAGGCGCAGCCTGGTATTCGGCTCTACTTCTTCCCGGCGAAGCCGGTACCCGGCGAAGCGGGTAATCATCTAGTATGTTATATTTGGATTACAAACAAGCTCTGAAAATTAAAAATATGAAAATTATGATTAAAATTAATTTTCCGAAATCGATTTAAAAACAATTTCATCTTATTCCTTGTCGGTTCCTGATTCCAAAAACATATAGATATGATATGTTTGGATTAAAAACAAACTCAGTAAGCTAAAAGGAATAGAGATACAGAAAAGCGTGTTATCCTGCTCAGCGCGACCACTACCGCACTATTCTGGCTTGTCGATTTCACTGCCTTTGCCACGAGCGGTGGACTGACGAAACTACGAGTATGCGGTCTTGGTGAAAAAAGCAGTGCGTTCAGTTTCATTCTGTGAGTTCGACAGCTTGACTAAATGTTGTTATTTCGCCTTTCGCGACTTGCTAATTTTTGTTTTGCACATTAGGTAGCCGGCTACACTCAGACACGTTTGTGTGTGTGTGTGTGTGTGTGTGTGTGTGTGTGTGTGTGTGTGTGAATAAAAAGCTCACCAGAAAAATTGCTACGTTCAACACCTAAGACTGTAATCATTCCAAGCTAGTTATGTTGGCCCTCTCTTCCGGATCAAACTAGTATATATGCACAGGTCCGCATTACGAGTAAGGTATTCCCATAACCATTTTTGGTCATAGGGGAGCAAAATGTAAGAAATTTCAATTACTCTCGAGCCGGTGTAACACGAACTTTTTACTCCACGAAAAATTTACTCCGGAGTAAATATTTCGTACGAAATTCTTACTCCGAGTACACTTTTCGTTCGAGAAAAGAACTCCCCAAGGCACGAAAAAATTACTCCCTCGACGACATTTTTACTCCCCATTTTTTTTACTTCCACAAAAAAATCTCGTACGCAAAAATGGGATGCAGGCGAAGGGATAATGCCAATACTGAAGTGATCTCGCGCACACGAATGTCGCGCTACCCTCCTTTCACCCCTTCCACCACCAAGACTAACAGGGGACAAGGGAGTAAAAATGTCGTACACCTGGCATGGGAAGTTAAATTGCTCGTGTTGGGGTGAAGTAATTTATTCGTTATTTATTCGTCAGGGGAGCAACATTTTTGTACAAAATGTTTACTCGGAACTCACCTGTCTTGGGGAGTAATTTTCTCGTGCAATGGGGGAGTGCTTTTTGGCTCACGTAAGTGTAGCCTATGCGATCGTAACTTTGTCTGTCTGTGCGTGTGTGCGTGTGTGCGTGTGTGTGTATATCTGTGGTAGAAACTTTAACATTTCCGAGTCTATGTGTGAGTGGTTATCCAAGACTATGGATAAAGCTCGCATAAGATTACGTCACGGTCAAAAGTGTTTGACGTCAATTAATGCATCATGACGGCATGCCTCCCTGTAGTCTTTCTCTCTCGCGTGGTGTGTGTGGTCTCGGTCAGTGTTATTTTGAGCGGGCCGAGACTATTTGGCAGTCGTGTCCCTGTAAGTAGGCTACATGCAGACACAGACAGATCTAGATCTAGTGTCTCTCTTTCTTGCACAGTCGTCACCTAAGCTTACTGTGTGTGTGGGTGTGTATGTGTGACGGAGTGATTGAGTTTGTGTTACTGTTTGTCTATTTCTTACGTGAGCCTTGAAGGCTTCGCCTCTTGTTTCGTAAAGGGAGTGACTTTTTCGTACGAAATGTTTACTCCGGAGTAAAAATCTCGTGGGAGTAATTTTCTCGTGTTACACCGGCTTTATGAGGGCTGTGCCTCTCCCTCGTTGCCGTTGCCTTCCCTGGCCCTGAAATAGTGCTGGTACCCATTTGCAGTTGGGTGGACTGGAGAGCGCTCGAAACTATCGGGTGTTAATGTTCGCCCCGGGTGGGAATCGAACCCACTATACCTCCAGCGCGAGAGGCAAGCGCTCTTACCACTCTGCCACTTCGGCTCTCTTGCATGATATAGACCATTTGTCAAACTTTCGGTTACCTTAACAACAACATGACTGTGGGTGAGATGAACACAGTTGAAAAACAAAAGAATTCTGTAGGCTCACCAATACTGACAAGCACAGCACAATCAAAAACATGTCATATTTTCGCCTATGGAGGCTTCTTCAGGAGTTAACAGACAAATGCGTGTTGTAAACCTGTTTGTGTTCTGGCCTTCTATTGGTGAGTACAGAATTCTTTTGTTTTCAAACTTTATGTTTTCAATTGTTTTTTTGCTGATTGTCTAGTGCAGCTAATTAGCCCCAATTAACTATACAGAGATCAACCACCACATACAAAATGCTTTTTTGGTGTGCGAACTACTTATCAGAATGAAACAAAAAGTGGCCAATGTTACGAACCTTTCCTCTTATAACAAGTAATACAAAAATAAACAACCCGGGTTGAGCGGTATGAAACCATTTAGTCAATCTGTCCTCACTTTAAAAAAAAGTAAAACAGTAATAAAAGCTGGTTCTTGTGTAAGATTGTGTACGTAAGCGTTAGTTACAGTGTCTAGGAGAATGATGAATATATATATATATGAGCTTGCGGCGATCATCCGGCTTTTTTGAGGATGAAAGTCGCTTGTTCATTTCAATGCTTGTTATTCTCTCAGGTGCCAGGAGATTGGTTCCGTATAACCCTCGCTTACTCCATTACACATGTCGTATGCATTTAGAGCGCTTACTTCCCTTTGGTAATTTGCCCTCCCTTTAGTTTTAAATGGACCATCGTGACAATAATCCGCTCACTGTGTCAGAATTGTCCAGACTTATTTTCCATGCGATACGACCATCCCTCTACTTGGACATGCCCTGAAAGTCAACACCCTGACTTCTACCTGAGTATAGCCTGTTGGGATGTTGGGATGAATTAATTCCTTAAAAGCCACTATTGTAGGCAGATCTGAGATTGCAAGCATAACTGTTTTCATGCCGAAAAGGACTGTGTCATCTCGAACTTTGTTCTGTTTTTGACGGAAGAGATTTCACTTTGAAAGAGGGCCAAGAAGAAACCTCTGGGTTTGTTCAGTCGGGGTCCATTTTCATGATAACAAGGCTTATTTGCATTCATGAAATGTATTAATTCAAAAAAAGTATCTTCACGCATGTTTGAAGTACTCCGGCTATAGCAACGTTTTCAAAGACATTTCGCCAATGGAGATAAGAAACCATCATGGTTTTTGTTTTTACTATTTGCAGTGTGTCCATCTGGAACATACGGTGTGGAGTGTGCCAAAAACTGCAGCGCCGCCTGTGTCGATGACGTTTGTGGTCGGCTGTCAGGATATTGCACCGATGGCTGCAAGTCTGACATGGATGTACCAGAATGCCGTAAAAGTTAGTTCTGGGGGCGGGTGGGGGCTTGGGGGAGGGTAAGAGAGGGTGAGGGAGGGTGAGAGAGGATGAGAGAGAGAGAGAGAGAGAGAGAGAGAGAGAGAGAGAGAGAGAGAGAGAGAGATGGTCATCTGTCGAAAGTAACAGAATAAGCACACTAAACAGGGGCGGATCAGTTCATTTTATGGGGGGGGTTTCCAAAAGTATATTGTGAAGATATGGGTGTGAAGGCGCGAAGCGCCGAGCCGACGGCGCAAAGCGCCTAGCTTGCTAGGGGGGTCCGGGGGCATGCCCCCCCGGAAAATTTTGTAAAAAAGGATGCAAAATGGTGCAATCTGGTGCATTTTGAGGATGATCATTACCAGTTTCAGGCAGCAGATTTTGTCACTGATTAATACCAAAAAAAAACACAATTTTAAAAAAAACATTTTGGCTGGGGGGGGGGGGTTTCCGGAAACCCCTGAAACCCCCCCCTCGTCCGCCCCTGCTAAAGGAAATTGGTGGGTTTTTTTTACATCCACCTATCGCCCGATCAGGCACTACGAGACATTATACATTATATGAACATACAAACACGTACAAAGTAAATACCACGGTGCGATTAGCCTCTGGATGTCGAGGTGTTTCTATGGGAATGGTACTATATTTGTGAACACATCTTTTGTTTGTCAGGCTGTGATTGATAGAGGAACAAAATATATATAACATGAGTGACAACAGCAACTTTGCCAACGATGATCCTAAATCTGTGAAAATCGTGTTTTTTTGTCATGCCGTAAACATATTTTTTTACGGCGAAAATGGCAACAGCAACTGCGCTGTCAATGCAACAACAACAAAAAAACAAGTCGCATAAGGCGAAATTACTACATTTAGTCAAGCTGTGGAACTCACAGAATGAAACTGAACGTAGTCCGCCGCTAGTGCAAAAGGCAGTGAAAGCGACGAGCCTGTTTGGCGCGGTAGCGATTGCGCTGTGCTTCATAGCACGCTTTAGTGTACCACTCTTCGTTTTAACGTTCTGAGCGTGTTTTTAATCCAAACATATCATATCTATATGTTTTTGGAATCAGGAACCGACAAGGAATAAGAGGAAATAGTTTTTAAAACGATTTCGGAAATTTAAATTTGATCATAATTTTTATATTTTTAATTTTCAGAGCTTGTTTTTAATCCAAATATAACATATTTATATGTTTTTGGAATCAGAAAATGACGAAGAATAAAATGAAATTGTTTTTGGATCGTTTAATAAAAAAATAATTTTAATTACAAGTTTCCGATTTTTAATGACCAAACTCACTCATTAGTTTTTGAGCCACCAAGCTGAAATGCAATACCAAACCCCGGCCTTCGTCGAAGATTGCTTTGCCAAAATTTCAATCAATTTAATTGAAAAATGAGTGTGTGACAGTGCCGCCTCAACTTTTACAAAAAGCCGGATATGACGTCATCAAAGGTATTTGTCGAAAAAATGAAAAAAATATCCGGGGATATCTTACCCAGGAACTCTCATGTCAAATTTCATAAAGATCGGCCCAGTAGTTTAGTCTGAATCGCTCTACACACACACACACACATACACACACACACACACACAGACAGACAGACAGACACACACACACACACACACACACACACACACACACACACACACACACACACACACACACACACACATACACACACACATACACCACGACCCTCGTCTCGATTCCCCCCTCGATGTTAAAACATTTAGTCATAACTTGACTAAATGTAAAAACATAAAACGAGACTTTATGGCATAAATGCTAAAATCAAAAAACAGATTGCAAACGTTCCAAAATTCAGAATATAAAACTTAAGACTTGTAGGTTATTGGAACGTTTAATTATTGACAAAGCAAAACGATACAAATTAAAAAAAATAGAAAAATATTACCTCGCCGGCATCTTGCAAGCGAGTTCCATAGAGGATTTTGAAATCAGTTCATTATTTGTATCATAAGTCTGTCTGTTTACTTAAAAGACGTACTGTAAATGTGACGTTTTGTTTTGTCAGTAATTAAACGTTCTAATAACCTACAATTCTTGCTTCTTTATTTTTATTCTGGCGTAAATGCTAGTTGTGTTAACGTTGCGGGCGATGATACCAAAAACCACGATTTATTTTTCTTCTCATTTCTTAAAGCTGTAAACCGGGATGTGTCCACGTAAAATGGCGTAAAATGCGACAAGCGAGGATGGCGAATGCGTGACTTTTTGATTTCTCTTTTGTCAGCCTGTAAACAGGGACTTTACGGCGACCAATGCAAACAGCATTGCAGCAAAACATGCGCAGAAGACGTTTGTGACGAGACTTCCGGTCATTGTCTTCAAGGATGTAAAGAGGGCTGGACGGGAGACCGTTGTTCCGCGCGCGAGGTACCGACTGGAGGTGGAGCAGGTCGGTGTAATCATGTAGTGATGATTATCAGATGCATGAGAATTTTATTTAAAATCTTGTTGCCGGTGAAATGCAAGCGGCTCTTGTAAAAAATATAATTGTACAAGAGTCACAACGATTGTTATTTCTTTTCCTTTAACCTCTCCCCGTGTTTAGTTTCATACATGGTGCTTTTTTTTGGACACGTTCAACGTTAAGTACTGTACACTTCTTTGGTTTTGATAGGCATTATGCTTTATAAAGTTATCAATACACTTTGTGAGAAGGGCGTTTTAGCAGAGTGATGATATCTGCAGAAGTCTTCAGTTATTATTCTTAATATATATCCAACGAAGGGATGTATGGGAGCTAACTCGTCATGAATCTATTGTTAATATATTTGTACCGGTGATGTGAATGACAATGTTTTCACTGACAATCCTGTTCATGGTCTTTTTTCTCCGTGTTTTTAACGATCCAGGCATTAAGGCATCTGTACATATATGAACATAAAAACACGTACAAAGTAAATACTACCTCACGGTGCGATTAGCCTCTAGATGTCGAGGTGTTTCTATGGGAATGGTACTATATTTGTGAACACAACTTTTTTTTGTCAGGCTGTGAAAAGGGATTGATAGAGGAACAAAATATATATAACATGAGTGACAACAGCAACTTTGCCAACGATGATCCTAAATCTGTGAAAATCGTGTTTTTTTGTCATGCTGTAAACATATTTTTTTACGGCGAAAATGGCAACAGCAACTGCGCTGTCAATACAAAAACAAACAAAAACATAAAAAGAGACTTTATGGCATAAATGCTAAAATCAAAGAACAGATTGCGAACGTTCCAAAATTCAGAATATAAAACTTAAGACTTGTAGGTTATTGGAACGTTTAATTATTGACAAAGCAAAACGATACAAATTTAAAAAAATAGAAAAATATTACCTCGCCGGCATCTTGCAAGCGAGTTCCATGGACGATTTTGAAATCAGTTCATTATTTGTATCATAAGTCTGCTTAAAAGAACAGTGGATCGACGTACTGTAAATGTGACGTTTTCGGTTTTGTCAGTAATTAAACGTTCTAATAACCTACAATTCTTGCTTCTTTATTTTTATTCTGGCGTAAATGCTAGTTGTGTTGCGGGCGATGATACCAAAAAACACGATTTATTTTTCTTCTCATTTCTTAAAGCTGTAACCCGGGATGTGTCGACGTAAAATGGCGTAAAATGCGACAAGCGAGGATGGCGAATGCGTGACTTTTTGATTTCTCTTTTGTCAGCCTGTGAACAGTTATAAAGTTATCAATACACTTTGTGAGAAGGGCGTTTTAGCAGAGTGATATCTGCAGAAGTCTTTAGTTATTATTCTTAATATATATCCAACGAAGGGATGTATGGGAGCAAACTCGTCATGAATCTATTGTTAATATATTTGTACCGGTGATGTGAATGACAATGTTTTCACTGACAATCCTGTTCATGGTCTTTTTTCTCCGTGTTTTTAACGATCCAGGCATAAAGGCATCTGTCTTACTGGCTATTGCTGCAGCAGTTTCAACTCTACTACAGTATTGTTAAGGTAAGTTTTCATGTTAACGTTGATGCTATAAAGAAAACATCAGATGTGATTAGTTATGTTTGTAAGCTGTACATTCTTTGAGTCAGTGCTTTGTGTTCATTTGTATAAAAGAACTTTTTTTCTCAAGAGTATGGACTAAATTCCACGTGTTTCGGTCAGAAACATGTATGTATTTGAAGATCTGTCTTTCCTCTGCTCAAAATGGGTTCATTACATTTTGTTCTAAATGGCATGACGTCACAGGTCCTAGACTTTCCCCGCCTTGACAAATGGCGCCCTTTGACTGTGTAATTCACGTTCCAACGTCGACACGGTCAACTAAACTGAGAGATATGCCACTTGGGGCACTTCTTCTTTTAAAAAAATTTTTTTTATCAAATGTTTACATTAGTGAATTTACTTTGAGCCTGAGCTAAGAGGGCATATTCTTTTAGTCTCAATCTGTTTGGGCTGATCCAGCATTTGTAAGAAAGCGACCGGAGCATTAATTAATGTCAAGAGAACCTGACATGGCGTGTTTTGCTGTGAAGCTGCAGCCTATATATAGCAGCCTAATGAATATATATATTCTATCAATCAACAATTCCACGGATACGCCTTTTCAAATTCACAGAACGATGACACATACAGACCCTCTTCTGTATGCATGGCGATACTAAGGGCAAGGAGACGCAGCTCAGTTGATAGGTCGCTATCAGCGTGGGTTCGATCCCCACGTTCGGCGAGAGATTTATTTCTCGGAGTCAACTTTGTGCAGACTCTCTTCGGTGTCCGAACACCCCCGTGTGCACACATGCGCATGAAAAAGATCCCACGTTCACAGCGAAAGTCTCAGGGCTTGGAAAACACGAAGACACGCATGCATCATCTCTCGTCTCCGATTATCATGATCGTATTTCGATACTTTGACGAGACAAACCCAATGCTGGTGTGTCGAAGAAGATAGCCACGGCGGGCTTGTTCGAATCAAAGTATCACACCATAATTATCTTCAACGTAGTACCAATACCTGTCCCAATATAGACCAGTTGGTCTAAGAGGATGTTAAACCCTAATAGTCAGTCAGTCTTAGGGCAGAACATGAGAATGCATTCTTCTTCTTCTCCTTCTTCTCAGTCTTGTTCTTATTCTCCTTGTTGTTGTTGTTGTTGTTGTTGTTGTTGTTGTTGTTGTTGTTGTTGTTGTTGTTGTTGTTGTGAACATCCGTAACGCCAGAAAGGTAAGTGTAGCACGTACGCAACTTTTATATACTCAGCAAGTGATTGTGCCGCTATGTTTTTGGCAAGTCACTCTCGTTCGTATCATCCCACCATTGTCCCCTTATTTCTCTCCCCCCCCCCCCCCTGCTTCTTCCTCCTCCTGATTCCTTCAATGTTCAACTTATCCGAACTATGCTATTATTGCTTGTGTTCAAACATACAGTTTCAATTGTTCATAGTTTCCGTGTTTGTTTCAGTGGAACCTTGCAATAGACACTCCAGCAAAACCTCAAGGGGAGAGAACACACTGAGACACCGAGAGAGAAGATACAAGACACCACCACTACCATCACCCAACATGAATAACAACAACAGCAGCAGCAACAACAGTAGAAGCAGCAACAACAACAACAACAACAACAACAACAACAACAACAATCACACTACATCCACCACCAACACCATCAACAAAAACATTGAATGTTAAATAAAAGTGTTGTTTGAAGATTGTACATGTGTACTTTGATTTCACTAGCACGTTTAATTATTGCTCATTTTTTTCAAATTCCCTTTGTGTGATTGTAAAAAGGTCACCTAAAGATAATACACTACGTTTTCTGAACAACCTACGTACTTTTGTTTACACATTCATGAGCTCAGATTTTGGTTTTGAATTCGTTGGTTTAGATAACTTAAACTTTTATTACGCATGTTGATATCCCTAGTTTTGATGTCTGTCGATCTACAACACCAAATAACAGATGATTTGTTTGCTGTATTTCAGTGCAGACTTTGACCTTTCTTGGAAGTTTTGAAAATGTTGTGCACCGAAATTTGAAAAATACAAAAATTTAGCCTCACACATCTAATTCCAAACGTCGGCTTTAAAGGTTAAAACGATAAAAACAACAACACCTGCGGTTGTCTATTGAAAACAATGTTGTGTACGTTTGGATAAAGGTATAATCAATAGTAATCATGGGCAGGGGCCGATCAGTTCATTTTATGGGGGGGGTTTCCAAAAGTATATTGTGAAGATATGAGTGTGAAGGCGCGAAGCGCCGAGCTGACGGCGCGAAGCGCCTAGCTTGCTAGGGGGTCCGGGGGCATGCCCCCCCAGAACATTTTGAAAAAAAGGATGCAAAATGGTGCAATCTGGTGCATTCTGAGGATGATCATTACCAGTTTCAGGCAGCAGATTTTGTCACTGATTAAGACCCCAAAAATTGAAACTCAACCCAAAAAACCACACAAAAATATTTTTATTTTTTGGCTGGGGGGGGGGGGGGGGTCCAGAACACCCCCCCCCCTCGTCCGCCCCTGATGGGTAACGTAAAACAAGCTTTAGCTTGAGTTCTTGTCCTAGCTGCATACTGTCAATTGTTTCATGTCATATATTTTGAATGTAATTTTGTTTCACTTGACTGCCTTAGGACGGGTATACCCGTCATGCGCTTGTGCAGCCGCAGCGCCTTAGGACGGGTAAACCCGTCTTCTCCGTTCCGGGATTTTCCAGAAATGCTACGTCACTGCTGACACACAAATAGCAGCCAATGGCTTGGTAGGATACCTCATTCTCATGAATAAACATAAATGGTGACGCGGTTTTGCGTCTGAAGGCTATTTTTGGCCTTGGCGACAGGGTAGGGGAGAGAAATCTCGACTCGTCAAAATGGCTAACGGTGACAGTCGACCGGGCCCTAGTAGGGAAAAACAAAGCCGGACTGACGCTACAGGCGGTGCAAATGATTATGGATACTGACAGGGGAAGGGGGAGATCTTCTTTCGGACGATTCGTTGGAAACAGGTAGATGATAGTGATTATAATCCTTTCTTGGAGCAAGCAAAACAGCCACCTGTGTTTGATCCACAGGCACCAGAAGATGCGCCGGACTGATTTTTCAAAAGTTCATATTTAAACATCATTATAAGCCAAACTAATTATTATTTCCATGATTAGACACTAAAAACAAATTCTTGATTCAATTTCCCTTAAAAATAACATAAGTTTTACTTACCTACCCAGGGATGTCGTTAGGCGTCGGACATCGGACATATAACGATGAAAATCCCCAAATGTCCGATTCACATTGCCGCATGTCGGTCAGATGTCCTATCGTTTTAGCCTGGGCGTGGTCATTGTCCGATATGTACTCCATTCCTTCGGACAGCGCGATATTCGTTAATTTTCATTTCAAGATACAAATCTTCTAAAAGACCGAACGCTCTCGTGTTCAGCTGACACTGAAATTGTCAGTGCCGCGTGCGGATCTTTTCTTTTGTCGGGAATTCCCGAACCGTTTGCGGTATGCGTCGTTTGGGTATAACCGTCTCGGAGCAGCGCACTGATCTAAAAATAGTGGATTCTTTTTAGATCAGTGCATGCTACAGGAGTACGGGAGACAACTCCAACTGACTAAATTTGTAGTCTGCTTTTGTTTTCGATACGAGACGAAGCACTGAATTATGCCGCTGAAAAAAAACTAAATCCTGGAAAAGATCAGCATTAGATCAAACCGATCATTTTGTTTGTCAACTTTTATCCAAATCATGCAGTATTTAATCAAAGTAAGAGCTCTGAAGTTGTTCATGTTGGTTTCTTTTTTGTGATTTCTTTGAAACTAAACAAATACAACATTATACGCACACTGTGTTGATGTATTTACTATATTATGTGTGTGTTCTACAGCGCGCGTGGGTGTGTGTGTGTGCGTGTGTGTGTGGGCGCATGAC
Source organism: Littorina saxatilis (assembly GCF_037325665.1). NCBI lineage: Eukaryota > Metazoa > Mollusca > Gastropoda > Littorinimorpha > Littorinidae > Littorina > Littorina saxatilis. The sequence continues at coordinate 16,658,216 of NC_090257.1, read as the reverse complement.
TTTGGAACAATTCCATGGAATGTGTTATAAGCTGTTTGGCGCAAATTCATAATGTCCTATTACACTTTCTGAAAGCGGTCAAATGTCCTATTGATGCTGAAGAACTCAGGACATTTGTCCTATAGGTATGAATTTGTAGCAACATCCCTGCCTACCTACTGCCAGTTTGGAGCTAGAATTTTTTGTGAATTATTACACCCCGAACTCCAATATTCCCTGGCAGTCAGGAATGCACATACGCAAGTTTTGATTGGCAGCGAAAGGGTTAAACCAAGAGAAAACATATTCTTGTGATATATTTCTGTTTGTAGCAAAGTTCAGATATCATTTTCCCTGAGTTGGTGTACGTTTTGTATACTATGTATTTCTGGAAGAATAATTCATTGTAGTACTGATGTAATTTGCCTTATGCGGGTGATGCTGTCTTTTCGTGAGCTTTGTGTTTGTAGGAATGTAAATAATGTAATAAGGTCCCAAACTTATTTCTTTCAAAAATGTCGTAATGACAAAACCTTCTCATTTAATATGTATATTTATATTGTGATTTATTTTTCTCTAATGATTTTTGATTCCGCTTATGATGCTCGCATTTCTAATTTGTAGCCTAATATAAAAGTCTTGGCTTTAATATTTTTGTTGCTACAAATCAATAAGGATTGAAACTTATCATCGTTGAAGTTTAAGTGGACATTCACAAAACAATTATGTTTCTATGCAATGTGAATTTGTCTTGTGTGAACATAGTGTATGTGTGTGTGTGTGTGTGTGTGTGTGTGTGTGTGTGTGTGTGTGTGTGTGTGTGTGTGTGTGTGTGTGTGTGTGTAAAAACTGAGACAGGGTGCCCTGGAATCCGGGCATCACGTATTTATACGCACAAAATAAGAACGGCATAAAAATTATCTTGAAGAAAGCCCACTAAAAGGGATATTGATAATTAAAACAATCGTATATTTTAGGTCATATATTTTTTAGCTACATGAATCAATGCACGTTTCCGTTGATATTTCACTGATCGTTTTTCTGAGTGTTTAATCTTAATACAGGGTGACCCAAAAAAAGATGCAACCCTCAAAAATGCTAATAACTTCTACATCCGAATCACTTCATCTTTTGGGGACATAACTTCAGCCAATGCATAACCCTTCCACAAAGTGACAGTTTTGTATTTCAAAGGGTCTGACTTTTGTTCAATTTCAAAAAAAGTTGCTAAATTCGGGGATCGGCTCAACAGTACGAATTTGGCAACTTTTTTTTAATTTGCACAAAAGTCAGAACATTTTAAAGCACAGAATCGCCACTTTGTGGAAAGGTCATGCATACGGCTGAAGTTTATGTCATCCAAATTTGAAATTTAAAATGATTCGGTCAACAGATGTAGAAGTAATTAGCATTTTCGAGGGTTGCATTTTTTTTTGGTCACCCTGTAACAAGGTTGGCGTCTTATGACTTGTTGTTTTTGTGTGATTTCCGATTGTGTTTTTAGATCTCACCTGGATGTGTGTGTAAAACTAAGACTGTCTCTTCAAAATCTGATCACTATAACTTAAAGCCTTAACTTAAATGAAGGCATGAGTTGTATGTCTTGAAATGTACAATCAACTTCTGCAACACGGAGAAATGAAGGACAAGGTTTCCATTTTGGTGCAAGGGGAAGAGCTGACAACGATCAAAGATGAGTTAACAGAACAGCTAGGTGGCTAGATCAAAAGTTCATGCCTTGAAATTGGAAAATGATAAATGAAAGGGCAAACATGGAAAATGAAAACAAGGCAACAAGTCAGTATAAGTAATGAGTGCAAGCCATTACATGAAACTGTCTGATGTACTGTGATTCATCGAATATCTTTCCATGTGCTTCCACAACGTTTTGTTTTTTGCTTGTTGTTTTTTGTTTGGTCAGTTTTGTAATTTTGTTTGTTAACTCTTCGTGTGACTGTGTCTGGTGTGGGATGCAGTATCTGTCGGGTATTGTTAGAGCTTTTATTCATCTTGTTATTACAGAGATTTTTTTCCCTCAAAGTTTCATGTGTAATCAGAGATTCGTCAAGTCTGTAAAAGGTGGTGGTTTGTTCTTTCGATACATTTTTTTGTCTGAAATTCAAAAAAGATCTTGCTCGTAAATAATGAGACATATTCAGCAATGAAAACTAGGGCAGTTTAATTCTCCCTTCCCCTAGTAAGTCTTGAATGATAGCAAAGAAGACACATGTACCTAAATCCGAAGAAGAAAAAAAGAAACTTAGAACTACCATTCAGACCAAGTAGTTTTCTTTTGGCTATCATTATTTGTGCCTTGAATTCAGAGTATATCCTTTTCTACACTTTCAGGGCACTTCAGACCAACATTTTTCAACATTTCTCACATCTTCTTTGCTGATTTCTTTTTACATTTAGTCAAGTTTTGACTAAATGTTTTAACGTAGAGGGGGAATCGAGACGAGGGTCGTGGTGTATGTGTGTGTGTGTGTCTGTCTGTCTGTCTGTGCGTGTGTGTGTGTAGAGCGATGCAGACTAAACTACTGAACCGATCTTTATGAAATTTTACATGAGAGTTCCTTGGAATGATATCCCCGGACATTTTTTTTTTTTTATAAATGTCTTTGATGACGTCATATCCGGCTTTTTGTAAAAGTTGAGGCGGCACTGTCACATCCTCATTTTTCAATAAAATTGATTGAAATTTTGGCCAAGCAATCTTCGACGGAGGCCGGACTTCGGTATTGCATTTCAGCTTGGTGGCTTAAAAATTAATTAATGACTTTGGTCATTAAAAATCTAAAAATTGTAAAAAAAAAAAACCTTTTATAAAACGATCCACATTTACGTTCATCTTATTCTTCATCATTTCCTGATTCCAAAAACATATAAATATGTTATATTTGGATTAAAAACAAGCTCTGAAAATTAAAAATATAAAAATTATGATCAAAATTAAATTGTCGAAATCGTTTTAAAAACTATTTCATCTTATTCCTTGTCGGTTCCTGATTCCAAAAACTTATAGATATGATATGTTTGGATTAAAACACGCTCAGAAAGTTAAAACGAAGAGAGGTACAGTAAAGCGTGCTATGAAGCACAGCGCAACCGCTACCGCGCCAAACAGGCTCGTCACGGTCACTTTCACTGCCTTTTGCACTAGCGGCGGACTACGTTCAGTTTCATTCTGTGAGTTCCACAGCTTGACTAAATGTAGTCATTTCGCCTTACGCGACTTGTTACATTTAGTCAAGTTTTGACTAAATGTTTTAACGTAGAGGGGGGAATCGAGACGAGGGTGTGGTGTGTGTGTGTGTGTGTGTGTGTGTGTGTGTGTGTGTGTGTGTAGAGCGATTCAGAGAAAACTACTGGACCGATCTTCATGAAACTTGACATGAGAGATCCTGAGTATGGTATCTCCAGACCTTTTTTTTTCTCATTTTTTTGATAAGTGTCTTTGATGACGTCATATCCGGCTTTTCGTGAAAGTTGAGGCGGCACTGTCACCCTCTCATTTTTCAGCCAAATGGGTTGAAATTTTGGTCAAGTAATCTTCGACGAAGCCCGGACTTTGGTATTGCATTTCAGCTTGGAGGCTTAACATTTAATTGATGAGTTTGCTAATTAAAGTTGTCATTAAAATCGATTTTTTGCAAACAGATTTAAAATTGATTGCATCGTATTCCTCATCACATTCTGAATCTAAAAATATATACATATGTCATGTTTACTCTTAAAATGTGATCACAATTAACGAAAATTGATTATTTAGTCTTACGATTAAAAGTTAAGAAATCGATCCAAATGATTTCATCTTATTCTTTATCATTTCCTGATTCAAAAAACATATCAGTAGATATGATAGGTTGTATTCAAAACAAGCTCAGAAAGTAAACAAGAATACAGAAAAGCGCGCTTTCCTGCTTAGCACAATACGCTACCGCGCTAATCTGGCGTGTCAATATCACTACGTTTTGCACGTGGGAGGTGAGCGATTTTCTTCACGCGGGGATTGACGAAGCTATACTGTCTAGGTGAAAAAATACAGTGCCTTCCGTTTCATTCCGTGAGTTCGACAGCTTGACTAAATGTAGTAATTTCGCCTTACGCGACTTGTTTTTCTTTCTGTAGTTTCTTCTTGTATAAGTATTGTATTTGCTGACGAAGACAATCGTCGACACCGGTTCATTTAATTGTTCGTGTGTCTCGTACTGGTGAGTACATTTTCATTGTTATCTTGTTCGTGTTCTTCTCACCTGCAGTCTTTTGTTCCTATTCATTCTAACATTATCTTATGAACATAATCTTGCAACTTGTAATTGTCCAAACATTCTCATGACTCTTTCGCTGTTGTTGTTATGCGTATCAACATTGACCGTTCGTATTTCACCGTTTAAACATTTAAAAAGCACAACTTTAAAAAAAAATGTGTTCACTTTTTTTTCTCTCAGAATATTTTTAAAATTGTAATTTTAACAAAGATTTTTATTATCATTGAAGAAATGTTTATGCATAAGCTAATTTGTTTCATCGGATATTCTTGACTTTTTGTATTTTACTGTTGGGTCATCTTTTTTATTTAGAACTTGTTTTTAATAGGTCATCAATATATGACTGATATGTCACATCTATCTTCTATTGCAGTAATAATAGTCTTGCAACAGTAAATATGTGCGTTCTTCTAGCTCTCTGTGTCTATTTGTCTCTCCCTTTTGTCTTTGTCTGTGTGTGTGTGTGTGTGTGTGTGTGTGTGTGTGTGTGTGTGTGTGTGTGTGTGTCATTGTGTGTGTGTGTGTGTGTGTGTGTGTGTTTGTGTGTGTACATATCGGTAAGAGAGATATATAGAGAGAGAGGGAGAGAGAACTTAGTGTGTGTGTGTGTGTGTGTGTGTGTGTGTGTGTGTGTGTGTGTGTGTCATACACACAGACATGCATTACTGATAAAGCATACATTTTGTTTAAAAGTACCTCTCAAAAAGAAAAAGAAAAACCTAGGACTACGTCAAGATAAACTCTGCACAAAATATATTGCACCAATATTCGTACCTCAACTAAAACATTCATTCATCACACCCGCAACAGTAGAAATGACATAACAAAAGAGATATATGTAAGAGTAGATGAATACCCGCTTCGCCGGGTACGGCTTCGCCGGGAAGAAGTCGAGCCGAATACCCGGCTGCGCCGGGGATCCGGTTTTGCCGGGTGTACGCCGGCTTTGCCGGCGCACCGCACGAAGGAAGGGAGATAAACGCGCAAAACACTGGAGAAGAGTAAAAATAGTATAACGGGAATATGGATTGAGCGTTGTCGACAGTGACCTTCTAAAAATAGAAACGGGAATATGGATTGACGCCACACGAAGGAAGGGAGATAAACGCTGAAAACACGGGAGAAGATAAGGAAGAGTTACTGGGAATGGATCCAGAGAAAACGAAACCAAAATCGGTTCAGCGCTGCGCGCTGAGAGCACGTGTTGAAATATCTCATCGAGCAGGTTGTGTCCGGGGTGTACCTGAATATGGGCACCAAATTTAAAACAGATCCATCGCGGACACACACACACACACACACACACACACACACACACACACACACACACACACACACACACACACACACACACAGAGACACAAGTCGTATATATATATAGATAGCAAAACAAAACAACCTGGTTTTTTGATAGAGAATGGATTTGGCTTTCTCCTCGTATGCCAACGTTGCCAAGTTGTGCTATGTAATAATGAAATTGTGTCGACATTTTAATTGGTACCTGACGTTTTTGTTAGGTCGATTTTGGGGGTACCCTTAATTCGGCGGTGGTGTGTGTGTGTGTGTGTGTGTGTGTGTGTGTGTGTGTGTGTGTGTGTGCAAGCGTGCGTGCGGCGTGCGTGCGTGCAGGTGAGAAAAACCAATAGGCAAAACTCTAAAAACAATTTTACCAGAAACAGAAATTTAGATCTTGTAAACATCTTACATGCGAATTCTTTCTACTACCTATCAAGACAACATGTGTTTGATCATAATACATATATTCAAACCAGATATATTTGCAGACTCCTTGCTTCCATCTAAATACAGCGTGGTTTTATCTACAAACGGAGGAAATAAAAAATATCTATTCCTTTAATCTAATCTCTTTAATCTTATCATTTTGTCTTTTAACGAAGTACATATTTTTGGCAAAGATTAAAATCAAACAAGGCGAAAGAAGATTCCCCTGTCTGACACCCCAGTGGACCTCAAATCAGCTAGTATAATGACCATTATTTTAACTGATACACGGGTGTAGTGATGCGGTTGTAAAACATTTTAACCCACTGTGTCAGCTGCAGTCCAAAACGTTAAGAACATTCCTATGACAGACCATAGATGTGTATCTATGGACAGACCAGGATATACTATCAAAGGCTTTAAGAAAACCAATCATCAACTAAAGTCCATGCATATCATGTTCTTCAGGATAAACAAGGTTATCATATAGTTGACGGATTTTTTCACCAAAACATCTGCCGGCTTTGAGAAAACCCTTTGTAGACCCCCCCCTCCCAAGCCTAAAAAATAAACAAGTCGCGTAAGGCGAAATTACTACATTTAGTCAAGCTGTGGAACTCACAGAATGAAACTGAACGTAGTCCGCCGCTAGTGCAAAAGGCAGTGAAAGTGACGAGCCTGTTTGGCGCGGTAGCGATTGCGCTGTGCTTCATAGCACGCTTTACTGTACCTCTCTTCGTTTTAACTCTCTGAGCGTGTTTTTAATCCAAACATATCATATCTATATGTTTTTGGAATCAGGAACCGACAAGGAATAAGATGAAATAGTTTTTAAAACGATTTCGGAAATTTAATTTTGATCATAATTTTTATATTTTTAATTTTCAGAGCTTGTTTTTAATCCAAATATAACATATGTATATGTTTTTGGAATCAGAAAATGACGAAGAATAAGATGAAATTGTTTTTGGATCGTTTAATAAAAAAAATAATTTTGATTAGAAGTTTCCGATTTTTAATGACCAAACTCACTCATTAGTTTTTAAGCCATGCAATACCAAACCCCGGCTTTTGTCGAAGATTGCTTTGCCAAAATTTCAATCAATTTAATTGAAAAATGAGGGTGTGACAGTGCCGCCTCAACTTTTACAAAAAGCCGGATATGACGTCATCAAAGGTATTTATCGAAAAAAAGAAAAAAACGTCCGGGGATATCATACCCAGGAACTCTCATGTCAAATTTCATAAAGATCGGCCCAGCAGTTTAGTCTGAATCGCTCTACACACACACACAGACAGACAGACAGACAGACAGACAGACACACACACACACACATATACCACGACCCTCGTCTCGATTCCCCCCTCTATGTTTAAACATTTAGTCAAAACTTGACTAAATGTAGAAAGAGAAAATAAAAACAAGTCGCGTAAGGCGAAAATACAATATTTAGTCAAGTAGCTGCCATTTTTCAGCAAGACCGTATACTCGTAGCATCGTCAGTCCACCGCTCATGGCAAAGGCAGTGAAATTGACAAGAAGAGCGGGGTAGTAGTTGCGCTAAGAAGGATAGCACGCTTTTCTGTACCTCTCTTTGTTTTAACTTTCTGAGCGTGTTTTTAATCCAAACATATCATATCTATATGTTTTTGGAATCAGGAACCGACAAGGAATAAGATGAAAGTGTTTTTAAATTGATTTGGACAATTTAATTTTGATAATAATTTTTATATATTTAATTTTCAGAGCTTGTTTTGAATCCGAATATAACATATTTATATGTTTTTGGAATCAGAAAATGATGGAGATTAAGATAAACGTAAATTTGGATCGTTTTATAAATTTTTATTTTTTTTTACAATTTTCCGATTTTTAATGACCAAAGTCATTAATTAATTTTTAAGCCACCAAGCTGAAATGCAATACCGAACCCCGGGCTTCGTCGAAGATTACTTGACCAAAATTTCAACCAATTTGGTTGAAAAATGAGGGCGTGACAGTGCCGCCTCAACTTTCACGAAAAGCCGGATATGACGTCATCAAAGACATTTATCAAAAAAATGAAAAAAACGTTCGGGCATTTCATACCCAGGAACTCTCATGTCAAATTTCGTAAAGATCGGTCCAGTAGTTTAGTCTGAATCGCTCTACACACAGACACACACAGACAGACGCACATACACCATACCCTCGTTTCGATTCCCCCTCGATGTTAAAATATTTAGTCAAAACTTGACTAAATATAAAAAGAGAAAATAAAAAAAAGAGAAAAAAAAAAAGAAAAAAATTGGAAAATAAAGAAAAACCGATGGCTCAGATTGCACCACATTGCTACATTTTACCTGTTCTTTATCATTTTTTTCTCGGGGGGGGGGGGGGGGGGGGACGGGGCATGCCCCCGGAACCTCCCTAGGAGCCGTCCTTTGTCTTCTGTTGTCGGTTACGGAAAGTAGTTGGGTAATTTGTTGGCTCAGGTTGCACCAGATCGGTCATTTATCCTTGTTTTGCCCCCGGTGTAACACGAAATTTTTACTCCACGAAAAATTTACTCCGGAGTAAATATTTCGTACGAAATTCTTACTCCGAGTACACTTTTCGTACGAGAAAAGAACTCCCCAAGGCACGAAAAAATTACTCCCTCCACGAAATTTTTACTCCCCATTTTTTTTACTTCCACAAAAAATCTCGTACGCGGCAAAAATGGGATGCGGGCGAAGGGATAATGCCAATAAGTGATCTCGCGCAAACGAATGTCGCGCTACCCTCCCCGGCTCCACTCCTTCCACCACCAAGACTAACAGGGGACAAGGGAGTATAAATTTCGTACACCTGACATGGGAAGTTAAATTGCTCGTGTTGGGGTGAAGTAATTTATTCGTTATTTATTCGTCAGGGGAGTAACATTTTTATACAAAATGTTTACTCGGAACTCACCTGTCTTGGGTAGTAATTTTCTCGTGCAATGGGGGAGTGCTTTTTTCGTAAATGGAGTAACATTTTCGTACGAAATGTTTACTCCGGAGTAAAAATCTCGTGGGAGTAATTTTCTCGTGTTACACCGGCATGCCCCTGGGCCCCTATGAGGTTCGTACGCTTCGCGCCCTCAACTAAACGCTTCACTCGTCATCGAATTGTCCCAAAAATAAATTTGGAACCCCCCCCCCCCCCCCCCCCCCCCCCCCCCTTAAAAATGATGTGATCCGCCCCTGACAACCCTTGAGCTATAACTGCTGTACCACGTGACCTCCGCTTCACGTCACACACAACCACGGCAAGACAGAGACGAAGAAGGAAGAAGAAAAATACACAAATGTCACCTTTGAATTTTACATTATCGAGGCAGCAGAAGGCATTTTTACACAATAGTGCAGCGACAGTGATTGCATGTCAGGGCCGGACTAGAGGGGGGGGGGGGGGGGGGGGGGTTACAGGGGTTGCGCAACCCCCCTCCCCCCCTGGCTTAAGCATGTACCTCCCAAACGCATTTTTTTCAGGCAAATTTGCTGTCGAATTTACCTTTTTCTTTCAAGGAGAGGCTTCCTTTCCCTCCAGAAACATCAACAAGTCGCGTAAGGCGAAAATACAACATTTAGTCAAGTAGCTGTCGAACTCACAGAATGAAACTGAACGCAATGCCATTTTTCAGCAAGACCGTATACTTGTAGCATCGTCAGTCCACCGCTCATGGCAAAGGCAGTGAAATTGACAAGAAGAGCGGGGTAGTAGTTGCGCTAAGAAGGATAGCACGCTTTTCTGTACCTCTCTTTGTTTTAACTTTCTGAGCGTGTTTTTAATCCAAACATATCATATCTATATGTTTTTGGAATCAGGAACCGACAAGAAATAAGATGAAAGTGTTTTTAAATTGATTTGGACAATTTAATTTTGATAATAATTTTTATATATTTAATTTTCAGAGCTTGTTTTTCATCCAAATATAACATATTTATATGTTTTTGGAATCAGAAAATGATGGAGAATACGATGAACGTAAATTTGGATCGTTTTATAAAAAATTTTTTTTTTACAATTTTCAGATTTTTAATGACCAAAGTCATTAATTAATTTTTAAGCCACCAAGCTGATATGCAATACCGAAGTCCGGGCTTTGTCGGAGATTACTTGACCAAAATTTCAATCAATTTGGTTGAAAAATGAGAGCGTGACAGTGCCGCCTCAACTTTCACGAAAAGCCGGATATGACGTCATCAAAGACATTTATCGAAAAAAAGAAAAAAAACGTCCGGGGATATCATACCCAGAAACTCTCATGTCAAATTTCATAAAGATCGGTCCAGTAGTTTAGTCTGAATCGCTCTACACACACACACACACACACACAGACAGACACACACACACACACACACACACACACACGCACATACACCACGACCCTCGTTTCGATTCCCCCTCGATGTTAAAATATTTAGTCAAAACTTGACTAAATGTAAAAAGCAGAATTCTCACTATGCGCGCGGTACATTTCTAGAATCGCGTAGCGCAAAGTTGGAATTCTTACAATGGCGGCCATTGTTGGAATTCCAACAAAGCGCAGGTCATTTCAGGAACAGCGCCGATCACGATATGAGTTGCAACATTTCTTGTTGGAGTGATTTCCCTTGACTGATGTGTTGACAGATTTGCAACAGCTTCAACAAGGCAAGATGGACAAGGAATTTGCAGAAACGCTGGCATATTTTCGCGATAATGCCGCCGATCTTAGGCAGCTAGGCAAAGAATGGGGCCTCAGCGAAAACGAAATCAAAGAATGCATCGAACGAGCTATGTCGGTCGTCCCCAAAGACCTGCCCCGACCAGAAACAACTGCATCCAGAACGACACGTCTGAAGTTCGCTGCTCGTCGGTCATGGCCCAAGATACGGATTCTCCTGTGGATTGCCGGTCTGTTGGCGGTGCTGATTGGAATCGGAGCTCTGGCTTTGCAGAACGATGAGATTGATCATCGCTTTGTTCAGTTCATAAGTCCTTTGCTGTATCCCGTCACTCGGGGTCTGCGCCTCGTCACAGTACCACTGCATGACATGTTTAATCTATATGGTAAGCCATGTTTGGATCAACCCGTATGGTTTTTCGATTTAGCCCCATATTAGGTTCGCTACACTCGATCAATAACAACAACGGTTTTTTCAGTACGTGAAGTCACTTTTACAGGGCTATTTTGAGAGAAAGCTATGGGTTGTTCATTTGCAAAAAATATGTGGCAGAGGACGTAACATGTAGCGAAGAATAATGGCGGGCAGGTTGTATTTTAATTTTCGGATGCTTTTGCTGCGGAATTTCAGGCGTCAACGGATTTTTCTGAACAAATCCTCATTGCTTTGCTTAATTTGTTCAAGCAAGGTGTGGATTTCAACTTCACTAAAATTTCCGCCGCGGTTCTTTGGAGCTTCCATCTTCGACAACGTGATAAAGAACAAAACTAATACTGTCTTATGTAATCAAACACAACATCTTGACGTAAACTACCCAAAAAGAAAGAAATCTCCGTATCGCCGAGACTAATAGACTTCCATACATGTAGGCTTTTGACGTCATTAGTTAGACGGGACTTCCCGGGCTTACCCCTTCTCTTAAAATGCCCTCAGCGTTGGCTCTTTACGTATTAATTTTGTTAATCCGCAAACGACTAGGCATGCATAATGACCACCAAGTTACGCATTTGCGGAGCTACGGAATACGTAGGCTTTACAAGTTCGTAACTCCATGCAGAACCTAATTTATGTGCGCTACCGACAAGACATTAGCCAATGGTCTGCTCACAACTTGTGTTCTCGCATATATATGTGCCAATAATGAAATGTAAAAAAAAAGAAATTGTATTACCATACATGTATGCAAATCATCGTTCATATGTGTACTGGTTTTATTTTTATTTTTGTGTAGTTAGTGGTACTTGCAGACCAGCAACAGCTATATATATGGTGCATGTATGGTATTCCCTATTTTCCTTAAAAAGTAAAGCAGTACTTCCCATATCTAAATTTTTGTTTTAAATTATGTGTTCCATTAATTATAAGCATAGTAGACTAGTGCAATATGTTGTGTTATTGTTATGTTTCAGAGTATTACTTGAGGGACTGCTTTGTGCGCAACCCCCTCTTCAATGAAGAATCCATGTTAGGCGACCACATCTGTGAGAACTGCAACAATGTGACTGCAGCAATGCAGTTTACAGCTGGTACTCTCGAACAGGGCCCTATTCCTTTTGCCGCCTTCACCGAACCTTTACTGATCAAGGTATTTATTGTAACCTTGCTAGTGCACAGTATTGGGACATCTGTATGAGACAGTGGCAAAAGATCGTGTTAAGGCTATATTGAAGTAGGCTATATTGAAATCCCGGCTATATTGAAGAATTTTTCAGGTCCCGGCTGAAGCTCTACTTTTTCTTTGTTAAAAAATGTTGGCTACATTGAAGTCGGCTATATTGAAATCCCGGCTATATTGAAACAAAAATTCAGCCCACGGGACGTTTTTACCTGGCTATATTAAATGTTTGCTCCAAAGATTTGTTTAACTTTTTACATTTAGTCAAGTTTTGACTAAATGTTTTAACATAGAGGGGGAATCGAGACGAGGGTCGTGGTGTATGTGTGTGTGTGTGTGTGTGTGTGTGTGTGTGTATGTGTGTGCGCGTGTGTGTGTGTGTGTCTGTCTGTGTGTGTGTCTGTGCGTGTGTGTGTGTAGAGCAATTCAGACCAAACTACTGGACCGATCTATATGAAAATTTACATGAGAGTTCCTGGGAATGACATCCCCGGACGTTTTTTTTCTTTTTTTCGATAAATGTCTTTGATGACGTCATATCCGGCTTTTTGTAAAAGTTGAGGCGGCACTGTCACACCCTCATTTTTCAATCAAATTGATTGAAATTTTGGCCAAGCAATCTTCGACGAAGGCCGGACTTTGGTATTGCATTTCAGCTTGGTGGCTTAAACATTAATTAATGACTTTGGTTATTAAAAATCTGAAAATTAAAAAAAATATATATATATATAAAACGATCTAAAGTTACGTTCATCTTATTCTTCATCATTTCCTGATTCCAAAAACATATAAATATGTTATTTTTGGATTAAAAACAAGCTCTGAAAATTAAAAATATAAAAATTATGATCAAAATTAAATTTTCGAAATCAATTTAAAAACACTTTCATCTTATTCCTTGTCGGTTCCTGATTCCAAAAACATATAGATATGATATGTTTGGATTAAAAACACGCTCAGAAAGTTAAAACGAAGAGAGGTACAGTAAAGCGTGCTATGAAGCACAGCGCAACCGCTACCGCGCCAAACAGGCTCGTCACTTTCACTGCCTTTTGCACTAGCGGCGGACTACGTTCAGTTTCATTCTGTGAGTTCCACAGCTTGACTAAATGTAGTAATTTCGCCTCACGCGACTTGTTATTTTTAAGAACAATGACTGTGCGGGCGTCAAATGATATGACACGCCTCTGTCAGCGCAATCAGTTGAGGAACGGGAAGTTAAACAAGTTACCCCCACTGTTCATCACTGTGTCGTATGATTAATGTGTCGTGTTGTGTGATGTGTGCAGTCAGTAGTGAGGGGGGGGGGGGGGGGAGGAAGAAGAGAAGGTTCAAAAGTTACTCCCGCTTCTCTTTACTGTGTTGTATGATCGATGTGTTGTGAATTCTGATGTGTGCAGAGTGGGGGGGGGGGGGCAGGTGGAAGAAGAGCAGGTACACAAGTTACTCCCACTGTTGATCACTGAGTCGTATGATTGATGTAAACAGCGCTGGTAACTTGTGTACATCCTCCTCTCCCCACCCCCCCTTCCTTTTTTAGCACTGCGTATCGGACCTGCACATCTTAGGGACTTTGCTTGTTCATTTGTTCTTTTGTCTGTTTATTTTTGTGTGACAAATGCTTCATTTGGCGTCGATCTGATACTGTGAATGGCTCTGTGGGTGTGTGTGTGTAAGGGAGGGGGGGCGTGCGTGAGTGTGTGTCCGTGTGTGTGTGTGTGCAGAAAAAAGCAAGGAGGCTCGAAGAACAATTTTAACAGCCAACAGGTGAAAGATTAATGGGAATATATCTCACATCAAACCAATGTGTGGACACGGAAATAAGAACGTATAGTGAAAAAAAGTTCGGTTATATTGAATTTCTGAAGGAACAAGGAGGGAAATTCAATATAACCGAGAATTGCCTATATTGAAGTTCCGGCTATATTGAAGGTCTTCCCGGGTCCCGTGCCACTTCAATATAGCCGGGTTTCACTGTAGATTAAAAAAAAGAGTAGGTAGGTAGGTAGTACACTTTTTTGTGTGAAAAGCTCTCAAGTACAGTAAGCTGGCCGTATTTTCTTATATAATATTAGTGTGTATGGGTGTGTGTCTGTATCTTTTCCTGTACAAAAAAAAAATGCACGGAAAAAAAGTTCAAGGTCGGCAGAAAAAAATAGAGTAGAATGTAGATCAGGTCACTGTAACCACACTTCCATTTTCACTTAATGAAATTTTATTATGAAAAATATTCTGATGAAAATTAATATGAAAAATGACTTAATTATTTTCTGCAAACACAGTCCATGGGATACATCAAGCTGATAACTCAGTGCAAAAATAACTGTCCGGCTGTGTCACCATATTGAGGGCAGTTACAATGTGAGATGCATCAGTTGAAAAAAAATGAGTTGGAAAACGGGAGGTGTAGTTATTGGGAGGAGTCGTTTCTTTGAGGTTTTACTGTACCTGCAACTGCCGAGCCCAGCCATCTTAGCTCTCCAAAACTGTTTTGACTGTATGAGGATGCTTTTGGAAATCACATTATCTCTTTGTTTCCTTGCAGGGCAAAGGGCCCCTGGTGACCTTTGAGACCTTTCAAAGCATCCTGTCCAAGAACCCTTTTGTGAAGCAGCACATGTTGGGAATATCAACAAACCTCAAGTGGGCCGCACAGGTCACAGATCTGCTGGAAGATGGAGTAAAAGAAAAACTTGTTGCACAGCCAGACTTCCATTTCTTTTGGTAAGAATAATTTTGTAATTTTGAAATAAGTACATGCTTTTTGTTGTTTGAGTTAGTTTTGTTTTCATTCAAAGTTGTTGTAATCATGGTCTAAAATGGTTTTGATCTTTAAGTTTGTTCTTTTGAGCTGACATTATTTTCCTTTGACATGAAAAAAACCCCAGTAAATGTGGTAGAAGTCAGACTGTTTTGAATCAGATAAGGTACAGCTCTTCTATCAATTGTTTGTTGGCAGCGTGTACAGTGATGAATTTGGATATTAACCCTTAGGCTGGTTGTCGCGACATATGTCGCGCTACTTTACATATACTGTCACCTGGTTGTCACGACATATGTCGCGCTACTGGCTCAGTCTGTTTGGTCGGTTCCGATTACCTCCCATGGATGCGAAAACCTATATGACCGTGTGTTTTTTTTTCTCTCTGTTAATTCATCAGTGGCTATGTAACATGTGTTACAGAATTGCACCAGTGTAAAGGTTAAGATGTGTGCATCAGCAGCACCAGTCTGCAAAGCACTGGTCCTCAGTATCTTCGATGCACTCTAAATACAGACGTCCGTCTCTGAAAACACTGACGTTGCTGAACATCTAATGGACAAAGTTTTACAACATAATATGGCCACTTGATATTTTCTCCTCTGTCAGTGCTGACATAACTTACCTCTGTGTGTACAGGTTGTCAAAACAGGCTTCCATCAGCCAGGTCATGAGGAAGGTCTTTCCCAGACCAGATTTGCTGGAGACTAAAGCGGAGGTGGCTATCAAGAAACACATATTCCTCACAGGACCCAAAGCTAAAAGTTTCCACCTGGTGAGTGAGATAGTTACTGTTGGGTGCATAACTTGCAACAAAAATTAAACAGCAAAAATGTAACAGACCAAATTGTCTGCTTGTGGAGTGTAGATTAGCTTTACTTAGCAACATTGACAATGTGGTTTGCGAAATTTGTTGCTAGAGGAGTGAACAATAATTATTTCTTTTGCTAATGCTAATATTGTGGTTTGCTTTACACTGTGCCAGCTGCGAATTGTGTCATTGCGGTGCTAAGAGGACCTGACTGTTGTGTTTCGTTAAGATAGTTGGCATTTATGTGGTTGTCTTGAGCGACTGTTCATTTTGGTAAACAATAGGTTTCTCCTTTTGTGTGCCAGCCGCCCAGTATGATGGCTTCCTACAAGTACAAGTGGTACGCCCAGGGCTCAGGGTCCTCGGAGGTCACACTAAGTCCTCCAAGTACATGTGGCAGCGACTGTCCACCTGTTACTGTCACCCTGGAGGCGCAAGACCTATGTATGTATCAAGAACCTGGATTTTTTTTTCTCTCTTCTTGGCGATGGTTGTAGTGGCGAATGGCTGGGGGTGAGCGCAGGGGTTGTGTGTGTGTGTGGGGGGGGGGGGGGGTGGATTGATAATGATGTAGCCAACAGCAGCCTCACTGTAACCTTGTCTAAGAAGAAAATCAAACATGGCTTTTTTGCCTTTTGAATTTCTTTCTGTAAATCTGGTGAATTCTTATGAGTAGCAAACAGTTTAACTGAATACTAAGCAATATATAAGCAAACAAAAGCTCTGTTCATCCAAGTATGTAACATCAAATACAAATGAGTAAAAGGGGAACTTAAAATTAAGCCCAAACTAACACAGACGAGTTGAGAAAATTTCTTTCAGTTTCATATTGCTTGTGTTAAAATTGTCAGTACCTGTAGTGTTTCAAAACCATATCAATGTACATCAGTCCCGTCCTTAAAAAAATAAACACGTTATGACTTTGTGGATACATGTTTTTTATTGCAGATGTATCATCTTCAAACATTTTCTTGTCTTGTCTGTTGCAGTGGTGTACAACTGCAAGACATACGCCGCTGAAGTGAAGCCATTAGAGGCTGACATCAGCATCAGCTTCCTGGGCTCCTTCAATCCAAACGACAATACGATTTAGGAACAAGATGAGGAGGACGAATTGTAGATTTGAAAATATCGAAGGAACAGTTTTTGTTCACTGTCTTGAACCAGCTGGCGTTTATCCAACTAAGTCTTTGATAATAAGTGTCTGTCAATGCGATCATTATTTCTACGTGTCTTAATTATGATGATTACTGTTTCCGCTGTCTATTTGTTAAACCTCGAGAAGCAGAAAAAAGATGGCATTTTTGCTGGGGATTTAAGATGTTACCTTCAGGTTGGATAGAAGCATCCTGAACTCAGGTCAACATGAGTTCGGCTCATTCTCTCCCTGACAGGATGCCTTGAGTTTCTTTGTCTGGCAAGGAAACCGATTTTTTTTTTTTACATATTTAGAGCTTTTTGTAATGTATTATTGATATAAGCAGATTCGTGATCGTCTATAATGATTTTTCATGGTGTTTTGTAATTTTTGAATTACAAAGGAATTGATATGTAAGACAGTTTCAAGCGAGCTATTTTTCGCGGCTGTATTTACTGTGCAAACAACTCTAAATGTGGCAAAAGTGTCACGTAATATCCACCGTTTGGTTTCGGCGCTCACTGGAGCAGACGATTTTTTCTGTAACCAGTTGACAGTGATGAAACCATATATTACGGTCTCCTTCCGGCAGCAGTCCCAAAATTTCGACTTGTTTTGACCTTAGAACGATGTCTTTATCATAACTGTGAAGAACAGAACGGAGATCACTGTCGAAGCCGGCCAATCTGCAATCATTTTCGTCTCACTGAGCACTGATCTAAATTTGAGATCAGTGTTCGCGAAAAACATATGGGAGATAACTCTGTATTCGTGTTTTGATAGATTCGCATTGGACTGTAGCGTCCTGTCACAGAGACAACTGGCAATAGCCGTGGAGCGATGCTTATCAGAATGGGATAGAAGTACATGTACATTTATAAAAGGAATCTGGAATAATTTATGTTGGCAGTTTTAAGCACCAAAACAAGAGTATTGACACTTACTGTAAAACCAGTCTTGTTTCTAAAGAATGAAATATATATATAAACTTCACTTATCAAGTTTATAAAGTCACATTTTACCTCCCAGTTGATTGCATGGAGCAGAATAAAGTACGTACAATTCACTCAGATTTACTGTGTTTTGTGTGTATTTTTTGCAGTGATAAAGCAGACATTGTTTCTGTTTAGTGTGGTATTTAATACATGTATCTTCTTACAGTCTTCCTACTATGACATTAACAATGCAGCCATACATATTCACATTAACAGATAAGGATCAACATGGTTGGTCATTGCTTTGAGGGTAACTGTTATCTTTCTTAGATGTGAACTTTTGTAATGCATATAAAACTGTACAAAATGTATTGCACAAGCATGCCAAAAATTCCACATTCGCATGTGTGCACACACACACACACACACACACACACACACACACACACACACACACACACACAATGCTTATCACACACTTCAATTTTACAAATGTATACTCTTCAAAAAAAGTTCGGGACCGGTCAAAAATTTATCAGTTTTCAATGCTGAGGCATGTTGCTACAGTGCATTATTTTGTTAGTGTGAAGTCTACAGGAGATGAAGCAGGTCAACCTAGTCAAAACGCTTCACTTTCGATTTCCACATCTTATCGGATACATGCTGATAAGAGAAAACCCATGACGTCTATGATTCTTCCAGTATATGTATCTAGTGCATCAAACCCAAATAAGGAAATGATGGTGTATGCGCTTTTGGATACCATGTCTGACACAACCTTTGTCGTTAACTCTGTTGTAGAGGAACTCGAAGCTCCAGTCCAAACCGCAAATCTAGTGCTCACCACCATGACAGATGACAGGGCACCCATCAGTTGTAAAAGAGTCCGGAATCTCAGAATCAGAGGGATCTCTTCAAACGAGTCGATCAAACTGCCTTCAGCTTACACCAGAGAGAACATTTCGATAAAAGATGACAATATCCCTACTAAGGAGACCGTGCTGCAGTATGCTCACTTGAAACATCTGCACCAAGTCATGCCCACGAAACAAGATTGCCCTGTTGGACTGTTAATCAGCTACAACTGTTCAGCAGCCCTCATGCCAAAACAAGTTGTACAAAGCGAAGCAGATCGAAACTAGGTTTGGATGGAGCGTCATCGGAGGCCGTTGTGAACACGACTCGTTCGACAGTAACTGTTTCGGAAACTCTCACCACGACATCTTGAAGGAAGTTTACAACCAGAAGGAAGTTGAAACAGTGGCTCACGTGTATCGGACAAGGATAAAGGAAGCAACTGCCAACGACTTCCTCGAGATGATGGAGAGAGACTTGATCGACACTGACGTCAAATTGATCTCACAAGGCGACATGAAATTTCGAGAGATACTGGAAAAGAACGTACATGTGAACGATGAAGGACACTATGAAATGCCTCTGACCTTCAAGGATGAAGAACCAAACTTGCCACAAAATCGTCTTGTTGCCATGAAACGCTTGATGGGCCTGAAAAAACAGTTCATGAAGAGACCTACTCACCACGAACACTATGTAACATTTATGGACGAGATCCTTCGCAGGAAAGACGCGGAAAGGGTACCCCCCAGTGAAATCGAGAAGGATGCGTTGTGGTATATTCCTCACCATAGAGTCTATCATCCCAAAAAAACAGAAAAGGTCCGAGTAGTCTTCGACTGCAGTGCACGTCACGTCCGGCACTTGTCTAAATGAACACTTGCTTCAAGGCCCTGACTTAAACAATCCTCTGGTTGGAGTTCTCTGTAGATTCCACAAGGGACAGGTCGTTTTTTCGTGTGACGTGGAAAAAATCAGTTTCACTTGAATCCAGAACAAAGAGATTACCTCAGATTCTTGTGGTGGGAAGATGGAGACTACACGAAATCTCCTGTAGACTACCGCATGAGGGTTCACCTGTTTGGAGCCACCTCTTGTCCTGGATGCGCAATTTTTGGGTTAAAGAAACTTGCTTCTGACAACCATGGAATTTGCGAGGAAGCGGCAGAATTCTTGAAGCATGATTTCTACGTGGACGATGGGCTGCAGAGCAAAGACTCGGTAGACGACGCTGTGAGAACGCTCTCTAAGGCAAGAGAAATTTGTGATAAGGGTGGTTTGCGACTTCACAAGATCGTATCAAACTCCCCAGAAGTCTTGGAACACTTTCCTGAAACTGAAATTTTGACGCAACCATGTGACTTGTTGAACCAGAGGGAAAGTAAAAATGCTCCTGAGAGAGTGTTAGGAATTCAATGGTGTCTTCAAGATGACACTCTGCAGTTCAAGCCCGACATCAAAAAGAACCCTCTGACAAGACGGGGAATTCTCTCGACGATTGCCTTTATCTACGATCCGTTGGGACTGATTTCTCCCGTCGTGTTGAAAGGCAGACAGCTGCTTCAGGAGATGTGCAGAGACAAGCTAGGCTGGGATAACTCCGTCCCCGATCGTCTTCTGGTTCGGTGGAACGCGTGTTTGAGCTATCTTGAAAACTTCAATCTCGTTCAGGTTCCGAGATGCCACTTCAAGAAATATTTGGTACCATCACTAAAGTGGAGTTACACCACTTCTCCGACGCATCCACGAATGGATATGGACAATGCTCGTACCTGCGTCTCACGAACTCCCTCAACGATGTCACCTGTACCCTGGTGATGGCCAAAAGCAGAGTCGCGCCTCTCAAAACTACCACGATTCCACGCTTAGAGCTTCAGGCAGCTACTCAGTCAGTGAAGACCGCGAAATTCCTAGAGGCTAGAGGACGCGATACGTTACAGTGAAGTATCGCATCACTTCTGGACGGACTCAAAGATCGTGCTCGGTTACATCCAGAATGAGTCAAAGAGATTTCATGTATTTGTCGCGAATCGAATTCAGCAAATTCGTAAGTTCTCTTCTCATCAGCAATGGAGTCACGTCTCCTCAGAAGAAAATCATGCAGATCTGGCGTCCAGAGGTAGTAAACGTACATGAGATCATAATCGAGTCCCATGTGGCAGAGTGGACCCCTGGTTTTTTTTCAGTTTTTGGCTCACGTAAGTGTAGCCTATGCGATCGTAACTTTGTCTGTCTGTGCGTGCGTGCGTGCGTGCGTCTGTGCGTGTGTATGTCTGTGGTAGAAACTCTAACATTTGAAGACGTCACATTACATTGACGTCACATTATGACGTAAGAGGGTTAGACGTCACGCGAAGGAAGTACTGACAGTCTCGGTCATTATTATTTTGAGCGTGCCGAGACTAGTTGGCAGTCGTGTCCTTGTAAGTAGGCTACATGCAGACAGACAGATCTAGATCTAGTGTCTCGCTTCCTTGCACAGTTTCACCTATGCTCTTTCTGTGTGTGTGTGTGTGTGTGTGTGTGTGTGTGTGTGTGTGTGTGTGTGTGTATGTGTGTGTGTGTGTGTGTGTGTGTGTGTGTGTGTGTGTGTGTGTGTGTGTGTGTGTGTGTGATTGAGTTTGTGTTACTGTTTGTCGATTTCTTACGTGAGCCCTGATGGCTTCGCCTCTTGTTTTTTCTGTTTTATTTTCTTTATCTCAGAAAGATTTTCTTCAAGAAACCGACGTTTTTGAAGTATTTCCTGACGACAAAGAAGTCAAGACATGCATGTCCGCTCAGACGGAAGTTTCAAGGTTCACCAGTTTGGAAAACAGAGTAAAGCGTTTTTCTGGTCTGTCATCCTTGCTCACAGCTGTCTCAGCCATCGTTCGTGTGAACCTCGAGAAGAAGGGGAAGTCAGTGTCGAAAATTGAGTCAATGGAGATTGCACAAAGAAACCTGATCAAGTGCATTCAAAGAGAAACTCTTGAATGCCCTTCTTCGAAACTCTTGAATGCCCTTCTTCGAAACTCAAGAATGTCTTGAAGGGACTTGACTCGTTCTGTGACAGTGACGGTCTGTTACGGGTGGGAGGACGAATCAGCAGGTCATCAGAAAGTTACGAGAGGAGACATCCGAGTATTCTGGTGAAGGAAAGTCATCTGTCGACTCTGATCGTTCGAGACTCATGAGAAGGTTGCTCATCAAGGAAGAATGACCACCATCAACAAAATTAGGACAAATGGTTTGGATCATTGGTCTACGGAGAGCTGTGTCTTCCCTGATTCACAATTGCGTAAGGTGTATGAAACTCCGTGGCACATCTCTCGGGCAAAAGATATCAGATCTGCCAAGAGAGAGAATCGAACCATCAGCCCCGTTCCTGAACTGTGGACTAGACTGTTTCGGGCCCTTCGTCGTGAAGGACGGCAGAAAGCAAGTGAAGAGATACGGCTTATCTTTACTTGTTTGGCATCACGAGCCATTCACATCGAGGCGTTGGACGATTTGTCGACTGACTCATTCATCAGTGGATTGAGATGCCTCATTGCGTTGCGTGGTGTTGTCAGGTTGGTGAGATGCGATAGAGGGACTAATTTTGTCGGAGCTGACAACGAGCTCAAACGTGCAATGAAGGAATTAGACTCTAAATCTATCACAGCAAAAATGTTGAGTGCCCAGTGCGAGTTTCAGTTCAATCCGCCCTCTTCCAGTCACATGGGTGGAGTCTGGGAGAGACAAATCAGAACAGTTAGAAATGTGCTGTCTGGTTCAATCAAGTACTTCGCTGAACACCTCATCGTTTCGGACACTACTCTATGAGGTCATGGTGATTGTGAACAGCCGCCCCTTGTCTACTGAGAACCTGGAATCCTCCGATTGTCTCCTCCCCTTGACCACATCCTCACTCTGAAATCCGACACCATCCTCGCTCCCCCTGGAACGTTTCTGAGTGAGGATCTGAACACCTCTAATTAAACGATGGAGGCGTGTACAGCTACTGGCGGACCAGTTCTGGAAACGGTGGAGGAAGGAGTACATGGCGACTCTACAACCTCGACGAGTTTGGTCACGGCAACAGCGAAATGTCTCTTTGGGGGATGTGGTTCTCCTCCAGGACGAGAATGC
The DNA here is from genome assembly GCF_037325665.1 of Littorina saxatilis. NCBI lineage: Eukaryota > Metazoa > Mollusca > Gastropoda > Littorinimorpha > Littorinidae > Littorina > Littorina saxatilis. The sequence goes on along the minus strand of NC_090257.1, from coordinate 16,635,345 downwards.
TTCCCGGGCTGACTGGAAGCTCGGCAGGGTGCTGGACATTCATCCCAGCGCTGATGGTCTGGTGCGCAGCGTGCAGGTGTCCTTGGCAGCTTTCGACCTGGATCAGGACGCGTACAGTCTCGGCGAGTGGTACTGACCAGACCCGTGCACAAGCTGTTTGTGCTGGTGAAAAGTGATGACCAGACCCGTACACAAGATGATTGTGTTGTTGAAAAGTGAAAGTTTTTGGTTTCTTTGTTGTATGGACAAAGACAAATGCACGATGTGCTTCAAAAGGCCTAAGCCTTCTAACAGATGAACCGAATAGACAATATTGATGTTGCAAAGGGTATTGGTGTTGATTGAGAAGTTAATCAATTCTTTCGTGCATAGCTATGTTGCCTTTTGAGATTCATGGTTATGATGTCTTTTCAATTATTTCATACCACGCAAATTTAAGTTGAAGTTTTTGAAATGGTTCAAGTGCAAGAGTGAATTAATTTGATTTTGTTTTCTATTTTGTGTCCAAATCATAAAATGATTTGTGGTGGGAGTAGAGTGTGCCTGCCCGTGCAGGGCCTCTTTTCTAAATCGGGTTTTGAACTCTTTTTTAAAAATTTTTATTCGGTTGTACTGTTTGTTAAGTGTTTCATTGCAGGTGGACAAGTTTGTTGGCTCACGTAAGTGTAGCCTATGCGATCGTAACTTTGTCTGTCTGTGCGTGCGTGCGTGCGTGCGTCTGTGCGTGTGTATGTCTGTGGTAGAAACTCTAACATTTGAAGACGTCACATTACATTGACGTCACATTATGACGTAAGAGGGTTAGACGTCACGCGAAGGAAGTACTGAAAGTCTCGGTCATTATTATTTTGAGCGCGCCGAGACTGGTTGGCAGTCGTGTCCTTGTAAGTAGGCTACATGCAGACAGACAGATCTAGATCTAGTGTCTCGCTTTCTTGCACAGTTTCACCTATGCTCTTTCTGTGTGTGTGTGTGTGTGTGTGTGTGTGTGTGTGTGTGTGTGTGTGTGTGTGCGTGCGTGTGTGTGTGTGTGTGTGTGTGTGTGTGTGTGTGTGTGTGTGTGTGTGTGTGTGTGTGTGTGTGTGTGACGGAGTGATTGAGTTTGTGTTACTGTTTGTCGATTTCTTACGTGAGCCTTGATGGCTTCGCCTCTTGTTTTTTGTTGCTTATCTCTATCGTAAAACGTCCTTTACTTTTGTTTTTGTGTGTGTTTGTTTCGTTTTCGTGATTTCTTCTTTCCTTGTGTCTGCTGCGCAGAAGATACGGGAGAGGGGAGGTCATCGCGTTTTGTCTCAGTTTTGCGAGTTCAGCCTTGATCAAGCAGTCTCGTGAAGTTGTTTGTTGAGGGGTCGAGGACGACCCCTCTTCTTCAATGGGGTGAGAGCGGTGAACATGTGTCGTTGTTTGCCGTTCTCATGAGATCAGTTACTTCTGTTTAGTTTCGTTTTTCCCTCCTAATTTGTGCATTTTCACAACAGGCTTTTCTGTTTCATCTATCTATATATATCTATACTAGAGGAATACCCGGCTTCGCCGGGTTGAATCGCGAGACAGAGACAGACAGCGTGGCGGTTCACCACAATCACCTTTGAAGGCGAAGTCCTGTCAAACGGGATTGAGAATTGTAGAGCTTATTTCTAAGCCCTATATTATCTGTTATGGCTTCTCAAATGCCAGAACATACAGACAGACAAAAGTCGCCAGACCCCATCACAAACAGAACTCTACAATCCACAGGTGTTGCTTCCACACACACACACACACACACACACACATAGACACAGACACAGAAGCCGTATATATATAGAGATAGATGACAGTGGATTTTTCGATAAATAGATTCGACCTTTGCACTTTTACAGTGAGGACAACTTACGGGTACATGCAAGGAAAGCCCACAACTTCTAAGGCGAACAACTCTGCAGAGTCTGCTGTGAAGGGCGACGGTAGTCTCCCTGTCACACTCGACCCCCTTTGAATGAATTACTTAGGTCCCTCCCAGGTGGAATGGGAACAGCACGAAAATGATTCAGTGGCCTGAACATTTCATGTCGAGTCCCATCGCTGTCGACGACGCCAAATGTGACCGAGTGCCAAAACACCACAATCACATTTGAAGGCGAAGTCCACTCAAACGGGATTGAGAATAACTGTTATGGCTTCTCGAAGGAAGGCCTGAACATACTGACACACTAAAGCCGCTAGACCACATCACAAACAGAACTCTACAATCGACAGGTGTTGCCCACACACACACACAAACACACACACACACACACACACACACACACACATAGAGAAGCCGTATATATATATATATATATATATATATATATATGTATATCTATATCTATAAATATATAGAGATAGATGACAGTGTATTTTTCGCGTGGCTATAAATTGATTCGACCTTTTCACTTTTACAGTAAGGACAACTTACGGGTGCAATCGTGACATTCTAAAAATAGTAACGTAGTAACGGGAATATGGATTGACGCCACACGAAGGAAGGGAGATAAACGCTGAAAACACTGGAGAAGATAAGGAAGAGTTACTGGGAATGGATCCAGAGAAAAACAGAGAAAAACCAAAATCGGTTCAGCGCTGCGCGCTGGGAGCACGTGTTGAAATATCTCATCGATGAGGTTGTGTCCGGGGTGTAGCTGAATACGGTCTCCAAATTTGAAAAAGATCCACCGAGAACTTTGGCTTGGCATCGCGGACACACACACACACACACACACACACACACACACACACACACACACACACACACACACACAGACAGACAGACAGACAGACAGACAGACAGACACAAGTCGTATATATATATATAGATAGATACGGCTTGTGTGTGTGTGTCTGTCTGTGTGTTCACGATTCACGGCCAAAGTTCTCGATGGATCTGCTTCAAATTTGGTGGGCATATTCAGGTAGACCCCGGACACAATCGTGGAAAATTGTGAACACGTGCGTGCTCTCAGCGCGCAGCGCTGAACCGATTTTGGTTTTTTCTGTACATCCATTCCCAGTAACTCTACCTTATCTTCTCCAGTGTTTTGCGCGTTTATCTCCCTTCCTTCGTACGGTGCGCCGGCAAAGCCGGGTATTCGGCTCTACTTCTTCCCGGCAAAGCCGTACCCGGCGAAGCGGGTATTCATCTAGTCTGTCATACATGGTGTCAATTGGAGAAAAAACAATTCGCGTAAGGCGAAATTACAACATTTAGTCAAGCTGTCGAACTAACAGAATGAAACTGAACTCACTGCATTTTTACAGCAAGAGCGTATACTCGTAGCATCGTCAGTCCACCGCTCGATGCAAAGGCAGTGAAATTGACAAGAAGAGCGGGGTAGTAGCTGCGCTGAGAAGGATAGCACGCTTTTCTTTATCTCTATTCTTTTTAACTTTCTGAGCGTGTTTTTAATCCAAACATATCACATCTATATGTTTTTGGAATCAGGAACCCACAAGGAATAAGATAAAATTGTTTTTAAATCGATTTCGGAAATTTTATTTTGATAATAATGTTTATATTTTTAATTTTCAGAGCTTGTTTTTAATCCGAATATAACATATTTATATGTTTTTGGAATCGGAAAATGATGAAGAATAAGATGAACGTAAATTTGGATCGTTTTAAAAACATTTTTAATTTTTTACAATTTTCAGATTTTTAATGACCAAAGTCATTAATTAATTTTTAAGCCACCAAGCTGAAATGCAATACTGAAGTCCGGCCTTTGTCGAAGATTGCACCTTCTTTTTAACCTGAGCAGTTAGCCCTTTTGAAAGTTTTCAATTGAAACAAACTCAGTGACTTGAAACTTGTTTCTCATTTGGTTGAAGCTATGGTTCAACAATTATTTGAGAATTTACCTCCTGCAATGATAAATTCATAAGCTTCAAGTAAAGAAGTTGTAATACAAGGGAGGTGACTGTAATTTCCTGTGTTTGTGAAAACTTTTTGTTAGCATGGTAATTTTCCTTTAATTCAGTAAAAATTTTTTAAATCAAAGACAAAACTAGGTGATAAAATCAATCACCTTCAAGTTTACAATATTTTTAATTTGGGCATCTCCAATTTTAAGTTTGTTAGCAAGGAGAGGCTTCTAAAACCCTTCTTCAAATGTGTTGACCTTGTTTTTTGTAGACCCTCTAACCCTCTAGCAAGAGTGATGCAACCAAACACCTTCAACACGGGGGATAACCGGTCAAATGCCGAACAGAAGCCGAATGCCGCTCATGACACGTGTGAAGGCAAGTTTTGTCTGTTTTCTAGGTATTGTTTGATTTATGTCGGGATTTAAGGTAAGCTACTGATTCAGCGATGACTAAATGTGTTTCTCGATGCATAAAAAGTCAGGGAGCGATTGATATTTGCCCGTAAATATCCTTCAAAGCTGAAAATGTCCGCGATCGAGCACCGGAAATGGCTGCTCGATGGGTTTTGCAAGTAGAAATGTGCTTTATTTCACCAAATCAGCTCGTATTTGGTATGGGTACGGGATTCTAGAGGACGAAGGAGTCATAAGAGGTGCAAAGAAGTGCTATTTGGGAGTAGAATAAATCTTCCGAGACAGTAGACAAGAGAAGGTCATATTTGAGAGAGGAGCGCGTAGGCCGATTGTCTTTCCGACAAGCGAATGATACAGCAGATTAATCATTCGTTTTGACCAGAAACCTAGTCTCTAGTTTTTATGAATGAGTTTTTTAATTAAAACAATCACGAGAACTCTCTCGCTTAGCCTAATGGCTGTTCGATGGGTTTCGCAAGTAGAAATGTGCTTTATTTCACCAAATCAGCTCGTATTTGACATCGGTTTGGTATATATATATATTTTTTTTTCTAATCCTACCGCGAACTGGATAGCAGACGCGGCACGACTGTTGCACCACACTTTGAAGTAATCCCACACTTTGAAGTAAATTACTTCAAAGTGTGGGGATGTGCCCCACACTTTGAAGTAAACCCATTTTTTACTTCAAAGTGTGGGGGGATCTTCCCACACGTTGAAGTAAACTCAGTTTTTACTTCAAAGTGTGGGGGGATCTTCCCACACTTTGAAGTAACTTACTTCAAAGCGTGGGACTTTTGCATTGCCTGTTTGAGCCTGATGATTTTGTCAAAAAAATGGCAGTCTTTTGGATGAGTGAACAGAAAAAGTGAGCGAGCCAAGAAACATAGTGATGTTTGTTATCAGGCTTTAAAGGCATATGTACGCGCTCCCGTGTTTACAAAGTGTAGTTTGCCCATAATCGATGTCAAACGCACCATAAGACCATGTAATGACGATATGTCGCCATGCGCGGACCATATTCATGCATTACAGCTTGTTCTAGCCTCTGAAAAAGTGAGGATGTCAACAAAGACGCGGAGTTATTTCCCTTGCGTCAACGCTACCTCTGTTGGCAAATCTATAAATAGGACGATCTAGATCAAAATAAAAATTCAAATATCTCAACATTTAAGGGGTCCTAGACCACAATATCTTGCAGGGAACTTAATTTAGCATGTCTCCAGCTGTGGGTAAAGCAATTAGCGTGTATAGTCATCGAGTACATATGGCTTTAAGCAATGTCCCATTGTTGAGTGTGACGAAAACTCGTGGTGACGATTTTAAAACATGTTGGGTCACGCATGGTCCAATCTTACATGGTCCAACCTTACATGGTCCAACATTACATGGTCCAACCTTACATGGTCCAATCTTACATGGTCCATATATATTATTGGACCATGTAAGATTGGACCATGTAAGATTGGACCATGTAAGATTGGACCATGTAAGGTTGGACCATGTAAGGTTGCACCATGTAAGGTTGGACCATGTAAGGTTGGACCATGTAATATTGGACCATGTAAGATTGGACCATGTAAGGTTGGACCATGTAAGATTGGACCATGTAAGGTTGGACATGGTAAGGTTAGACCATGTAAGGTTGGACCATGTAAGGTTGTCCATGTAAGGTTGGACCATGCAAGGTTGGACCATGCAAGGTTGGACCATGCAAGGTTGGACCATGTAAGATTGGACCATGTAAGGTTGGACCATGTAAGATTGGACCATGTAAGATTGGACCATGCAAGGTTGGACCATGCAAGGTTGGACCATGTAAGATTGGACCATGTAAGGTTGGACCATGTAAGATTGGACCATGTAAGATTGGACCATGCACGATTGGACCATGTAAGGTTGGACCATGTAAGATTGGACCATGTAAGGTTGGACCATGTAAGGTTGGACCATGTAAGGTTGGACCATGTAAGGTTGGACCATGCGTGACCCAACATGTTTTAAAATCGTCACCACGAGTTTTCGTCATACTCAACAATGGGACATTGCTTAAAGGCATATGTACGCGCTCCCGTGTTTACAAAGTGTAGTTTGCCCATAATCGATGTCAAACGCACCATAAGACCATATAATGACGATATGTCACCATGCGCGGACCATAATACATGCATTACAGCTTGTTCTAGCCTCTGAAAAAGTGAGGATGTCAACAAAGCCGCGGTGTTAGCTCCCTTGCATCAACGTTACATGTGTTGCCAAATCTATAAATAGGACGATCCAGATCAAAATGAAAATTAACATATCTCAACATTGAAGGGGTCCTAGACCACAATATTTTGCAGGGAACTTAATTTAGCATGTCTCCAGCTGTTGGTAAAGCAATTAGCGTGTATAGTCATCGAGTACATATGCCTTTAAAGCCTGATAACAAACATCCCTATGTTTCTTGGCTCGCTCACTTTTTCTGTTCACTCATCCAAAAGACTTTGCCATTTTTTTTGACAAAATCATCAGGCTCAAACAGGCGATGCAAAAGTCCCACGCTTTGAAGTAAGTTACTTCAAAGTGTGGGAAGATCCCCCCACACTTTGAAGTAAAAACTGAGTTTACTTCAAAGTGTGGGAAGATCCCCCCACACTTTGAAGTAAAAAATGGGTTTACTTCAAAGTGTGGGGCACATCCCCACACTTTGAAGTAATTTACTTCAAAGTGTGGGATTACTTCAATCAATCAATCAATGAGGCTTATATCGCGCATATTCCGTGGGAACAGTTCTAGGCGCTCTGCAGTGATGCCGTGTGAGATGAAATTGTATACGGCCAGTAATTGCAGCCATTTCGGCGCATATTTACCTTTCACGGCCTATTATTCCAAGTCACACGGGTATAGGTAGACAATTATTAACTGTGCCTAAGCAATTTTTGCCAGGAAAGACCCTTTTGTCAATCGTGGGATCTTTAACGTGCACACCCAATGTAGTGTACACTGACGGGGGGGGGGGGGGGGGGGGGGGGGAGTTCGGACACCGAAGAGAGTCTGCACACAAATTTGACTCTGAAATAAATTTCCGCCGAACCTGGGATCGAACTCACGCTGACAGCGGCCAACTGAATACAAATCCAGCGCGCTACCAACTGAGCTATATCCCCTTCAAAGTGTGGTGCAACAGTCGTGCCGCGTCTGCTATCCAGTTCGCGGTAGGATTAGAAAATATATATATATATATACCAAACCGATGTCAAATACGAGCTGATTTGGTGAAATAAAGCACATTTCTACTTGCGAAACCCATCGAACAGCCATTAGGCTAAGCGAGAGAGTTCTCGTGATTGTTTTAATTAAAAAACTCATTCATAAAAACTAGAGACTAGGTTTCTGGTCAAAACGAATGATTAATCTGCTGTATCATTCGCTTGTCGGAAAGACAATCGGCCTACGCGCTCCTCTCTCAAATATGACCTTCTCTTGTCTACTGTCTCGGAAGATTTATTCTACTCCCAAATAGCACTTCTTAGCACCTCTTATGACTCCTTCGTCCTCTAGAATCCCGTACCCACACCAAATACGAGCTGATTTGGTGAAATAAAGCACATTTCTACTTGCAAAACCCATCGAACAGCCATTTCCGGTGCTCGATCGCGGACATTTTCAGCTTTGAAGGATATTTACGGGCAAATATCAATCGCTCCCTGACTTTTTATGCATCGAGAAACAAATTTAGTCATCGCTGAATCAGTAGCTTACCTTAAATCCCGACATAAATCAAACAATACCTAGAAAACTTGCCTTCACACGTGTCATGAGCGGCATTCGGCTTCTGTTCGGCATTTGACCGGTTATCCCCCGTGTTCAAGTACAGAGGTTTTTGATGTTGTGCATCCTCCCCCCCCCCCCCCCCCCCCCCCCCCCCCCCCCCCCCGCAAATTTTGTTGTTGTTGCTGTTTTCAGTTTTAAAACCAGGAGAGGCTCAAATAGCCCCTCTTAAAATGCTAAAACTCATTTTCGGCTGGGTGGTTACAAATACCTTCAGGTTTACAAGATTGTTCATATTATGCATATCCGCAAAGCCTGTTTGTTCTGAAATAGATTTAGAGTCAAAAGAGGCCATTCAAATCCTCCCTGAAATGCAAAAATTTGTTTTTGGGTGGGGGGTGCTGCCCCCCTGGACCCCCCAGCAAGGGCGCTGCCCCTGCACCCCGCCGGGACCTGACGGCCCCTGCCCCTGGACCACAACCTTTTCAGTTTTTTTCATTTTCCAGCAGTTGCACCCATATATCATAAAATTTGACCGTTTCTGGAGGGGCAATGCATGCAAGTTTTCATAGAAATAACACTTGATCCTATTCCAGAGGTTCTCAAATGTCTCACATTTTCTGAAAAAAAAGTTAATTCAAGTTGCAAACTTCAGATTTTCCTGACTGCATGTGGTCAGTTTTGTGAGCGTGGCAGTGTTTTGCATTTACCTGTGAATGTGTCGGATATTTTTAACCAACTTCCTCTGCATCAAACTGAAACCGAACACGTATCTATCTGTTATGAAAATGGACATAGTAGAGTTATTTCCAAACATAAAGTTTCACCTGATGACATGTTATTCACTTTAAAGTGGTTAAAAGCCAATAATCCATTCTAAGATGATAAGCCATTCCGTTGGTTAAAGACAAGAAGAAAGGGGGGGGGGAGGGGTAAGGGATTAAAACCTTCCAACCACAGCTGGCAGCTCTCCTGATTCATCCGTGTCCAATTCAAAGGAATTTACACCCTCTGGGCCTCTTGACAAAACGCTGACTCCCCCGAGATACAGGCAGACGGCACATTACATAACGACCACCTGCGGGCCCAAGGTACCCGTCTCTCCCCGAGATACAGGCAGGCGGCACATTACATAACGACCACCTGCGGGCCCAAGGTACCCGTCTCTCCCCGAGATACAGGCAGGCGGCACATTACATAACGACCACCTGCGGGCCCAAGGTACCCGTCTCTCCCCGAGATACAGGCAGGCGGCACATTACATAACGACCACCTGCGGGCCCAGGGCCCAAGGTACCCGTCTCTCCCCGAGATACAGGCAGGCGGCACATTACATAACGACCACCTGCGGGCCCAAGGTACCCGTCTCTCCCCGAGATACAGGCAGGCGGCACATTACATAACGACCACCTGCGGGCCCAAGGTACCCGTCTCTCCCCGAGATACAGGCAGGCGGCACATTACATAACGACCACCTGCGGGCCCAAGGTACCCGTCTTTCCCCGAGATACAGGCACTGTGCAGGCGGCACATTACATAACGACCACCTGCGGGCCCAAGGTACCCGTCTCTCCCCGAGATACAGGCATGCAGGCGGCACATTACATAACGACCACCTGCGGGCCCAAGGTACCCGTCTCTCCCCGAGATACAGGCAGGCGGCACATTACATAACGACCACCTGCGGGCCCAAGGTACCCGTCTCTCCCTAGGAGAGCGGCTTGACATCAGAGAGAACAAAGACTTGCTTAAATAAAAGTGGATAGACACGGCTAGCGAATACCAGCACTGTTAGTTAACAGATAATGAATAGACACCAAACACAAACTGATCGACACCAAAGACTACTGGATAATGACAATAGCTTTACTCTATAATTGGTGACACTGAGTTCACCCTGTCACACAAGTATAGTCATTTCAACACTGCCACTGTCACCAGCAAACACATCTACACTAGTCATCCGTCCACATATAATTAAGGACACGGCCTGAAACTGAAAATGAGGAAGGTTATTGATGTATTAATCAGAACACTGTCGTCTGTATGTCTACCTGGTGTGTGTGTGTGTGTGTGAGAGTGAGACGGGACGGAGAGAAAGAGAGAGAGAGAGAGAGAGAGAGAGAGAGAGAGAGAGAGAGACATCCACACGCACCCACATACGCATACACACACAGCCACACGCACACACACACACATACACACACTGAGCGGCCACACAGCCATACACACACATACACACACACACACATACTATACACACACACACACACACACACACACTAACACACACACACACACCACCCCCCCCCCCCCAACACACACACGCACCATTAAGCTACACTGACTAAAAATGCCCAGTTTTCTTCAATATTCACGCACAGCTGTACAACTAGCTCATATCATCATATGACTCGGATACAGTACATACAAGGAATTAATTTCTAACATTAGAGCAACAGCTAAAGGGAACTAAAACTTCACTCAGATGACTAATTAGAAGTAAGCGGTAGGGCAAACCGCAAAGTGACACAATCGTGCGTATCATAGCATCCTTGTCTCTTTCCGGTGGACGGACGCCAGTAGCAAGCAGCGATAAGAAACATGGCCTTCACTGCAAGACTGGTCGTTGCGCTTCTGTGCTCTTCTGTTACCTTGTTCCTCGAATTACGACCCGTTCTCGGTAAGTGTTAGACTGATCATTGTTTTACTGTGTTTTTGAATTCTGTCTTACCGTGGTTTTTTTGCGAATTCCACAAGTTCTACTGATATATACTGTAGTTGAATATTGGACTAATTGCTGATGTGCTTCTGTGCTCTCCTGTCACCTTGTTCTGCGAATTCGACGAGTTCTATATATAGATATATACATATATATATATAGGTGAGTATTAATGTTTTAATACATTTGTAATTGAATTCTGTCTTTTTGTTATGCGAATTTTGACCAGTTCTAGGCGAGTATTTGACTGATTTCTATTATGCTTCTGTGCTCTCCTGTCACCTTGTTCTGTGCCTTTCGATTAACGGTTCTCGGCGAATATTAGACTGGTCTTTGAGGTTCTGTGCTCCTTTGTCTTCTTGTTCTGCGAATGTCTGCCAGTTCCCGGTGACTATCAGACGAAAAGCTGTAATCGTTTCATATCTCCTGAAGTTGAAAAGGCTGGAGAATTGAGACTGATTGAACATCCTCACCTTGACTGGATTGCAAATTATAATAATAATAATAATAATAATAATGGACATTTATTAATCGCCCCTTCTCACAAGAGCTCACGGCGATTTACATATTAATTTCTGCCGTGTGAGATGGAATTTTTTACACAATACATCACGCATTCACATCGGCCAGTAAATCTCAAGCCATTACGGCGAATATTTACTTTTTACGGCCTGTTATTCCAAGTCACACGGGTATTTGGTGGACAATTTTTATCTATGCCTTTACAATTTTGCCAGGAAAGACCCTTTTGTCAATCGTGGGATCTTTAACGTGCACACCCCAATGTAGTGTACACGAAGGGACCTCGGTTTTTCGAGTCTCATCCGAAAGACTAGCACTTGAACCCACCACCTAGGTTAGGAAAGGGGGGAGAAAATAGCGGCCTGACCCAGGGTCGAACACGCAACCTCTCGATTCCGAGCGCAAGTGCGTTACCACTCGGCCACCCAGTCCCATGAATGAGTATTGCGAATAGACTTTGGCCACATCATGTTGTTATGGTTGTTGTGTGCTACTCGACAGTGTTAGCTACCCCAGCTCTAACTTCTATTACTATCATAAGTTAATGTGTCCAGAATCAGGACACTGAAACGTCATCATTGGCATCTGATACATTGGAAACATGTGCTAATAATATGAAATCGAACCAATAACGACCACTCAAGGGACTGGCTAAAATTGGTTGTTATAGACAAATGGTCGCCCTGGAAGATGAATTATGCAGCAAACATTCGTCGGGGATCCTTTGGGTTGGTCACTGTGAGCAGGTTGTTAAATTGTTACTGAGAGGTGTTCGCTAGGGTAGGTTTGACTGTAGAAAGGTAATACTGCACCTTTTGCTCGTGTTGTTCCAGACCACACCTTTTCCCCTCAAGACCGCTGGGTTTGTTACCAAAGCACCCAAAACTTCAACTTTATTTTTTCTAATGCTAGCGAATGCATTTTGTCATTCATATTCGACATGCTTTTTCAAAGTGTATGCGCCTTCGAAATTCCGAGTTTTTGAGCTGAAGTATTGTAAATGCCCTGGAACCTTTGGATGATGTCAGAAATCGTTATTGATTTAAAACATGTACCGGTTTGTCTGTGATGAAACGGTCAAATAACCAACATTTTTTCACATTATTTCTTTGGTATTATTAGAGCTCAGGTGCACATCTGTGCTTGTGCATGTGCGTGCATGAATACTGTTTGCAATCTTGTGCTGTCAGACAGACACACGGACACACATACACACACACACATCAGGCACACACGTATACGTACGCACGCGCGCGAGCGCACACACACACACACACGCACGGACAAGATAGTTGGGCACACGCACGGACAAGATAGTTGGGCACACGCACGGACAAGATAGTTGGGCACACGCACGGACAAGATAGTTGGGCACACGCACGGACAAGATAGTTGGGCACAGGCACGGACAAGATAGTTGGGCACACGCACGGACAAGATAGTTGGGCACACGCACGGACAAGATAGTTGGGCACAGGCACGGACAAGATAGTTGGGCACAGGCACGGACAAGATAGTTGGGCACACGCACGGACAAGATAGTTGGGCACACGCACGGACAAGATAGTTGGGCACACGCACGGACAAGATAGTTGGGCACACGCACGGACAAGATAGTTGGGCACACGCACGGACAAGATAGTTGGGCGTCAGGCTGCTACTTGTACAAGCAAAGAAAGATACAGTAGCCGGTTAAGCGAAACGTTATTTTTACAGTGCAAACATAGTTTCCGTAAAGACATTTATTTCCTGTATGTATTTTCCAACATGTCACAATGGTACAAAAACAGGAAAGCTCACTCATACAACATGTTTTGGCTGGGAAGTTTCACTTGTGGTATGTGAATGTGTGTGTGTGTGTGTGTGTGTGTGTGTGTGTGTGTGTGTGTGTGTGCATTCACTTACAGGCAACTGCATAGATGTGGACCTCAGCTCTTACACTAACAAAAAAAGTCGCGTGAAGCGATATCAAAACATTTAGTCAATCGATCGGCCTGAAACTAAAAGGTCAACACCGAACACCCAGGACCTGTCATCACCGAGATCTCTCTCTCTCTTTCTCTGTCTCTCTCTCTCTGACTCTGTCTCTCTCTCTCTCTGACACTGTCTCTCTCTCTTTCTCTCTCTCTCTCTGTCTCTGTCTCTCTCTGTCTCTGTCTCTCTCTCTCTCTCTCTCTATATTTCCTTTCATTAATTTTGACCACATTTTCAGAGTAAACATGACATACAGTTGTATCGCTATCTCAGGAAATGAGAAAGAATACAATTAGGATTTTCAGGATTTTTAACAAACAAATGTTATTTTCCAGGTGTGTGCAACAAAAGGATGAAATTTGGCCCCGACTGTGAGTACGATTGCCGTTGCCAATTCTGGGACAAATGCAACAAGGAAAATGGTGATTGTTCCGATGCCACAAGGTGTTTGCCAGGCTTTGCTGGGACAGCTTGCCAGTATGGTCAGTATAGCAGCGTTGACATTGCTGTAATTGTATTAGGAGCCTAGGCGCCTAATATGGACCAGTAAAGAGGCCTTCACGAAACACTGTAAAAAGCCTCCTTTACTTCAAAATAACATGATACAACTTAGTGTGCAAGTCATACTGATTCAAAAATGCCTTAGATTTTTCAATTTCTGTTTCGGTTTGACCACGGACCTCTGTGCATTGAAGTCCGTGGTTTGACGGAACGATTTTGAAGCACAACGGGAAATTAAAGAAATTGATCAAAAACAGAGAGATAATAAATAAAATTATCAATTTCTACGAAAAGAAGACTATTTGTTATATGTTTTTGAAAGCTCGAGGGCTAGTAATATGTTATTTTCAGCAAGCTTCTGAATGAATTAATGAAACAAGCCTTTAGCTTTTATTTTCGTCTATTTGTTGAAGGTGGTCCATATTAGGGGACATACACATACTTTGATATTTTGCCATTATTTTTTGTTTGCAGTAGAAACTCGGGGTCAACACTGCTTAAATATAACAAATACAGTCTTAGCTGTCATAAAATGCACTCTTTGTTTGATAACAGCTTTGGCTGTGGACAGAAACTAGTCCGTTTTGAGCGTCAAGTTTAGAGTGAACGCTGCCAAAAGTGTAAACAAGTCGCGTAAGGCGAAAATACAACATTTAGTCAAGCTCAGTCGAACTCACATAATGAAACTGAACGCATTGCATTTTTTTCCGCAAGACCGTACACTCGACTCGTAGCATCGTCTGTCCACCGCACGTGGCAAAGGCAGTGAAATGAACAATCCAGAAAAGCGCGGTAGCGGTTGCGCTGAGGAGGATAGCACGCTTTTCTATATCTCTATTCTTTTTAACTCTCTGAACGTGTTTTAATCCAAACATATCATATCTATATGTTTTTGGAATCAAGAACGGACAAGAAATAAGATGAAATTGTTTTTAAATCGATATCGGAAATTTAATTTTACTCATAATTTTTCTATTTTTAATTTTCAGAGCTTGTTTTTAATCCGAATATAGCATATTTATATGTTTTTGGAATCAGAAAATGATGAAGAAAACGATAAACGTTTTATAAAAAAGTAATTTTAATTACAAATTTCAGATTTTTAATGACCAAAGTCATTAATTAATTTTTAAGCCTTCAAGCTGAAATGCAATACCAAAGTCCGGCCTTCGTCGAAGATTGCTTTGCCAAAATTTCAATCACACACACACACACACACACACACACACACACACACACACACACACACACACACACACACACACACACACGCACACACACACACACACACATACACCACGACCCTCGTCTCGATTCCCCCCTCTATGTTAAAACATTTAGTCAAAACTTGACTAAATGTAAAAAGAGAAAAAATCCTTATGGTTTTGTGGTTTGTGTTTCTGCAACTGTTCTGACGTGTGCAATTTATTCAGAGAGGTTAAATTCAGCGAAGGAAATTTTGTTGAGCGCTCTAGCACCGTTAGTTTGTCAGAACAGGAGGTGATCCATATTAGGAGCCGGTTCATATTAGGCAACCTTCCCCTAATACGCGTACGATATTTAATATTTAGTCCCCCCCCTTCCCCCCCCCCCCCCCCCCCCCCCCGCCTTACCCAGCAAATGTTCCTTTCTTCTCAAAGCCAGACACAAAACCCAAAATGATCAATTTCAACAACATCTGGGGGGGGGGGGGGGGGGGGCGCCACGGCCTGACAGCTCTTGTGCTCCCGCCTCATGATTTTGGAAGCCCCTCAGTCAACGAATAAGAACAGCAGCATGTTGCACTCAAACACAAACTAGATCTGTGTACACATGGGTCTTTTGAAATGGCGATGCGGTTACCACCCGTCAATGTTCGTACACTGGGTCCGTCAAGGCTTCACTCCCTCGGTGCCCCAATCTGGGCTGGATGTAGAACAGCATAGTAGGCTACGTATTCTTGCTTATCTATTACCCTCGATAACAAAAGAATCTGTACACTTTATAGAGAAGGTTGCAAATGAAACGATTACCCCAATAAGGAAGACACATTGCCGTCGAAGAGTCTAGTTATTGGTCTGTTACAGTGAATCTTGCCTACGACCAATCAATTGAGTCAAATTTCTCCGCGGAGCAGAACAAGGAGGACATGGTGAAAGCCGTGGACGGAAATCCTGCGACGTGTTTCACAGACAATAGTGTCAACAATACACCTCTCACTGTGCACATCTCTGTACGGTCCTGGGCCGATGTCATCACTTTGTTGCTGAACGAATCTGGTAATGTTACTACAGTGACTAACTCATAAACACCTGATAGATAACTGAGAGAGAGAGAGAGAGAGAGAGAGAGAGAGAGAGAGAGAGAGAGAGAGAGAGAGAGAGAGAGAGAGAGAGAGAGAGAGAGAGAGAATGACAATGCCAATTATTTCGAGAGAGAGAGAGAGAAAGAGAGAGTGAGAGAGAGAGAAAGAGAGAGAGAGAGAGAGAATGACAATGCCAATTATTTAGAGAGAGAGAGAGAGAGAGAGAGAGAGAGAGAGAGAGAGAGAGAGAGAGAGAGAGAGAGAGAGAGAGAGAGAGAGAGAGATCAGAGTATGGCAGAAAAAAACCCAAGTCAATTCGTGCAAAAAAGAATGCATTTGGGATTCGCAGCACATTAACGCTGACGAAGAAAAAGAAGACTACTGATGACATTAAATATCAATATTGTTGTTGTTGTTCTTAGTTCAAGGGATGCAACTCGAGCTCCCACACATATAACTGTCGTTTTCCGCCAAATCGGCAACCATGTCCTGTTTTCCGAGGAGCAAAAGATCAATATCATTTTTTTTCTCGCGAATAGACAAACTCCGAAAATAAATCTGTCGGGTTTGTATGGGTTGTGAAAGAGTGAATACCCTTGCTTTTCTTAGGACAAACATTGGAGGGTCCAATCACTTTCGAGGGGTGTGTCAGAAACACGTGTACCGGAACCACGTGTCGTAATTTTGTCCGATAAAAAGCAAGGGTATTCACTCTTTCACAACTCATACAAACCGATAGAGTTATGTCCGAACATCTCCTGGTTGGCAACCATACGTACCCTGTTTTCCGAGGAGCAACAGATCAATATCATTATCATCTTTCGAATTCAGGAAGCCATGCGAACATGAGTGGGATAGAAGTGACAGCACACACAGAGCAGGGCCACCCTGAGGTACTGCGGCCACACCTGGCCACTCCCCGCGACGTATTCATCACCTATCACCTGTCAGCGCCAGCAAAGTTGACCAGGGTGGACATACGAAGCGTTGGTCACTTGCCACTGGCTCTGTGTGAAATCAGCGTCCTAGCAGGTGAGGGATAACTTTACTTTTTGCTTGTACGCATGTCTTCCAGTTGAATTTTATATTATCGGCCTAGCCTTATTTGTATTTGTATGTATATATTATATACGAGATGATTACCCGCTTCGCCGGGTACCGGCTTTGCTGGCAAGAAGTAGAGCCGAATACCCGGCTGCGCCGGGGACCCGGCTTTGCTGGGTGTACGCCGGCTTTGCCGGCGCACGAAGGAAGGGAGATAAACGCGCAAAACACTGAAGAAGATAAGGAAGAGTTGTGGACAGTGACCTTCTAAAAATAGTAACGGGAATATGGATTGAGCGTTGTGGACTAAAAATAGTAACGGGAATATGGATTGACGCCACACGAAGGAAGGAAGATAAACGCAAAACACTGGAGAAAATAAGGAAGAGTTACTGGGAATGGATTTAGTGGATGTACAGAAAAACCAAAATCGGTTCAGCGCTGCGCGCTAAGAGCACGTGTTGGAAATTCTCATCGACCAGGTTGTGTCCGGGGTCTACCTGAATATGCCCACCAAATTTGAAGCAGATCCATCGAGAACTTTGGCCGTGCATCGCGGACACACAGACAGACAGACAGACACAAGCCGTATATATAGGTTGTGTCCGGGGTCTACCTGAATATGCCCACCAAATGTGAAGCAGATCCATCGAGAACTTTGGCCGTGCATCGCGGACACACAGACAGACAGACAGACAGACAGACACAAGCCGTATATATATATATATATATATATCCCATGACCTCCCTTCTTTGTCTCTGTAACTTCAGTATGGGTATATATGTTGTATTTTTATAGCTCAATAAATACATCATGGACTCCAAAAAATATATGATAGTGCAGATTCCGATTTGGGCAAAGGACTACTTTCCTCCCGACCTTTGACCTCGCTCGCGCCGAACAATGTGACACATTTGTATGAAGTTCTAAAATCGTATTGCACGGCTCAGAAAACCATATCAGTTGCACGCAAAAATGAATCTCAGAACTGATCTGATGTATGAGATGCAATAAGCAAAAGTTTCTTTCATTATGAAAGCAATGCAGGTCGAAAAAAACGAACATTCAACTTACAAGATAACCAGATGCTAGCGAACCAAAACAAAAACACGAGTACCCTCCCCTTGCATCGTTAGCAGACGACTTTTGAGAATCTGTCGGTAGTGTGTTTTGCCGGTGTGCGCCTTCAGCTATCAAACATCGGCTGTTTCACGTGTTTTGCGAGCAAGTCTACTCTTTTGCCTGGCTCTGCAGTAAGTCCACATATTTTTCCGTAATCCAGTCATATTCCTTCAAAATGCAATCAATCGGCGGTGACAGACGTGTCGGTCGCGTTTTCCTCTCACCCATACCAGTTTAAGTTCATCCATGCAAACACACTCGCAAAACAGTTTATCACGTAGATACATTTCAAATAGGGAGCAAATGGTTAAATCTAAACCTACATATTTGTTCCCTAAGATTTGCTTCTCTGTCAATAAGCCTAATTACACACGTTCGAGAAAAACAACGTGGAATCAATTCTGAATCGAGTAAGCCAAATGGGTCCCAAACCCGTTTCGCCCGTTCTGCCGACCTGAAACGCAAAACAAAAGAATTGTGCGCTTCAACTAAACTAATTTCTATTCGACTTCATTACTTTCTTGCAACTTATGAACCTTTACTTAAAGCTTTTAAATGGTCTGAAAGTAGTGTTACCGCGTACTTATCGATGCACTCATTCGTTTTATTTTTTCAGCGACGGTCACTTAGTTTAAGGTTGCAAAAGGGCTAAGTCTCGCTGGCAACAGTTTTACCCTGCACAGATCGCAACAGTGCCGCTAGTAGTCTACACTTTGTGTTTGATGGTAGAATGGGATATACAGATTACAACACTCGTGGTTTTTTTATATGGCTTGTATTTCAGTCAAGACCCAGCGGGAATATCAATCGAGAGACACTCGCCAGAGGCTCGTGTCTCCCGATGATATTCATCCGCTGGGTCTTGACTGAAATACAAGCCATATAAAAAACCACTCGTGTTGTAACCTATACATATATCTAGATATATACAACTGAAAAAAGTTTGCACTCTTTCACTTTAATTTTTTTTTTGTTGTTGTTCATGTACCTCTATTTTTTTTTTCATTTGGTCAAGTTTTGACAGTGCGGTTCTGGATCTGGATCTGGATAATCCGCCTGGGTTGGTGGTTGGCGGGTGCGCCACAGAAGCCGACGACGACTATCAACGTGACGTTTTTTGGGTGTGCGCATCTAAAAGAGTCTTAAAAGTTCACTGTACACAAGGCCAGGTGGATATAGTGTACAACTCCAGCTGGTCTTCTTGCTGCTGTACTTGCGGTTTTAGTCCGTTTGCCCTAGAATGTAGGCTTTTCAAGCACAGTTAAAAAATGCTATGTTACAATGTTAAAAACTGGATAAAAACTACTGAGGCTCTCACACTGGTTTCTGCCCCCCTAACGCCGATGAGAAGGCGCTGGGCGTGGTCAAGGTGACGGTGGCTTCGCTCAAATTGTTCCACTCGATCACTGTCTTTATAAAGAACGAGTTCCTGTATTGATCAGTCTTTGAGGTAGGAGCTTTGAAACAGCGGCTGTTGTTGGTTGCCTGTCTCTGGAGGATGTTTTGGCTCTCATACCCCTCGTAGGCTTTAGGCTTGACTCGGCGCCGAGATACGCTCACCGGGGTGAGGAAGGAGTCAGGGGGTAAGGCAGGTACAAGTCCATTGATGATTTTGAACAGCATCGTCAGGCGAAGTTGCTGACGGCGTTCCTGGAGTGTAGGAAGTTGGAGGTACTCTAGCATGCAATTGGTGACGCAGCCTGGGTCCTTGGACACGTAGTCTTTCATGATGAACCTAGCGGCTAGGCGTTGGATGCGTTCGAGTCTCTCAACGTCTTGTTAGTAGTAGGGGTCCCAGACCACCGCCCCGTACTCAAGGGTGGACCTGACAAGAGTGATGTAGGCAAGGCGACGGCACTCACGTGGGCAGTTCCGGAGGTTCCGGCGTAAGAAGCCCAGGGTAGATCCTGCCCTCTTGCAGAGACTGGTGATGTGGGGGCCCCACTTCAGGTCGGCTGAGATCTGTATGCCGAGGTACGGGTTCTGTTCGACCTGTTGGAGGATGGTGTCTCCGAGGCTGTAGAAGTAGTGGGATGTGGGTCTGGTGGAGAGGACGTAGTACTTCTTAGCGTTGAACCTCATCCCCCACTGGTTGGCCCACTCTTCCAAGCTCTTTAGGTCTGCCTGTAGCGTAAGGTGGTCCTGAAAGGTGCGGATCTGGCGGTCAGCCAGTTGTGAACACTTCCCCGCACACCGTAGTGGGCCAGCTTGTGGAGTAGTTTCTTGTGCGGGACAGTGTCGAAGGCCTTGCTGAAATCAAGGATGGCGACGTCAGTTTGGTGGCCAGCATCATGGGATGACAGAATGTCCTGCATGGTGGTGAGCAGCTGGGTTTCACATGAGTGGCCGGTCCTGAACCCATGGTTGCGGCTGGATAGCACTCCATGTTGTTCGAAGTGCTTGTGAAGATGGTGGCAGATGATGTGCTCAAGGAGCTTACAGGCGACCGAGGTCAGGGATACTGGGCGGTTATTAGCATAGCTTGCTGTGCTCCTTTTATTTACTTAAGTGTAGGCGGTGTTGTTCTTTGAAATTCTTGACTAAAAGTTGTTTAAACCAACAGGGCGCAACGTGGCCCTCAGAAGAAACGCAACAAAAAGAGAGGTGGACGAAGAAGTCGCGGCACCGGAAGTGGTAGATGGAGATAAAAGCCGTTGTTCCCGTGGGGGCGATGACACCCTGTGGCGCGTGTCTCTGGGTCGTAACATGAGCATCTGGAGGGTCAAGGCATTCACACGACCGGGTAAGTGTTTGTCTTTCGTTGGAGTGTAGATGACGGTGCTGGTGGAAGTGCCGGTGGTGGCGATGATGATGATGATGATGGTGATGATGACGATGACGACGACGATGATGATGATGACAACGACGATGATGACGACGACGATGAGGAGGAGGAGGAGAGAAGAAGAAAAGGATATTGATGATGCTGATGATGCACAGAAAGCAGCCAGGCTGTTTATTTTTGGTATGATGTCCAGCTCTCATCCCATGCAATAGTCTGGACAGATATGTGGCGGTAGACTCGATCGTAGGTGTACGTGATAATGACGGTATCTTTACACTCTGATGTCATTCAGTTGGCAGCGTCACCGCAGCGGATAAGGTCAACAACACTGTTTTACCAGAGCACATGGTGGTCTCCGACTTCATTTTTCAGAGAGAGAACACTGAGGGCAGTTCTGAAGAAGTTTGTGAACTAGAGATATACGGAGGTAAGCCCGGAATTTCTTGCTGCTTTTGACGTCTTTTCTTTTCAAATTGTGATCTTTGCTTCTTTCTTTCGCTCTCAATTTCTTTCTGTCCTTCTTTCGTTCCAGGTTTATATGTTTGTTTCTTTTAAATTTATTTGTCCTTTCTTTATGTTTTTGGCTTTTGGGTTTCTTTGCTTGTTTGTTAATTTATTCAATTCATTCAAAAACATGTTCATATTTTTTCTGTCGTTCGTTATGAAAGCAGTTTATTGAGGCTCATTGAAATGTGCATTATTCTTCTCTTTAATTTCTACTGCTACAAAAATACCAACAATCGTAAGTAGCTACCAAGCAAAGAAGCAAAAAAGGAAGCGAGCAGGCGATGCGCTATACAAGTAAGGCTAACAAGCAAGCATGCAAGAAAACCAGGTAGGCAAGCAAACAGGCAAGCAAGCAAACAGAAAAGCAAGAAAACAAAGGCAATCAAAAAGGTAAGAAAGGAAACAGGCAAGTAAGCTATCAAACAAGCAAGAAAACATTTAGCCGATCAAACAAGCACACACACACAATACTGACAAGCAAACAGACAGGCAAGAAAACAGGCAAAGTCCAAAACAGACAAGTTGGCAAACGGGCAAGCAATAAAACAGACAAGCAAGCAAACACGCAAGCAAGAAAACAGACAAGCAAGAAAACAAACAAGCAAGCAAATATGTAAGCAAGAAAACAGCCATGCAAGATGAACGGTAGGCAAGCAAACACTGAGGCAAGCAAGCATACAGGGAAGCAAATACACAGACGAAAAAAAAAGCCCGGACATGCAAGTGAAAAGGCAAACAAGAAAACCAGCAAGCACTCACACAGGCTGATTATTTGTTTTTCTTGCGCAGACTGCCAAGATGGGTTCTACGGGTGGGAGTGTGACAAGCAATGTCAATGTGAAAACCGAGCAGAAATCTGTGACAAGATCCGAGGCTTCTGCCTCATCTCCGGCTGCAAGCCTGGATACAACACGGGTGACTGCACACACAGTGAGTGGGTCTTTTCTTATCTCCCCTCAGTTCAAGTTCTTCTTTGTCTGCGTTCGTGAGCTGCAACTCTCACGTATTCTCGTGGGCACGAGTTGGCTTTATTTGTGTGGCCATTGCACCCGCCCCCCTCTCTCTCCGCCATTTATAAATAGGTAGACATCCTCAGTTTTCGGGGGACGCACGCGGGGTGCAGGTCTATATAAGTTGACCTGGGAGATCGGAAGAAGTGAGGTTCCCACTTATCCCACGGGCCAGACGGCGCAGCTGGGTTTCGACCACAAACCATTGTCACTGAAGGTCGACCGATATCCTTTCCTTTACTAGTGGCTGTTGTGCCCGTCTTCCTCCCATTCGGATGGAATAGATATATTCAGGGATCCGGATGTTGCTCTAATTTATTTTCTTCGGCAAATGAGCCCAACAGACCTTTTCGGCATCTGAGCAGCTTTCGCGAGATATCTGCGAGACATACTCTTTGTTATGCTTGGAAAGTGGCAAGAACTACGATCTTCTGCCTGCGCAGCTCTCGTGAGATAGTTGTGCAACATGCTTTGCTATGCTTTGAAGTTTGCGTGAGCTTGCGAGCCGTTTCGTTTAAAAAATGTACTCTAAGGTGGTCCTTCATGTCACCCTTTCCCCACTGTGAACAGAGTTCGACAGATCTACACTGAGATGTGACGGAACTACGGTTTTGAAAGATTGACTCGAGTTTCGTCGTACGCCCGGTCCTACCCGCGACTGCTGACCCAAACGGAATCGCTGATATTTGAAATACTAGTAATGTTGTCTCATGGTGGCATGCCAGCTTCTTTTGCCTGCAATACCTCACGGGCAACTGTGATTAAGTATGGTAGTATAGTGCCATAAACAAATTGCTTATTTACAGAACACTGCTCGCTTGTATTGGTGAAATCTCGTCACGTCAAGAGTTGGTTCTTTACTTATGTATTGAATAACTCTTATCATGATACATTTTTCAGATTGTTTTCTTAATTACAGAGTGTCCGTCTGGAACTTACGGCGATGGGTGCGCACGGAACTGCAGCGCGGCCTGTGTTGATGGCGTTTGCGATCACGTGACAGGAGTTTGCACCAATGGCTGCGTGTCTGGCATGGCCGGCAGGCCGGAATGCCGTAAAAGTTAGTTATTTAGAGAGAGAGAGAGAGAGAGAGAGAGAGAGAGAGAGAGAGAGAGAGAGAGAGAGAGAGAGAGAGAGAAACATTGCATATAATCAGTGAACTCAAAAAAGGAACAAAATCAGTAATGATCGTACAACACTACAGATTAAAACATACATCACACGGCAATTAACTAAGACGTTACAACTTCTCTTCGTTGAAAGGCTTGATACAAATACTTGGACACATTTCTGACAACAGTTTCTTGAGGTAAGGCTAAGAGCAAGCTGAGTCAAAACTGAAATGCTTGTGTTTTTTTAATAATATTTAGATGGGATAAATCGTTCTCTTAATTTGTTCAGTATGGGCATAAAACAAAATGGACTTCATCTTCTTGCTTTTCTTTACAAAGTAGAGAGAGAGAGAGAGAGACAGAGAGAGAGAGAGAGAGAGAGAGAGAGAGAGAGAGAGAGAAGAGAGAGAGAGAGGGAGAGAGAGAGAGTGAGAGTGAGAGAGAGAGAGATCACATTTTCCATATCAAGCCAGATTTGTACAAGAACCAACTATGGTAAGAAAAACAGATGGGCCTAAGTTCTTGTGCCGTAATTTCCACACACTGTGGTAGTTAGAGATACGATAGCTAGCGTTTTACCTAGATGAGAACAGCCGCATTTGAAATCGCTGCGAAAACTGACAACTGACTCCACCCGGCTCCCTCCTGTCCCCTCCAGTGATAATTTGAGGGCTACCAGGGTTAAAAAAAGCATCTGTTTGTCTGAACTGCGACTGAACACGCACCACTGAGTGACAAAGATAGACAGACATACAGTCAGACACTCATATAAACACTGAGAAAGGAAGACAAATATAGATATAGACTCTCCCGCGCTGAGGCACTCGAACGGCAAAATAATCAGTAAGCGATTTTTTCCCAGTTGATACTGATTGAATCTGTGATAATGATTTGTGTTGTTCTGGTTGCGACAAGGGATTTTACAGTGACATCCTTCGCCACAGTAAAATTAACAGTAGCTGCTGAGGAGGGCGATGCCGCTTTACCACGTGCACCGGGAATGGGCTTTTTGGACGTAACGTGCATGGGAATGGGGAAATTCTCGTAGTGTGCACCGTGCACAGAGGTCCGGCGTGCACCGTGCATGGAGCTTTTTCGTAACGTGCACCGTGGATCACCGTGCATGGCACTTTTGGCCTCAACGTGCACGTGCACAGACCCCCCCATGGTGACCCTCACTGCTTAGGCGATGCATGATACTAAATCTGTAAATAAATACATAATAATAATACTAAATACGAAAAAAACACTTTTGTCAGGTTGTGACAAGGGATTATACGGCGAAAAGTGCGACAAGACCTGCAGCATCAACTGTGCAGGCGGTGTTTGTGACGTGGATTCCGGTCATTGCAGCCGCGGATGCAAAGAGGGCATGTCGGGAGATGTCTGTTCCATTGGCCAATCAAAAGGAGGCGGAGAAGGTCGGTATAGCCATTGATTTAGTGACGATAAATCAGATGTCAGATTTGTTTTCAAAAGTGTTTTAAACATTTTACCGGAGAAATGTTTTGCTGCTCTTGATAAATATTGTTCCACAATTTTAAGAATAAACTCATAACCATTTTTGTTTGCTGAGCTCCCGCTTTTTAGTTCAGGTATTGTGTTTTTGTGAATATGAAATTATATTTTTAGGCACGTTCCTCTTCTTTGGTTTTATAAGAATATCATGAAAATACTCGTAAAAGAGATGCCTTTGCTGTCTGATACCTGCAGAAACTACTTGTTCTTAAGTCACCAAAGAGGCAAGTACGAAATTAACTCGTCGGACACTGTACTTTACTACGCTGCCGGTTTGGACGAGTAAGACATGTAACGAGGCATATCAAAGGCAGGTCAAATTTGGAACGGCCATGGAAGACAACTTGTTAAGATGTGCACCAAAATAGTAAGTATAGAAAAAAAAGCATAAATACCGATGGTAATGTGTCAGATGATGTTTTCACGGACAACCCCATTAACGATGTTTTATGTGTAACTGATCCAGGCATAGAGGGGTCTGTCTTACTGGCTATCGCTGCTACTGTTTCAACTCTACTCCAGTACTACTGTTAAGGTAAACTTTATTTGATGTTTTTCACAGTCATTCATTTTGTACATGTACTGTATTTGTGCTTCCCGCCTATCTGCTTGCTAGTGCCACGGTGTGTGCCAGTGTGCGTGTGTCACGGTTTGTGTGTGTGGGTGTGTGCGTGTGTGTCTGTTTGTATGTGCGTGTGTGTGTGTGCGCGCTAGGCATAAACAGCATTGATAAGTTAGTTCTTTGTGTTAAACGCAAAGCCGATGCTCTGTGCACAGTGTATGTGCCGAAAGACATGAAACTTGGTTTAAGTTAACTCAAGTTACTTTACTGTACTTTGATATTCACAGACAAAGAATGACAGTAAGTATTCAAGAGTACCGCCATGTTAGCATAGTATACTGTCGAGCAGCCAGACAGATAAGCAGATAGACAGGCGGAAAGCAGGCACACAGACAGACAGCCAAGCAAATTAGCAGGCAGAAAGACATCCAGGCCGACAGACTGATAGGCAGCTTAGCAAGCATGCAGGTGGGGGGGGGGGGGGGGGGGGGGGGGGGCAAGCGGGCAGGCAGGCGGACAATCAAAGAAACAGGCTGTCAGGCAGGAAAAGAAACACATCTGTGTACAGTCTTCTTCTTCTTTTTTGTTCATGGGTTGAAACTCCCACGATCTTTTACATGATGTTTGATCGTTTTTACCCCGCCACACACGCCGCTTTCGGGAGAGTGTACAATCTTGTAATACGTAAGAAAAGACCCCCCCCCCCCCCCCCCCCATTTGAACAATCTCTAACTTTTGACATCCTTGTCTTCGTATTTCAAGTATTTGGAGACCGTCACCGCCACCCCCACCAGCATCACTGCCTCCCCCATCGTCGTTCCCTTATCTCATACTCCCCTTCTCCCTTCCGTGTTCCCCCCTTTTTATATTTAGTCAAGTTTTGACTAAATATTTTAACATCGAGGGGGAATCGAGACGAGGGTTGTGGTGTATGTGCGTGTGTGTGTCTGTGTGTGTGTGTAGAGCGATTCAGACTAAACTACTGGACCGATCTTTATGAAATTTGACATGAGAGTTCCTGGGTATGAAATCCCCGAACGTTTTTTTCATTTTTTTGATAAATGTCTTTGATGACGTCATATCCGGCTTTTCGTGAAAGTTGAGGCGGCACTGTCATGCCCTCATTTTTCAACCAAATTGGTTGAAATTTTGGTCAAGTAATCTTCGACGAAGCCCGGACTTCGGTATTGCATTTCAGCTTGGTGGCTTAAAAATTAATTAATGACTTTGGTCATTAAAAATCTGAAAATTGTAAAAAAAAATAAAAAGTTATAAACCGATCCAAATTTA
This sequence comes from Littorina saxatilis, assembly GCF_037325665.1. Classification (NCBI taxonomy): domain Eukaryota; kingdom Metazoa; phylum Mollusca; class Gastropoda; order Littorinimorpha; family Littorinidae; genus Littorina; species Littorina saxatilis. The sequence goes on along the minus strand of NC_090257.1, from coordinate 16,608,340 downwards.
CGTTTATCTTATTTTCCATCATTTGCTGATTCCAAAAACATATAAATATGTTATATTCGGATTAAAAACAAGCTCTGAAAATTAAATATATAAAAATTAGTATCAAAATTAAATTGTCGAAATCAATTTAAAAACACTTTCATCTTATTCCTTGTCGGTTCCTGATTCCAAAAACATATAGATATGATATGTTTGGATTAAAAACACGCTCAGAAAGTTAAAACAAAGAGAGGTACAGAAAAGCGTGCTATCCTTCTTAGCGCAACTACTACCCCGCTCTTCTTGTCAATTTCACTGCCTTTGCCATGAGCGGTGGACTGACGATGCTACGAGTATACGGTCTTGCTGAAAAATGGCATTGCGTTCAGTTTCATTCTGTGAGTTCGACAGCTACTTGACTAAATATTGTATTTTCGCCTTACGCGACTTGTACCTTATCTCCCTACCTTATTCGTGGGGGGAAAAAGGGGTTTCAGTATTTTGTGTTACACGACGCGTGTTCTTATTTGTTCCAGCGGCGACTCACGAGGACACTAAACGAAATATGAATGCAAGCAGAGAGAACACATACACATGAAGAGAAGATGCAAGACAAGACTGACCAGAACAAGAACAAGATTCCCTATTCATTTTTACATTTAGTCAAGTTTTGACTAAATGTTTTAACATAGAGGGGGGAATCGAGACGAGGGTCGTGGTGTATGTATGTGTGTGTGTGTGTGTGTGTGTCTGTCTGTGTCTGTCTGTGTGTGTGTGTGTGTAGAGCGATTCAGACTAAACTACTGGGCCGATCTTTATAAAATTTGACATGAGAGTTCCTGGGTATGATATCCCCGGACGTTTTTTTTCATTTTTTCGATAAATACCTTTGATGACGTCATATCCGGCTTTTTGTAAAAGTTGAGGCGGCACTGTCACACACCCCTTTTTTCCATTAAATTGATTGAAATTTTGGCAAAGCAATCTTCGACGAAGGCCGGGGTTGGGTATTGCATTTCAGCTTGGTGGCTTAAAAACTAATGAGTGAGTTTGGTCATTAAAAATCGGAAACTTGTAATTAAAATTATTTTTTTTATTAAACGATCCAAAGACAATTTCATCTTATTCTTCGTCATTTTCTGATTCCAAAAACATATACATATGTTATATTTGGATTAAAAACAAGCTCTGAAAATTAAAAATATAAAAATTATGATCAAAATTAAATTTCCGAAATCGTTTTAAAAACTATTTCATCTTATTCCTTGTCGGTTCCTGATTCCAAAAACATATAGATATGATATGTTTGGATTAAAAACACACTCAGAAAGTTATAACGAAGAGAGTTACAGTAAAGTGTGCTATGAAGCACAGCGCAATCGCTACCGCGCCAAACAGGCTCGTCACTTTCACTGCCTTTTGCACTAGCGGCGGACTACGTTCAGTTTCATTCTGTGAGTTCCACAGCTTGACTAAATGTAGTAATTTCGCCTTACGCGACTTGTTAATTGCCTTGCGTGTTCGGAAGGGAACAGAAAGAGCTGGGTCTTACGGTTGTAAATTCGTTTGAGTAAAATACTAGTAATTATAAAATCAAAGTACCACACGTATGAAACTGTGAAGGCATTTAACAGTGAATGATTATTCACTTGTTACTGTGCGGCAGTTGTTAAAGCCATATGTACTCGATGACTATACACGCTAATTGCTTTACCAACAGCTGGAGACATGCTAAATTAAGTTCCCTGCAAAATATTGTGGTCTAGGACCCCTTCAATGTTGAGTTATGTTAATTTTCATTTTGATCTTGATCGTCCTATTTATAGATTTGCCAACAGAGGTAGCGTTGACGCAAGGGAAATAACTCCGCGTCTTTGTTTACATCCAAAGTTTTTGAGACTCTAAAACAAGCTGTAATGCATGTATATGGTCCGCGCATGGCGACATATCGTCATTACATGGTCTTATGGTGCGTTTGACATCGATTATGGGCAAACTACACTTTGTAAACACGGGAGCGCGTACATATGCCTTTAAGATAATTATTCTATGTTATTTCAGAAGAAATGTTTTCAATGTCTTACATTTCTTATGTGCATATTACGCATGTCTCAAATAAATCAGAAGAACAACAATAACAAGAACAAGAACAAGGAGAAGAAAAAGGAGACCGCCACCGCCTCCACCACTACCAGCATTACTGCTTATCAGTCACCATCACCAACATAAAAGCTACAGCAACAACCAAACAAACAAGAAAAACGAACTTGAAATGTATGTTACCGTTAACTAGCCGCTCATGGACGGGAAATTCGAATATGACGGGAGTAAAATTGCTACAGCACTCCTACATGACTGCCTGAAACTCTGGTCTAAGATCAAACTTTGATTTCACTAGATCCGAGCAAGTGTAATTGTTGATATTTTCCAAAATTAATTTTGTACGATTGTAAATAGGCCACATAGAGATAAAGCACATTGTATGTATACTCAATCTTTCTTATTTTCAAATTTCATATTAAATTTCAATTAACAAAACATGTTTTATGTAATACGCTTATTTAGATATATATATTGAAGTATTGTTGACCGTTTTTGTTGTCCCTGGATTCAACGTTAATCAAAATATTTTATTCTTATGTTTCTGCGAACATTTTGACTTTACTTTATCGGAAGTCTTTAGAACTCTAATTAGACCCTTCAAAAGAAATCAGTAGTAACCAGGCCACTCATCATGTTTTTCAACAACACTAAGAGCTAGGCCTACTTCCGTTGCACCAGTGCGCCGGTTATCCCTTCAACTGCCTCTTGAGGGCAAGAACAAAACGAGCACAGCTTTTACCAACACAGTTGTGAAGAATGCGAGTGAGGCTTCCCAAGAGACTTTTTCTGGGGGTAACTTTGATAGCACTCTCAGACTCAGATTTTAAGTGCAAGGGAGGCAACATTTACTAATCACAGAATTGCTAAAACCACGAGTGATATCCCTTGTGTTGTAAGTTATATTTCCCTTCCAACATTTTGGACTCTGGTTTGAAATCAAAACAACGTTGTCAATGTACTTATAATAGTCTGTCTGTTCATGTATGTACGTGCATGTTTGCTTATGTGTGTGCGTGTGTCCACAGCACCTTACATTGAACTTTCAAGCAGAAACCAAACCATGCACGATTTGTAGTCTTTCGTTTGAGCAACGTTTAATCCATCAAATGATAAAATTGACTGTCCAACTCTTTATGTTCCGGAATCTAGTCTGAACTTTTCACTGTGCAATGGCAACTTCTTAACAGAACATTCTTACCAAAGCAGAACATCAAGGAATTTGATAAGTTGGAGATGGATTAGTTCCCCTTGTGTTCGTGTGTGTGTTTCACGTATCATTTTTAAAAATGTACTGTACTTTTCCGTTTCAGCACTCCCTCACTGTTGTTTTTTGTATTTGTCTGTTGGTCATAACGGTTTATTCACCACATAAGCAACTAAGTGGTGATTGGTTTTGGATTATGCTTTCAATTAGACATTCCCTATTAAAACACTGTCTTGTTGGGTTTTTTAAAGTTTTTAACACACACACACACACGCACACAAACACACACACACAGAGTATATTTATCTGATCATTTTTGGTGCACTTTTGACAAAGACATAAATCATAGCAACTGGGCACTGTTTTCTTCTTTGTTATTTTCCTTTTCTAAGCAATGGCAGTAGGGATGATACTCAACTTTTTGTGTGTGTAACTGACACTTGTGGGTGTGTCTGTGTGTTTTCATATCTGTGTTTGTGAAGTGAATACATGCGTGTAATTGTCTCTAGCATGTAACCGTTAGGTATGTCTGTCAAACTGCGTGCCTACCTGTCCATCTGCTTGCATGATCATACACAAATGTCACTGAGAATCACATAAAAGGCCCACTCTGCAGACAACCAAGACTCAGCTAAATACAGAAGACCTGTCACCGAAAGCAACCAAGTCCAGCACTACATGTACCTTGAAGCTTTTTGTTGTTGTTTGTTTGCTTAACGCCCAGCCGACCGTGAAGGGCCATATCAGGGCGGTGCTGCTTTGACATATAACGTGCGCCACACACAAGACAGAAGTCGCAGCACAGGCTTCATGTCTCACCCAGTCACATTATTCTGACACCGGACCAACCAGTCCTCGCACTAACCCCATAATGCCAGACGCCAGGCGGAGCAGCCACTAGATTGCCAATTTTAAAGTCTTGGTATGACCCGGCCGGGGTTCGAACCCACGACCTCCCGATCACAGGGCGGACGCCTTACCACTAGGCCACCTTGCCTACCTTGAAGTCAAAGCTTCAATCTTGTCAATGCATGTGTATGAGCTGAACACTGTCATACATCAAGATTTCACCAGTACACTTCTTTGTTTATCAAGGAAAAAACAACACAACTCTAACCACTACATTTTAAACCATCATCGCACTTCACACTCTTCCAAACTCACACGGCAAAAAACACTCCCCTCATCGTTGAAACTCCTGCTCGCCCTTTTCGTTCCAACACACGCAGTAGTGGGGCTCTCTTCTCTGTCTACCACTTACAATACAAAACAACTCAAACCCAAACATGTTCCTTCCAGACCTCAAAGCATCATCACCCTTCGATCATGCTTTTCCACATTCACACTAGTCGAACCTGGCGACCCGGGCCCTGTAAAAAGTTTTAATCTTAAACACAAGGCCACACAATGTGGCTCAACTGGCGATGCGCACACATCTCAGTCTCATCACAAAAAAGCTCATGCCGGCTCCTGTGACGTATTCCGCATGACCTGCACCTAGTGGGACATCTAGATCCAGACCCATCTCCATAACAACCACCCATCCATAACTACCAAACAATGATCCCCAACGAGTTTTGTGTGTGTGCTATATGTCACCTTTCCATTGTGACCTCATGTCCTTAATGACCACTTTGGTCAGTCCCGTCAGTGGTTGTTATAGACAGGTTTGACTGTACTAAACACCCTCCCTCATCACTGAAACTCCTCTCATTCTTTTTCCCTATTAACTGATGCAGAATTTGGGCTTATTGAATCTATCTATCACTGACAAAACAAAATAACTAACCAGAAACCATTGTCGCTCTTCATGCTTGTCCACATTCACACTGCTAAAAGACACTTGCTCATCACTGAAACTCCTCATCGTTCTTTTCCCTTTCAACAGATGCAGTCGTGGGGCTCAGATATTTGGCAAACAGAAGTGTCTCTCTCTCTGCCAGGGCCATACCTATCCCAAAGTTCAGTAACACCATCCCCAGCATGGCGCCAGGGCTTGGCATCACGCGCCGAAGAAACGGCAAGATCTCGCCTTTCTCACTTAAGCCTGGGACGTGGTATGTGTGATACTTTCTGGCGTTAGCCACGCATATCAAAGGTCCGAGAAGCAGGGGATACAGAGCCCCAAAACCGCTCTGAATGGCGCCTGATCGAACGGCAGCGCACACTGTGCAAGGGAACTCTCCGATCAGAATCTTGTTGCTGACCAGGAAGCTGTGGAAGAGGGTGGATAACATGACAGGTATCGCCACGGTGGGGGCGAAGGTCGAGATGCGTCCAAAAGTCATGAGGCCCAGTTTGCCGCGGCAGTAGTTGTTGATGTACGTTCCTGTCAGAGCGGTGGTGCCCCCCAGGACACCTACCCCCCAAGTGAAAGGCCACCTGCAAAAGAAGAGTTCAAAAACTTAATAAGACGAACAGGCATGAGATTTTTTTCCATCAACTGGTTGATTTGCTGCAGTTTCAACACTCCAGAGATCATGCTTGTGACCGCCAAGTTTTATGAAATTGCACAATTTTGCATCTTTTTCCAAAAACAAAATTTCTGAAGTGGGGGGTTAAGCTTTTGGGCTTTTATATTGCAATTTTGCCTGGTCAATTTTTCGGGTAATGATTATCAACTTTCACAGACTGAGTAAACATTATAACAAGACTGGATATTAAAATAAAAACAAGGGTTCTAAAACTTTTTTTGAAAAAAACCCCAACAACCACAGTCCGGCAATAACCCTCTTGCCTATCACAAGAAAAGCTCACAGGTATAGAATGACAGACTCCTTGTATTATACGTATACAAAAAGATTGTCTGCTACAGGGTTCCACACAGGCTCTGAGGTCAAGGGTATTCATACCCTTTCACCAAAAAAGTAAAGGGTTTTCATACCCTTTCCTGATTGACTCGGTGTATAGCTTTGCTGTTTTACCAGGTTCTTGCATGTGCATGATGTCAATGTGTGAAAACAACCATCGAGCGTCGCATAACCATGTAAAACGATCAAAGTCATACCCTTTTGCCTTTCAAGTAGTGCGTTATTATACCTCTTGGCAAAATAATTGTTACTTACCGACACCCTTTCAAAGAGCGTCTCGTATGTGCAGGCATGGGAATTGAAAATTGTAAAAAAGGCGGAAAATTTATAACTGAAGACGCGAAGCGTCAAGTCGACGGCGCGAAGCGCCTAGCCTTACTAGGGGGGTCCGGGGGCATGCCCCCCCGGAATTTTTTTTTCTCCAAAGAACCCAGATGGTGCAATCTGGTGTCATCTGAGCTCCAAGTTTGCCATTAAATTCTGTTTTTAGAATCAGAGTTTTTAGTACAAAAATGTACCAAATTTTGCTTACATGTATTATATGGTTTAAATTTGTAAAAAAATTTATCTGTTGAGACAAACAGGAAAATGTAACTTGTAACACAATCTGTGCAATCTGGTTTACTTTCAAACATAATAGTTCAATAACTGAGGCGGGCGGTAGCAGTGCGTGAACAAAGTACGGAAAGTTTTCGCGGGCTTTTGCGCAAAGGCCAAAGTAACCGGTGCTTTTTTTGTGTGCCTCCCCCCTTTATTTTTTCGGCGGACACTTTTGCATTTTCGGCGGAACAAAAAAAAAAATCGGCGGAAATCCGCCATTCGGCGGACAATTCCCATGCCTGTATGTGATTTGGGGGGTCAGAGGGTATAATACCTCCAATTTTACGTGATGTGGAACCCTGCTGCTACAGACATAATCTACTACAGGACATCACCAAAGGAACAGTCTCTGCATCCATATCTACAGAAAATTGCCAGTCTCATAGCATATGCCCTACTTTTATGACAAAATACAAGTATAAATTATAATCATCAGAGATTATTTTTAAGAGACTGAGCTCAAGATTAAGTCCAGATAGTCTAAGAGAAAACTAAAGGTTAGGTCAGAACAAATTGTCTGGCTGCAAAAGTTGATTGCAAAGGGCAGTGTTTGTCCAGTTAAACATCTTTAAAATGCTGTTGCTGAGGTGTCCTTACTAGAAACGTACCCTCTTTATGAAAGATGCACACAACAACAGACACTTCTTCTAAAGAGTCAAAGCTTTCAATTTTAACTTTGGAAAAGTTGAAACTATAAAATGCCTTACATCTCGGAGCGAGGTTTCCAGTTCATCATGATTTTGTGTTGCATAGAGAGGACTTCACCATCTGTCATAAGGCGAGCACGGGCTGGTTTTTCCTCCCCCTTTTTCAGCCTCACCATGCGACCTGCATACTCATGGGCATCAACTTGCTCTGGTCGGGCTAGCTTGTCCATGCTGTTTACTACAAATACAAATGCACCATTCACAAAAACAGATCAAAACAAAAAACAAACAAAACCCAGAAGCATTAACGGTCTATTTCACAAGATCTCCTTTATGAATTCTCCCTTCTGGTCCTGATTTGGCCTATTATCGTCCGCTGGACCCAAAAAGCAACAGCTAACTAACTATTCTCCCTTCTCATATATAAAAGTCACCTCAAGCATATACTACTCTTACGTCTATGTCAGAATATGTGGTAAAGTCCATGCATGTATTTGCATGCATACATGTGTGTGTGTGTGTGTGTTTGTGTTATGTGTATGTTTGTGTGTGTGTGTGTTTCGTATCTTAAAGTTAAATAAACAACGACTGGTTACCTGTTATCTTATTTGTGTACCTAATGATGATTCTTTCAGATTGCACTAATTTACAGTTTGTTATAAATGGGCTTTATGGCGAATCTAATTGATTTCTGTCGATAAAAAGTGGGCGAACACTCAAGTCCTTAATGGCAAAAAACCGTAAGACTTTTAATATCAATTTTACTAAGTACTACTCTTTTCATTTCTGTTTACTTTCATTTTCACGGAGGTGGCACACTGGACCTCTGCTCTGACAAGGCTATTAGTAATAGACACCCATAATTACTCTTTATAAATTAAATACTCACATTCTGATTCAGTGTTGCTTTTGGGAATAGAGACAAGAGCATTTGATTGACGATTTCACCCGTTTAATGTAGCATTTAGTCATTCAAACTCCGAGAAGCTTGGTCTGAAACATGCTGTCGGCTGCTTCAAGGGCACATGCCAGTTCCGGTCATGCGCAACAACTCGTCTCGAGCTCAAGCGGGTCAATAATTTGAGATTAGGTGACACATATTTGCCTTGCAAACAAAAGATGATAATCATCAGTATGTATTACGAAAATCCTCTCGATTAAAGTATATTGACTGAGGGACTTTCCTTAAGGTTTTGTCACTATTCGTGCTGAAACAGATCAAAGATTTTGCCTTGTAAATTGCGACTGTGACAACACTCGGTTCACCACGGAAGCGTCGGAAAACGGGAGGGTTCGTGCGCACTAAATGGGAATTGAGTCCCTGAAAGCAATTAATATCAGTTTTACATTTTCCCTATCTTGAATCTCTTTTTAAAAAAATTACGAATTATTACTGTATCCTTCGCTGAAACTTTAAAAACAAGTGGTTGCAACTTGCAATCTTTACTCCCAGATCACGTGATTGGATGAATTTGTCGCCATTTTCTGATGCATTTCCTGCTTCGGTTCTGTGCCACTTTTCGTCTGCACATTTGACGTTCTTGAAGCTTCGTCGCGAAAGAACAAACTTATATTATTTTCCATGCCAGCTCTGTTGAGTTTTTACTTTTAGTGTGCGTTGCTTGGCGCCTAACTGACCGCATTTACTTTGAGTTTGCAGCGCGTAATCGTGCTTGAGAAAGAGAGCAACCACTGGCGCAGGCCTGCGACAAAATGCCGGTTCGAAAACAAGGTAATGTTTTGATTGTTTTCTTGCGTATATTTGTGCTATTCTTTTTGTTTCGTCGTATTGCCCTGAAGATAATAACATAGATGTAAGGGGAGTTGGTCGGGGAGTTAATGATCGCCCTATCTTTCCTCCCCAACTGAGGCATCTCGTGTAAGCTAGCAGACGACTTTGTGATCGTGTTGGTGACATCAACTTGATCAAACGTCGGTTGAACTTGAAGCGTCTGCTTGATAACGAGGACACGACGTAGTTTCTTACTCTGATGCAAACGTACAGTGTCTTTCTTCATTGTGATGGTGAACTGTAGTGCACTGTAATAATCACTGATCACAACAGTGCGAAAAAGTAATTTGCAAGTATAATTTTTCCTTTGGAATTTGGAGTTTTCGTCAAGAGGGGGGGGGGGGGGGGGGGGGGTGTTGACCATGTGCGTTTTTGTTTTTTTAAGGACACTTTATTTCAGGTGCAAGTTTTTTTAATGTACACACTTATCTGACACATGGTATATCTGTTACTTTTAGTTTTTACAGGTTTAGGAAGGGGGGGGGGGGGGGGGGGGCTATAGTTGGCTAGGCTACTCTTCATTTCCACAGCACAACCCTCTGTCCTGGATTAACCCATTTATTTTCAATTTCATGCAGCAGAATGCAGAATGATTGATACAATCTCAATATGCATGGACTTCCATTTTTATTCTTTAAAATAGCAGTTTGCACGATACTTAATTACTACTTTGTATAGTTTACACATCTTTTAGTTTTACTTTTATTTTAGTTTTAGCTTCTGTTGGTTAAAGACTTAAGTCTGAAGCAGTTGTACTAGCACAGCTAATTTAGTCTGCTAGATTGTGGCCTCAGTTGTTTGCTTTTGATCTGATAGTGATAATGAGTGTGGGCTGCTCTGTGACTGACTGAAAACAGTCCCATATCAGTCTCCTCTTTTTATGTTAGTTTGCTTTTGATTGCCTGTCAGTGTTTGTTATGATTTGATGTTGACTCACTATAATTCAGCAGAAATGTCAGACATGACTCAAAAGTTAAAGTTGAGATTGATTTAATAATTTTAATACTTTTATACATGTTTTGGATGGTGAAAGAGTCTAGGGAATGAGGGAGGACAGTATATTACTAATACTATATAACATGTGCAAACAGACACCATGCAACAGTGATATTTTTGGTCTCAGAATCAGAGGACAAAAGGTCTGTTAAACCTGGATTAAAAAATATGTATAGGACAAATGTCCTGGCTTTGTCCGCTTGGTAATGGTACTAGGACTATTGATGGTCAGAAGACCTCAAAACTATCAGACAGTCGACTGGCCAAGGGTCAGACCAATGAGTCAGATCAAATAAGTATGCGTCATTCACTCAGTGACTGAAGACCAAGTCCTGGGAACAACACTGTACAGTAACTTGAGTAAGGGTAGTACAATATAAAACTTTGATCATGCAAAATTGCAATGTGCATGTTTATGTCCTTATGATTTTAAACTAGTTTGGGGAGTTTGCCAATGTCATTCTGTGTGTGTGTGTGTATCTCATGAGTTTGCCATGTGATATGTCAATCTGTTTTTTTCCTGTTCTCTCTCCAGATGCCCATCGGGCATTAGAGCTACTGGAAGACTATCATACCCGACTCACCAAGCCCCAGGACAGACCCCTGAAGACTGCCATCGAGAGGGTCATTCGCATCTTCAAAAGTCGTCTCTTTCAGGCACTTCTTGGTAAGTTATTTGAAAGTGTTTGTGTAGGGACAAATAGAGAGAGTGTGTCAATCAATGGGTCTGGGTTACGATACCCATTTATCTGGTCCAGCAGGAGTGTTAGTTGCTCATCATTTCACTGAAGTGAATTATTCATGAGTGCATGTGGACATGCCTGAAGCCAGATGTCTGATTGTTTGATTAGTGTGCATGTTACAGTCACTGAGTCAGGATGCCAGGGGGAAAAGATCTGGCGCGCGGAAGTTCTGTAAAATGAAAATTTTGAATATTTAGCTTGATGTGGGTTGATCTTAAAACTTTGATTAAGAGCTCTTGGAGATGGACCCCAAATGCACACATGTGAACATATTATAATTATCTTAGTCCTTGTCCTTTTTTTCTCATGAGTACAGGCTTGGTGTACATTGTTCCCTTAGGTAATGTATCTTTTCCAGGATATTTTAAACTGATCCATCTGTGGACCGTGTATTCAGTGTATGCATTATAGTATATAATATAATCAAGGCAACTTGTCAAGCCAAGAGCCCATTGGTTAGGTTTTGGGGCAGGACCACAGAAAGAGGGGTTTTGACTAAGTAAATATCAGCCAAAGTTCAGGAGTCACCTCAGTTATGTCAGGCATTTCTGTTTTTGTTTTGGTTACTGTATTGATACCATCTTCAGCTTGCTGTGCATGCAGAAATAGCCCTGAAATCGGCTGGTAAATATGTAGCCCTGGTGGCTGGAAACAGAAAGGCTACATGTTCCCAAATAATGTATCTGTCAGTGTCACCAATGAGCGCTTCTGGGGTGATAACGCGAGACAACTCCTGTGATCTTACCGCGAGGTTCCACCTGTTACCATTGTCTTTTTACCGTATAAAATGCACGACTTACACGTGAACTGTTACCAAAGCGACATACTATTTGGGACCAATGCACGTTTTTTTCCTTTCTCGTGTGATCTTGCCGCGAGGTTCCGCCTGTTACCAGCCGAAAGAAAGAAGGGGCATAACCTCACCAGAACGCCCATTCGAAAAACAATTCACGTACAGTTCTTGTTTTGGGCTGTATTACTATAGGTCTGACTTGTAACTATTTTCTAGCTTTTAAATGATATGATAATGATGGACCAAGCCAAATGTCAATATGATAAATAATAGTGACTTTCCCTCTGGGCTGATGGGTGTCCATTTGTCTGTGTTGTACTTTGCATATTATTATCAGCATAATGCAAGTCAGTTGTTCTCTGTCTGTGTATGACCATGAGAACACAATGCCCAAAGCCTAGTATACTAGTACGAGCACTGAATGAGAGATCGATAGATAGATGGGGGTCAGGGGGATGAAGGGTCGTTCATTTGTGTGTGTATACATGTATGTACATCAACATGTGTGTTTATTTTACACAGTGTGCTAACAAAACAAGGCCTAGGTCTGATCAAGAGACCTCAGTTAAACATCAAAACAAGCATTGTAAAGTCAAGCCCACCTGCTATAAGCTGTGACCTCAGGCTCTGAGCATGCATGTGTGCAGCAACAACTTTGAAGCAGTACAACTGACCTTTCTTTCACTGACACTTTAACAACATTCTTAGCATTGAAGAGCAAAAAGCAGATCAAGTGTCAACTGTTCTTTTTGTGTCTTACACCGCAGTGTAGTTTTAAATGACAGTGTTGACATTGTCCACCAGTTTTTCCACGCCCAAGATTTTTTGCATTATTGTTGTCAAGTAGTCCTAGTCTGTTTTTTCTGGAGGCTTTAGTATTTAATGGCAGGTGCTCACACATACTCGAGGATATATTTCTTTGCACTTAATCAGTGATGTTCCGAGGCGTCAGTCATCGGTCATAGACCGATTTAGGTTGTAAAATGACCGATTGCAAACACCTCTGTCCCGTCAAATGTCCGATCCGATCGCGAAGTCAGCGGTCATTGTCCGATAGTATTACGTCTAGAGCGGTCACTGCAAGAAGAATCTGTACAAACTGAAGTATCAAACCCCGTTAAAACGAGTTCGAATCGGGGCCTACTTGAACTTCAATTTTCACTCTCGGTCGAACAATAACACAAGGGACGCAACTCTCGACCGAACAATATTACAAGAGCCACAACTCTCGCTACTTTTGACAGCGACACTTTACTTCCGCCGCCACATTTCTGCAAAGATGCCGCCGAAGAAAAAGGTTTGCGTGGGAAAAGGGCAGACACTTTTGAGTGGCTTTGTTAAAAAAAAGGACGACACGGACAGTCAAGTTGCAGGGCCTTCGGCCCCGTCGGAGACTGAAGCCTCAGAAGGTGAGCCAATAGATCTACAACCTCAGAAAGAGACGCAGGAGGAGACGCAAGAAACGAAAGTAGGGGCGACCAGAAAGTTTGTGCAGAGCTGGTTTTCTATGTTCCCTTGGCTCAGCTACAGCAAAGAAAAAGAACTGATGTTCTGCACCATCTGTCAGGAGGATGGCGTTGCCTCAAACTCGTTCACCGTTGGTTGCAGCAACTTTCGCAAATCCGCACTGGCATCTAAAAAGGTTAGGTGCCATGATTGGTTCGCTTGATCTGAATGTCCTATTGTTTTTTTGTTGTCAGGACATGATGTCCTATTAGTTTTTTGATTCAGGACATTTTGTCCTGTTGCCCTCCAGTCCTAGGAACATCACTGCTTAATACTCTCAAACATACCTCTCCAGCAAATACAATTTAAAGTGAAAAACCACTTTGACTTTAATCTTTATGTGTATTAATGTAAATTGGATCAGGTTGTGATTCATTAAATTAATTTAAAACTTTTAAAGCACCTGTACTGAAGTGGTTCCTTTTCCAGAAGAAAAGTTCAATCTTATTAGGTATGGCAAATAAAAACTAGTTTGAAGAAAGGTTTCTCGTTTGTTTCCATACTATTTAGCTGAAATGAGCAAACATGAGCCTAAACAAGTGTTTGGGTTAATACTATGACTTTTGTTTTAGTTTTGACAGCTAACTTCCATTAAATCGCACTTAATTTAAAACTTAGGAGTCTCCACAGTGTGTGTCAGTGTCAGCAAACTAATGTCATCAGTAATACAGTTAAAAATACTTTTGGTCACTGTTTAGCTTTGTATTGAGTCACTTCACTTAGTTTGAGTCATACTCAGATGTTATATTTGCCTCTTTTCCAAGGATGTGTATGCATTATACAATATGTCAAGCTAAGAATAAGAGGACTGGACCACAAAAAGAGTTACATTTTTAATAAATGTTGTGAACGTCGTGTGCAAGACGTGCCATACTCCTGTACATCCTTTCAATGATAAAGCATGCCCATTTGAAGAAGAAGAAACTGAGCCTTTTTCCAGGTATGTGCATGTCTAGAGGGTTATGCTTATCCCTGACAAAAAGTGTAGCCTTGTCAAAAACTATAGAAAGTTGTTGCTATGACAATTTTAACAGACAAAGACTGCCGTGTAGATCACATCAAAGACATGGGATGAGGCAGTCTTTATTCTGAAAGCTGGGCATGTTACTTTAGAGGGGCGGAATGGTACAGGGGACCCCCCGCGGATTAGGGGGAAGAATTTACCCGATGCTCCCCAGCATGTCGTAAGTGGCGACTAACGGATTCTGTTTCTCTTTTTACCCTTGTTAAGTGTTTCTTGTATAGAATATAGTCAATTTTTGTAAAGATTTTAGTCAAGCAGTATGTAAGAAATGTTAAGTCCTTTGTACTGGAAACTTGCATTCTCCCAGTAAGGTAATACATTGTACTATGTTGCAAGCCCCTGGAGCAAATTTTTGATTAGTGCTTTTGTGAACAAGAAACAATTGACAAGTGGCTCTTTCCCATCTCCCCCCTTTCCCCGTCGCGATATAACCTTCGTGGTTGAAAACGACGTTAAACACCAAATAAAGAAAGAATGGTGCAGGGTTGTACTTGTAACTTTAGTTTGTCTGGGCCTCCGAACCTTTGTTCTGAAGGAATGCAGGATAATTTACTTCTAAAACAATGAATACTTCTCCTAATCATATTCATGTCCTGAGTAACTGATCTTAGCAATTTCGGCTGAGTCTGCAGTTTTGTTAGGGACATTGCTCTGTGTGCAATTTTGTTTTGTTTGGGGGACAAACAGATCATGTACCTCTTCACTTGCAGTTACAGGCTTTTTAAGTCACAATTGTACCGCAAACCATTTCTTTGCCAAATTCAGATTGATCTGTGCTTTAAGGGAGAGTTCAAGTGTTTGAACTAAGTGCCTTGTAAGCTAAAGTGTAAAAACTATTTTCCATTACAATTTGAATACTATGTGGTAAAGATGGATACAATTCAGCAAGGTTGAACTTTTTGTTTAGCGAGAGGGACACAGCCAGAAGTTAGCTGAAGCAGAAGTGATCAGACTGCCAAGTTGGTAGAAAAAATCAAATGTGGAGTACACATTAAAGTAAGCTGTGAATTCGAAGAAAGCTCACTGAACTGCTGTGGAGTATTGATTTTGAACCCAGCTGCCCCCTCCCACCTTACCATCACACTTCAAGGCATTTTCTATTCACAGCATGAGCACAACCGTGTCCATGCATGTTTTTCTTCTCTTCAAGTTGATGCTAATTTAAGTGGCTGTACATTTTTTTTACAGTGGTGAGAATTCCACTACATGTCCTCTTTCAGTGTCATTGTGTTACTTTGTTCGGTTTGCTGGTTGAACAGGTTAGAAGTTTTGTTTTCATTGAGAAGTTTTATGTGATTGGGTCAGGAACGTCTGTCAGTGTCACTGCATATGCCTGCAAAGAAATTGCCTGTCGGGTGTTATGCAGGAAAAATACCAGCTGTCATTTAAAGTGCTGATTCCCCTGTCCTCGCTGCCCTACACGCCACCAGGCGTGAAAGGCAGTAAGTAAGTAAGTAATTCCCCTGTCCAAGACACCCCCAACCTACCTTCATGCAGCCCCCTCCCCTCAAAAAATAAAATTTTTGAATTGGTGAGAAAAAAAAGGTACGTGTGCCTCACAGTCTTTAAATGATCTACCCTTTGACAATATGAAATAAAGCAAATCATCAATAAGAATTGTAAATACTTTTATTGCAAGTGAATGCCTTGTGTTCCTGAATAATTCTTCCCTTTGGCACAAACTGCCAATTGGGATAATGTACACTATGAAAGCTTGCAGTCACTGACACTAAACTGTAATTAAACTTTTATCACAAATGTGCCTAACACTAGTAACTAACAGTCAAACATATCCCATTTGACACAAAATACTTAATGGGATATTGTATCCAGGCTTTTAGTGACTGGATGTAAACTGTGCGGGCTAAATGCTCAGTGGGGCCGACCCTAATACTCTCTCTCTGTCTCACACACACTCAGGCTCAGGCTGAAGGAGAGGAAAAAGTAAGAAGACATAGGACTAAGATAGTACTAGGCTAGAGATCAAGTGATACTGTATTGATCCCCCTGTCTCCAACTAATCCTCCCAGCTCTCTGGGGGGATGCTTGCTAGGGAGGGGAACCCAAACCTGTCAGAAATTCGACCATCTCTCCAAACTGGGCAAGAGGTGGACTTTACATGGCTGGAAGGGTGGTGTAACTGTAAGTCAAATTACTATGGGGTGTGTGAGAGAGATAAGTGAGAGAGTGTGTCTGTCTTGGTTTTTGACTCCCTGTTTGAGACTGAGAGAGAGAAGTGAGAGAGTGTGTCTGTCTTGGTTTTTGACTCCCTGTTTGAGACTGAGAGAGAGAAGAGAGAGAGTGTGTCTGTCTTGGTTTTTGACTCCCTGTTTGAGACTGAGAGAGAGAAGAGAGAGAGTGTGTCTGTCTTGGTTTTTGACTCCCCGTTTGAGACTGAGAGAGAGAAGAAAGAGAGTGTGTCTGTCTTGGTTTTTGACTCCCTGTTTGAGACTGAGAGAGATAAGTGAGAGAGTGTGTCTGTCTTGGTTTTTTGACTCCCTGTTTGAGACTGAGAGAGATAAGTGAGAGAGTGTGTCTGTCTTGGTTTTTGACTCCCTGTTTGAGACTGAGAGAGATAAGTGAGAGAGTGTGTCTGTCTTGGTTTTTGACTCCCTGTTTGAGACTGAGAGAGAGAAGAGCGAGTTATAAGTGTGCATCTCTGTCTCTGTGTGTGAGAGAGTCTAGGGCTTCGTTTCAACTCTGATTCTGTATAGACAGACTAAAGCGCAAAATTGATTTTAATATAAACTGCAGTGTCAGACATAAGGGGAGATTACAAAGGGCTTGATACTAGCCTTCGCCACAAAGGCTATTGTCCCGAAGGGAATATATGTGATGTTAGTGATATGCTCAGTTTGACAGGTGTAGCATTGTTTGCTCTGTAAGCATACAGGGTAATCAGTGTAGTTTTGCAGCAGGATCAAACCAAAATTAAGCCATGTCTACTTTGTCAAAAGCATTAGCGGCTATCTCAACATCATGCTCTGAACCAGGGCTCGCTTGGTTTTATTATCCATACTACAATCTGACGGCCGGGTTTAATGCATTAAAGTGCACATAAAGAATTTACATACTTAGCTAATTTTTGTGAAGTTCTGAGTATTCAAAACTCCATACGGTGAAAAAAAATATATCCACATGAATTTATAACCGTGATATGACGAACTCTGTTTTTCTTTTGGTCTGATTTTATACTATTCCTGTCAGTGACTGGAATTAAATTGAGTTTGTCAGAAATGATTGAAACATGAAAAATGAACAAAAAAGGGTTGCCTTTGTTCTTGACCCTGGATGGTGTCGTATTAATTATTGAATTCTTGCCGATTATCTATACTAATGATGTAACGTCTGTCTGGACAATGTGTGCAAGGTGGGAAATAATTCTCCCTTGTCCACAGGAGCTTGTATCAAAACCTTTGCTGGATTATTACTGCAGTGGAAACCGGCACGGTTGGCCTAGTGGTAAGGGGTCCGCCCCGTAATCGGGAGGTCGTGGGTTCGAACCCCGGCCGGGTCATACCTAAGACTTTAAGATTGGCAATCTAGTGGCTGCTCCGCCTGGCGTCTGGCATTATGGGGTTAGTGCTAGGACTGGTTGGTCCGGTATCAGAATAATGTGACTGGGTGAGACATGAAGCCTAGTGTGCTGCGACTTCTGTCTTGTGTGTGGCGCACGTTATATGTCAAAGCAGCATCGCCCTGATATGGCCCTTTGTGGTCGGCTGGGCGTTAAGCAAACAAACAAACAAACAAACTGCAGTGGAAAGTAATTATTAAGATTAAGAGCGACTGGCCCTTTGCTTCTAAGGGGGGATGGTGCAGGCTTATAACTTAGTTTGTCTAAGCCTTTTTATTGGAGGATGCACGTATAGCCTATGAGAGTGCTTAGACAAGGCCATGAGTCACGTTGATACAAACTTGTGTGCAATCATCAAATGTAAGGCAGTGATTGACTTGGTGGCCATCGTTGGCTGAATTACTTACAGGTTGTGTGCAAGATCCGGTGGGAAATAATTCACCTTGGTCCATTGGTGCAAATGTATCTGAGTGTCTTACTGATTATTAACTGCAGTAAAAGGTTATATGGTATGACCATGACAGCGACTGGCCCTGGATATGCACTTAATGTTACAAGCTCCTGTACCCTGATCAAGGTGACGTAGACCATCATCAAGTGTAGGCTGAGTGATAGACCAGTGGCCATCGTTGGTAGGTTCAGCCATATATTGATTCCAGCCAAGAGTGTGCACAGATTGGAGCACGCTAAATTGATAAGGAATCATGTGGGTTACCTCCCCCTTGATGAACAGTGACATCCCTTTCCTTCAGGGGCCAGGGCTGTGACGTCAGACAGCGAGAAATACAATTTGGCTGGGTGCTTAGTTAAATGCCAACCATCCAACCCAAACTTGCGCGGCCTTGTTCTCCAGGCTGGGTTTGTTTACACATGAGGTCTATGGAGGGATGTGGTTCTATCATCACAGTTTTAGCTTGACAGGGAGCGGTGTAGAATCTGCATAAAGTTTGCTGCTGTATCTGTTTCCCGGTTAAATGCGGGTGAGTTGTTTTCCCTGTGGGATAATGATAATGTTTGTGGTGCAGCATAGCCATAGTTAATATCAGTTTGTCTGCAATTACATCATTTGCTGTGCTATAGTGGAATCTGCATACATGTATTAGGTTTGGCGATGTATCCGTTTCCTGGTTAAATACGTGTGAGTTGTTTTCCCTGTGGGATAATGATAATGGTTTTGTAATGCATTGTAGTAAATGTCACTTATATCATTCGCAGTGCTGGAGCACTTTGTTGGCATGGTTGTTAACTGAAAGAGTGTTTATGCTCTGTTGAGGGCGTGCTTCTTTATGTATGCAGCAGGCAAAGCTAATGCCGCCCCCCCCCCCCCCCCCCCCCCGCAGGTTAGGGGGAAGAATTTACCCGATGGGTTTGTACTGGAAACTTGCATTCTCCCAGTAAGGTAATACATTGTACTACGTTGCAAGCCACTGGAGCAAATTTTTGATTAGTGCTTTTGTGAACAAGAAACAATTGACAAGTGGCTCTATCCCATCTCCCCCCTTTCTCCGTCGTGATATAACCTTCGTGGTTGAAAACGACGTTAAACACCAAATAAAGAAAGAAGCTAATGCTGTTGTTAGAAATACCAATATATTCAGACTGATGGCAATACTGAACAAGAGTCAAAGCATTTGAAACCGTAAAGCATTTGAAACCGTAAAGCACATTTACATAGCAGCTGCTGATGACATTCATTGGATAGATATTCATTGAGTTTTAACTGACAAAATAGAAGTTTGGTGATGTCCTTTTATGCCGCTTATATTTTTGTGAGCTTGGAAAACAAGGTTTAATGGAAGTAAATGGGTGGAGGACGAGGTGGGTAGCAATGGGAGGATGAGGTGGGTAGCAATGGGAGCGAAGTAGATCATCAGTTGATAGAATTTTAAAGTTGATTAATAGAGTTTAAGTTAGTTGAAACTTTGAAAAAAGTCAAAAAAGTGAATTCAGTTAAAGCATTTTTTGAATAATACATGAACATGTTATATGCAACATTTTCTTGTTTGTCATTTGATAACCTTACAGCTTCCATGTTAAGCATAGAATCAAGATGGAAATGACAATGATATTGAATCAGAAATGAAATGGGGGGGGGGGGGGGGGGGGGGGGGGATGAAAAAAATGTTGAGTAAAATATTAATGCCTTTTATTTCACATACATTGCAGTACATTTTTCTGTGAACCTTTAACCTTGAAGATTCATTCACTCAGAAGGGGATTAATCATTCTTCACATAAAATTCATGACATAAATCCTTTTGTGCACTGTTGACTGAAGGTGGTGTGGCAAAGAAGCTAGAAGCAGTGCTACAATAAAGAGAAGATGTCATGCACACACTTGAATCAAGTTTAGAGGGTGGCACAGGCAGTGGATTCAAGTTCTAATGTCTCAATAATGTAGCTGAGAACACATCATGAACGAACAAGCTAGCTACAATTTAAAGCCTATATTTCTTTATCCCACCTTTTAGTTTTGCATTTAGTAGTTTTACTATCACTTTCAAGAGAGGTACTGTCCTCTTATCTGAGGGGCCTCGCAGTCACATCATAGGTACCAGTCTTGAGGCCACGTAATGTTTCATTGGTCATAATCCCTGTTTGAAAAGCCTGAATATAAACGGGTTTGATCGTCTTTTTCTGACAAGGAATGTTGGGTGCCTGTGCTTCTTTTTATATTTAGTCAAGTTTTGACTAAATATTTTAACATCGAGGGGGAATCGAAACGAGGGTCGTGGTGTATGTGCGTGTGTCTGTGTGTGTGTGTAGAGCGATTCAGACTAAACTACTGGACCGATCTTTATGAAATTTGACACGAGAGTTCCTGGGTATGAAATCCCCGAACGTTTTTTTCATTTTTTTGATAAATGTCTTTGATGACGTCATATCCGGCTTTTCGTGAAAGTTGAGGCGGCACTGTCACGCCCTCATTTTTCCACCAAATTGGTTGAAATTTTGGTCACGTAATCTTCGACGAAGCCCGGACTTCGGTATTGCATTTCAGCTTGGTGGCTTAAAAATTAATTAATGACTTTGGTCATTAAAAATCTGAAAATTGTAAAAAAAAAATAAAAATTTATAAAACGATCCAAATTTACGTTCATCTTATTCTCCATCATTTGCTGATTCCAAAAACATATAAATATGTTATATTCGGATTAAAAACAAGCTCTGAAAATTAAATATATAAAAATTATTATCAAAATTAAATTGTCCAAATCAATTTAAAAACACTTTCATCTTATTCCTTGTCGGTTCCTGATTCCAAAAACATATAGATATGATATATTTGGATTAAAAACACGCTCAGAAAGTTAAAACAAAGAGAGGTACAGAAAAGCGTGCTATCCTTCTTAGCGCAACTACTACCCCGCTCTTCTTGTCAATTTCACTGCCTTTGCCATGAGCGGTGGACTGATGATGCTACGAGTATACGGTCTTGCTGAAAAATGGCATTGCGTTCACTTTCATTCTGTGAGTTCGACAGCTACTTGACTAAATATTGTATTTTCGCCTTACGCGACTTGTTTAAATCTTATCCTGTGTCATACTCCTTTCTTTTGACACAGTCATTTTATGAATTATATGTTATGCCTTACAAGTGATTATCATTATACCAGGCAAAGAGTTTTTAGGCACTGTTCAAGTTCATGTTTATGTTTTACTTTTTGCTTTGTATAGCAAAATATGTTATATTTGTTGAAAGCTTGCAGTTTGCTTGAGTTGGAAATGTTCTTATAATACACCTGGCCAGCTGCAACTTCGGTGTATAGAATTCCAAAGGCAAACAAATAAGAACTTGAACTCACCTTGAATGAACAAGTGAGCGTGGCTAGTTTGAAGGTTCACGCTTTAACAATTAATATCTTGTGTGGCATAAGGCAGCACGCTTGCACGAAGAAGAAAGGCAGCGTGTCGCTTGCACGAAGAAGAAAAGGCAGGAAACTTATAGCTCACAGTACCAAGCAAAATTACCTCATAGGGCAGCACGCTTGCACGAAGAAGAAAGGCAGTACGCTTGCACGAAGAAGAAAAGGCAGGAAACTTATAGCTCACAGTACCAAGCAAATTACCTCATAGGGCAGCAGCTTGCAGGAAGAAGAAAAGGCAGGAAACTTATAGCTCACAGTACCAAGCAAATTACCTCAGTTACCATCAAAGGATAGAGCATGAGCAACTCAGTCTTAAAAGTGATCACCTTGTTCTGGAGTCACTTACATAATTGCTAATCAATTATGAATCTACTTTGATTTGCTTGTCAGGATCCATCTCGGTCTCTCTCATCTCTGCCTTGTTTTTGAGTCCCTTGCCTGTCATTTGACTCCAATCTAACTTACTGGTCTGAATTAGTCTGTAAGTCGAGGGTGGGAAGTATGATGATACTGAAATTGGAGGTGAAGCCACTCCCACAGATTAGCATCAATGAAGCAAGCATCAATGTACCTTGCAGCAGTATTGATTGTTTTCATTTCCCGCACAGTCCAGCAAACGGCCTCACCACCGACACGGTTATGATACTTGGCCATTTGTGCATCACATATGTTCTTCTGTATTATTTGGATAAGTCCTTTCCTTGAAATCCAGCCACAGAACCAGAATTGCAGCAAAACTAAAACGTCATGTCAGTGACGTACAGTGATCACACCAATGATGTTACAAAAAGTGTTGAAAGCTAGTTACCTTTGTCTAATTGACACGTACTGTTCTGCTAACTTCACAGTGAACTGGGGAATATAGTACTGGTTGACCAAGAATGGAGGAACGATGAGTGGATAATAGGTCCATTTTGATCCATCGTGCAACATTTTACCCACATGGTGCAAACTTGTTGGTTGCTGAGTAGTACTGGTAGTACACAGAACTAGCCTGGTCTGCCATGGAATACATCAAGGTTTTAGAGGAGACAGCTCAACACATCTCTTTTTGGAACTGAACTCACGTTGACAATCAGCTTGACAATGATTATACACATTTACACTGGACGTTTCAACTTTAATGTCTTAATCCCATGATCAACCCAAACTTCGTTTGATTTGTTTCAAGAGTTGCTGCTTTTGTTTGTTTTCAGACATTCAGGAGTTCTACGAGACAACCCTTCTGGATGACAGCAAAACCTCAAACGAGAAGACGATTGAGACTCTTCGCATCGCCAGCAAATGGGAACGTGATGCTCCGCCCATCGCCAATAACCAGCCACCCAAGACAGAGGTATGTTAAAGATGCGTTTTCTCTTCTACATTAGCTTTAAAACCACAGTAGATACGTCAGCAGCCATAGGCTACTAAGACCACACCAAAACAAGATTAAAATGTTTGTTTCCAATGACAAGGCCCACAGAGTTAGGGTCTTTACGTTGATTACATTTTAAAACAAAGTTTGAAAGTTTTTTGTTTTTTTACACGGGCGCATTTGGCTTGTTGTTACTGGAAATTGTGATAGCTGTGTCCCTTGGGATGTCGGAGAAGAGTAACTTCCCTTGTAAACTCTGCAAGATCGATGTTTTCTTACTTTTTTTTTTTTTTTGAAGGGTAAAAAAAAGTTCTAGGCGTGTGAGGAAAAAATTAGGGTCAGTTTTCTGTTGACTTAATTTTGTAACTGACACTTAGATCAATCTGCAAAATCAGTTCGGCAAAGAAAAGTCCAAGTCTCGGTCCAAGTTGAAGGCTACTTATATTATTGAAATAAAGGGCTGAACAGATGTTTTAAGTTCAGTTAGTCTTTGTAAGAGAAAGACAGGTGGGGGGGGGGGGGGGGAGAGATGTTGAGGAAACAGGAGGGACAGATGTCGAGTATCGCCCTCTACCCAGCGAGACAAACAGAGGTCAACAGACATACAAATGATACATGTTGAGGGTGTGTGTTCTAGCAAGAAAGAGAGTGACTCAGTGAGTGCACAGTATAGCTGTTTTACTGCCAGTCTAGCACTCTCACATCTTGGCCTTAGTAATTACAGCAGAGCAATTACTGAATTAGTGGCTGGGAGCTTTTAGCACTCTCTAGTAATTGCAAAGTTAGCTGATGGGAGAAGTGTGAAGTAAACTTTCTGGCAGAAAGAAACTGAGGATTGGGAGTGAGGGTTGGCAAAAAGAGAATTGGTTTCAGGTCAGTATGTGTGCTTTTGTTGTCATGAAAGAAGAAATTGGAGAGAGTGAGTCTGTGCAGTTTCACTATTGAGTTAGAGGAATGAATTGCATTTAAATAACTAGCTTTCAGGAACAAATAGCTAGGCGACTTGCCCTTTCGGCCAGCGCCGCGAAGTCGCGCGATAAATCTTTATCTGCAATACTTTGCGTGGTCTTGCGAGATCTGCCTCAAACTGCGGGCATGTTTTGATAAGCTCTGTGAGAGGTTGCGTTTCAGTGCAGACACTTCGCCTTGAAAATGGTGAATTTGCACTGTGCAGCAGTGAGCTGCAGCAATGTTAGCCGCAAGAATAATCCTAAAGTTCGTTCAAAGTACCCAAGCATGGCCCGTACACAAAGGAAAGGCGATCAAGGTTTTTTTTAACACAAGCCAGAGAACACCAGCGCTTGTGAATCGATGGCTGAATTCTCTTCGATGTCAAAATGACGTGCCATCCCGGTACTCCGGTGTCTCTTCAATAACTTTATCAGCTTCGGTTTCTTGTATCCTGAATATTGTATTTTTCTTTCTTTGAGGTATTTTTGCAACTTTGGTACTTGCAATCGCATGAACATTCTGCTGTTCAGTAGCCATTGTTTAGATCAGTGATTGTAGTGTATGGAAGGAACGATAACTTGAGAGCAAAAAATGTGCCCGCAGGGAAGTGAACCTTCCTTATCTTTCGCACCGGAGAGCTATCCAAGCGGGGTATTGTGCAAGTTGGCTATTAAGCATTTAATCTCCAACACAATTCACCCTGCATGTTTACCAAATAACCCCCCCCCCCACCCACCCACCAAAGACTGTATCATCTCTAATTATTCCCAAATACCCCCCCCCCCCCCCCCCCCCCTTCCCACCAAAGACCGTTTCTTCTCTAATTACTCTACTACCTGTGAACAGAATCCCTCCTAGTCATATGACCAGGAAAGGGAAATTGAGAAGATTACTTCATTGCAGAGAGAAAAAAAAGATTCTCAGGGGAGGGTGTGGGTGGGGGTGGGGGGGGGGGGGGGGGGGGTGGTGAGATCTGTCAGGGGGAGATGGAATTTCTACACCCCCTTAGAAAGAAGTACACGAAGAGAACAGCATATCTTTACACTCCACTAAATGGGAAAGGAAGTTTAGAGTGGTAAAATGCACACTCCAGCTGATGACACATAGATGGAACTACTTGACTGTGAGAAACCAGGGGAAGAAGAAGTAATGGGGGTGGGGGGGGGGGGGGGTGGTGGTGGTGGTCATGGTCATGGATACAGGAAACAAAACCAGCAGCAGCAAACTGCCAGAAGATCCGATGCTGTGCTTGGATTGCCATCTTTTAGCGCTTATCTAAGCTGCTGAGTAACCTCCCAGCTGGAGGCAAGGGGAATCAAGGTTTTGCTGCAGTGTGTTAAACTTGTCATTTGTCGGCACTAGGAATGGTTCAGGAAGCTCTATGTGTTTCGCTGCTAATTGTCTGTTGATTGTGCTGTAATTGCGCACAGGTAAGACTGGCTTCCTTCCTAAATACTGATACTATTTGACTAGCTTGAATTAATTGTAGGGCATAAGTTACAGACATGTACCAAACTCGTGTTGGAGTGGACTTTTGAAGTTGTGCAAGGAAAGGATGTGTAAGCGTACTGTATTTGTTTGTGAGATGCAAGTTTTGATAGTATATATGTGATGATGTATTAAAACAGTGTTGTTCTCGGGCCTCAGTCTTTGGTTGTTGACACAATACTTTTTTTTAATCTGACGCATTGTTCTGACACTGATAGTTTTGACATGTACGAGTTCTTCTGACCGAACTTATTGAAGTCATGACATTTGTATTTTTACATATTTTCTATCCAGGTCCAACTCTGTGTATATTCAGGCAAGTAGTTTTCAGTTGAGTCTGCAGAATTTGTCCTTTTGCATGATTTTGCTGTTTTGCAAGGTTGAGAGTAGGAGGGAGGTTGGGGCGGGTGGGGAATCTCCAGGAAGAAACCTTGTAGTTGTAGGAGAAACTTTTTCCCTTAGTTCTGAAAAAAAACCCACCATAATACAAATAAATTCACAGTGCTATGCTTGGAACCAGTCATTGCATTGCGTCACAGACTGTTGCTGACTATAACATTAATTGCAGACCTAGGCATCTTGGTGGAGTTAATAAACTAGTGAACAACTTGAGGGCGACCTTTATTTGGAGAAGTCCCCTTATCGAAGGGGTCGTTTATTACGGTATGGGACATCATTACGATGTAGCACTGTGTTTTTCATTGAATCTGCAATGTGTTTTCAGCACTACTCCCCCCAGAAAATGAACTCTTCCGTGGAGGATGACCTGCCTCCACCCCCACCTGAACTGGCCCGCCAACCTGATGTTGTCATGCCTGTCAATGATCGGCCAATGGCGTCCGTCAACGTACAGTCTGTGCCTCGTACTCCCACGGTCACTGCGCCTTCCTACGACAAGGAACTGCCTCCTCCAGTAAGTGCAACTGAACTTTTTTAAATTTTGTTTTGTTTTTGTTTTTTGTTGCTGTCCTGACACTTTTTCCTTGTCCTGGTGTGCTCTCACGCCGCCCAGTCCCAGCATTCACTGCTCCATCCACATCTCAATTTCGTTCTTCTTCCAGGCTTATTGATTTAACGTTATCTTACTCTTGGTCTTCGCATGGTCATTCCATCTGATTTCTGTACCAAAATGAGTACATTTAAAAAAAATGTGAATCATTGCTGTGTCCTTTGCAGACCTGTTTACCCTTACGATTTTGGCGTAATTTATTACGATTTTCTGCAAAAAATACGCCATTCCGCTATCCGTGTCAAGACTACGATTTTCATAAATATTTTTTTTTTTAATCAATTCACATGTTTGGCATTGTTTTTTTTCAATGGCAAAATGGGGTGAAAAAGCATAGGACTGACCAGAGGTCATATCTGTCTGATGAGACGCTGGAGAGCCTTATTCTAGTGGTGAAGTCTCGCCCTCACTCATTCGGCAAGCGCAAGTACAGTAGAGAAGCGCTTAATGAAACACTGAAAAAGGCCTTCTACGAGCAAAAGAAAAAGAATCAGTGATGCATGTGCTTTTGATGTGATCTTCTTTGAAATTATGATGACTACAAAAACTGACTGATGTGTTTTGTTTGTGAATGATGGATATATGTGCATGATTGCGTTTCGCAGACACAGTTGTCATGTGTGTTGTAATTGGCGACGAATGCTGGATGATTACTATTTTTGTGGAGGATTACTATTTTTGGGGCTGAGCATTACTCCAAAACACTTATGGGGGTAAACAGGTCTGCCTTTGACCTGGCTTTGGAAATATTAAGTTTCGACCAAAAAATGGTACTCCCATCTGTGGCTTCTTCTTTCTCCTCCTTCATCATTCAGATTGTTGTCAGATTTGTAATTTGCTCACTTAAAGTTCAATTGATAGTTTTCTCCATATCTTGATGGCAGCCTTAAAGCTTTCACAGAAACAACAATGATGGAGAGCTTTCTTTACAGACCACATTCTTGGATACATCTATAAGTCACCGTTATACTCGCAGGGAAAAAAACGCCATACAGCAGAGCTTTTCTTATGGACCGCAATTTACAAGTTGATCACTACTTTCGAAACTGCAGTGTCGCGTTTTATTACTTGGTAGTGTTTTTTTTGTTTTTTTTACTGCTGAAGGGTCTATCAAGGGCACAGACACAGAGGGGTAGAAAGTCTGTTACATCTGTGCCTTCAGGGTTGTAAAGCCAAGGGAGAGAACAAGTCAAGTTTGTGTGGGAAAGCAAGTGTTGCCTCCCTTCACTGTTGTGCTGATATGTATGTCAGAATGGGTAAGGGCCAGACAGACAGAGACTGACAGAGAGAGGTTATATTGCTTGGTCATGTGGCTCTGCACATTTTGGGTTCACTTTGTGTTGTTTTGCTGATTTCCTCAGGGGTGACACAATTTATCTTGGTGTTGAATCCTGCGTTCCTTGCCTTGTAGATTAATGGATGTGGTCTTTGATTTTGATTTTGAAAAATCATGGCTTCCGATGACACAAACTTTATTTTGTAAATGATCAGACTATTAGCTTTGGTGTTGAATCCCCGGTTCAGTCTTGTAGATTTATTGGTTTTGTAATCTGATTTTGCTATGGAAAAATCGTGGGTTCCTTAGATTTGGATATGCAGTACAGCTTTTGAGCTAGGATAGGATTTCACTTACAGCTGCTGTTTCAAGTTGATGTGTGCTGTAGATGTCAAGTTACAGTTTTGTAATTCTGTGCATGGGGAGATGTGTTTTGCAAAGTGGTGTGAAAAGTATAGGACATGATATATTTGTAAGGATATTTGGGTGTGGGTGGGTGCGTGCCTATGCATCATTGCATGTGTGGGATTTGTGTGGGTGTGTTTGTTCAGATTATCATATCAAATTTCAAAGTCTCCTTTGACTAAAGTACAATTTTCAATACTCTTCACGTTGTCAACTCAGGGGTGTGCAAATTTAAAAATAAACAACTCACCCACGGGTTAGTAGAATCTCATTTCCAGCTCACCCGGGAAAAAAATAGGTAACCCACTCCAACTTTTCTTATTTTGTCTTTGAAGTTTCACACACAGAAACATTGGATTATAAACAACGCCATGGTTGTTTTTCAGTGGCCCGAAACAAATTAGGGAGCGCTTTCTCATTGGTCAAAATGTAAAACTAAACTAAGGGATGTAATTCACATCGTTGAAGCAGAGGACATTTTCGAACACGATCAATACTTCAGAAAAAGCGCCTTAGAAACAGTACTTACTGTTTGGGCTTTGTTTTCATTATGAAAAACAAGGGGAAATGTATTTTCGCCATTCATTTTAGTAAGGAGTTGGCATTTGAAGCTTCATCTTGAGTTTTGTTTGTGAATTTTTTAGCTAACCCACGGGAATGCTACTCAAAGACCTCAGCTAACCCGGCCAATTTTTAACTCCCCCCGGGTCACGGGTTAGTGGATTTGCACACCCCTGCAACTACAATGCAGATGCAAAATTAAAAGATTCACAAAAATGAATAGTACAACTGTATTCTGAAACGTGAGATAAACAAAGCGCTCACATTTCTTAGCTTGAATTTGCCTCCTCATGCATAAGAGCAACCTTTCACTTTGACTGAGACAAAAAAGAAGAGACTGGCAGCTTCATGTGAGGACATTCTGCAGATTGACATCGGTGTCTGCAGTTAGGAAATTCATGCAGCAAAAAGAAACAAGTCGCGTAAGGCGTAATTACTACATTTAGTCAAGCTGTGGAACTCACAGAATGAAACTGAACGTAGTCCGCCGCTAGTGCAAAAGGCAGTGAAAGTGACGAGCCTGTTTGGCGCGGTAGCGCTTGTGCTGTGCTTCATAGCACGCTTTACTGTACCTCTCTTCGTTTTAACTTTCTGAGCGTGTTTTTAATCCAAACATATCATATCTATATGTTTTTGGAATCAGGAACCGACAAGGAATAAGATGAAATAGTTTTTAAAACGATTTCGGAAATTTAATTTTAATCATTATTTTTATATTTTTAATTTTCAGAGGTTGTTGTTAATCCGAATATAACATATTTATATGTTTTTGGAATCAGAACATGATAAAGAATAAAATAAAAGTAATTTTGGATCATTTTATATAAAAAAAATTTAATTACAATTTTCAGATTTTTAATGAACAAAGTCATCAATTAATTTTTAAGCCTCCATGCTGAAATGCAATACCGAAGTCCGGCCTTTGTTGAAGACTGCTTGGCCAAAATTTCAATCAATTTCATTTAAAATTGAGGGTGTGACAGTGCCGCCTCAACTTTTACAAAAAGCCGGATATGACGTCATCAAAGGTATTTATCGAAAAAAAGAAAAAAACGTCCGGGGATATCATTCCCAGGAACTCTCATGTCAAATTTCATAAAGATCGGTCCAGTAGTTTGGTCTGAATCGCTCTACACACACACACAGACAGACAGACAGACACACACACATACACCACAACCCTCATCTCGATTCCCCCCTCTACGTTAAAACATTTAGTCAAAACTTGAAAGAAAAAACTCCTGGTCTGAAAAAAACACAAAAAAACAAGCTGCTTATTTTAGGTAAGTGAAAGGATGCTGTTATCCCTAGAAAAAGGAAACCTTGACAGATCTATAGATCAACATCATACAAGATAGCCTACGCGAGAAAAAAGGTCACTTTGAAACAATAATTATGCTGAATGAGAAAGAGGTTGTGAACTTAGGAACGCAAACCTTATTTAGAAGAGTGACAACAAAACCTGTTCTTGTAAATCATTGGCAAAAGGAGGCAAAGGTGAGGTTGGACAATGGCAATTTGTCGGCCCAACATTAAAAAAAAAAAAAATTCAAGTCATTTTGAAAGGAAAGGGACAACAGCTTTGAGGGTAAAAAAAACACCACATTTTCCTTACTTTCCCTGCTGCCTCATTTCAAAGCGTCACCTTTTGACATAAGCAGCTGTGCGTGCAGATGAGCCGGGAGTAGGGGAAGGGTTTAGTTTAACCAAAATAACTTTTTGTTTTTATCAATCTGGTAGAAAATCAATGCGGAAGGACAATTCTGGATTTGTATTCCAATTCCTGCTGAATCTGAAAGAGTCGTTTGTGCACCGACTATGTGTACAGGCTTTCATAGTCAAGCTGCCACTATCAGTAAAGACATTTTCATGCACAAAACAAAAGTTCTCATTTGTAATTGTGTTTGGTAACTATTTTCCCTTTTAAGTTTGATCAAAAACAAGAAAGGTTACATGTTTGGAACGTTTAATTTAAAACCAAACAAAAAGTTCACAAGAACCTTAAACCACCTTCAACGGGGACAAACATGAAAAATACAGAAATGTTGCTGTGGCTTTTGTTAGAATGTGCCCTGAAGATGGTAGCACTTTTTATTTTTCCTTTTATTTGATATTGGTAAAGGACCTTGATTTTTTTCCTGCACTTGTTTGTTGCAGTTTAAATAAGTTACATTATTGGCAGTTGAAAAGCTTTGAGCTGAAACCCTGCATGGTTTGCAGTGTATGCTCCGTATGACGGCCTTATGATGGCCTTGTCTTTGGAAAATATGCTCTTCAAAGCTCACTAATCAGTGTCCTGCACTAATCAGCCGCCAGGCGTGTTTGCATCACTGTTTTAGAGGAAGTTTAACTCTTTCACAGCCAATACAAAACCCTACTGCATTATTTCCGGAGTTGTATTGAAAATAGAGGGCTCTGCACCGTGGCCTTGAAGTGATTGTCTCCTTACAGCTTGGCTGACTGTCATCATCTCTAATCACCATTGTCATGTTCATTTCTCTCTTGCCCCAGGGTCCAGCAAATCAGAATGGATGAAGGGAAATGGAGGGGTGGGGGTAGGTGAGGGGTCTTGAGGGGTGTTATGGTGATGACCAGGGAATTGCAGAGATTGAGATTCATGTGTTATGCAAGGGTGCGATGATGGTTACATTGTGTGTGTGTGTGTGTGTGTGTGTTGTTTGTGCATGTGTGCTTGTATTACTTACATGAACGTAACTGAATCCTAAGATGTACAGATTCTTGGATTATATATGTGCAGTCAGAAATATTGTCATCAGAGAACTCGGACTGCTGCAATAGTAGTACTATTGAAGAGAAACCAATAACTGTATCCTGACTATTGCAACACACAGGTTCTTGGGGATATCTGCAGACAGATGTTTAATGTCAGTTTGGTACTATTGAAGAGAAACCAATAACTGTATCCTGACTATTGCAACACACAGGTTCTTGGGGATATCTGCAGACAGATGTTTAATGTCAGTTTGGTACTATTGAAGAGAAACCAATAACTGTATCCTGACTATTGCAACACACAAGTACTTGGGGATATCTGCAGACAGATGTTTAATGTCAGTTTGGTACTATTGAAGAGAAACCAATAACTGTATCCTGACTATTGCAACACACAAGTACTTGGGGATATCTGCAGACAGATGTTTAATGTCAGTTTGGTACTATTGAAGAGAAACCAATAACTGTATCCTGACTATTGCAACACACAGGTGCTTGGGGATATCTGCAGACAGATGTTTAATGTCAGTTTGGTACTATTGAAGAGAAACCAATAACTGTATCCTGACTATTGCAACACACAAGTACTTGGGGATATCTGCAGACAGATGTTTAATGTCAGTTTGGTACTATTGAAGAGAAACCAATAACTGTATCCTGACTATTGCAACACACAGGTGCTTGGGGATATCTGCAGACAGATGTTTAATGTCAGTTTGGTACTACATGTATTGAAGAGAAACCAATAACTGTATCCTGACTATTGCAACACACAGGTGCTTGGGGATATCTGCAGACAGATGTTTAATGTTAGTTTGGTACTATTGAAGAGAAACCAATAACTGTATCCTGACTATTGCAACACACAGGTGCTTGGGGATATCTGCAGACAGATGTTTAATGTCAGTTTGGTACTATTGAAGAGAAACAAATAACTGTATCCTGACTATTGCAACACACAGGTGCTTGGGGATATCTGCAGACAGATGTTTAATGTCAGTTTGGTCATAGAATGAAGAGTTGTTTAAAGTTGATTGCACTGAGAATCAGGCTCCCTCTTGATGTGATGTTGAGGTCCCTCCTGTTAGAGAACACCTTTCAATGAAGGACACCTTCTGTTGTCCCTGTGTCTCAGTCTTGTCTTTGTGACAGGGGAGGCTACCGCTCCTTTCACAGCAGACTCTGCACCCGAGTTGTTGGCCTTTAAAGTCAACACCCGTGGATTGTGAGATTCTGTTTGTGATGGGGTCTGGTGGTTTCCGATCGTCTGTATGTTCATGGAAACTTTCGGGTTTGCATAACAGTTTTTATAGGGCTAAGAAATTAGCCCTAACATTTTCAATCCTGTTTGATTGCACTTCGCTTCCCGAGGTGATCGTAGTGTTTCTGCACTCGGTTACATCTGGCGCTGCAAGCAGGATGGGACTCGGCATGATATGGTCAGGTAATGGCATAATATGACAACTGAACATTTTCGTGCTGTTCCCATTCTGCGAACTTGGGATGGACAGTGGTCCCCCGGTTCGGAACTTCGGGACGAAGTTCATTTCAAACGGGGCGATTGTGACAGGGGAGGCTACCGCTCCTTTCACAGCAGACTCTGCACCCGAGTTGTTGGCCTTTAAAGTCAACACCCGTGGATTGTGAGATTCTGTTTGTGATGGGGTCTGGTGGTTTCCGATTGTCTGTATGTTCATGGAAACCTTCGGGTTTGCATAACAGTTTTTATATAGGGCTAAGAAATTAGCCCTAACATTTTCAATCCTGTTTGATTGCACTTCGCTTCCCGAGGTGATCGTAGTGTTTCTGCACTCGGTTACATCTTGACCAAAATATACCTGTCAGGGCTCTGTGGCAGACCACCTGCAGTGTAACCCCCCGCGGGTTAGGGGGAGTCCCATATTGGTTGGGACGAGAAAGAATTTACCTGATGCTCCCCAGCATGTCGTAAGAGGCGACTAACGGATTCTGTTTCTCCTTTTACCCTTGTTAAGTGTTTCTTGTATAGAATATAGTCAATGTTTGTAAAGATTTTAGTCAAGCAGTATGTAAGAAATGTTAAGTCCTTTGTACTGGAAACTTGCATTCTCCCAGTAAGGTATACATTCTACTACGTTGCAAGCCCCTGGAGCAAATTTTTGATTAGTGCTTTTGTGAACAAGAAACAATTGACAATCCCCCCTTCCCTCCGTCGCGATATAACCTTGAATGGTTAAAAACGACGTTAAACACCAAATAAAGAAAGAACCTTCAGTGTATGGATGCTTTTGGCTGTTCCCAAGAGTGACCCTGTCTTTTCGTCGCCGGTTACCACTGTAATAAAGATACAAACATTCATTGTGCATGAGAATTCAGACTTGTTGTTTAGGTTGTATAGTCCTTCTCCAACTGCCTCCTTCCACTCGTTTCTTTATAAGGTCCCTTTCTTCACTTCCCCAATCTCTCCCCCCCTCCCCCACCCACCCATCCACCCCACACACACACACACAAGCTTACTCCTTACCTCCTCCTTTCCTAAGTTGTTCTGATTAACTTCTTTGTGGTCTTTTTTTTGTTAAAATCCCACATGCTCCCTCCCTTTCAATCCAATTTCTGTGGCAACTCCCCACAACCCTTGAGTTCACCCTCTGGTGTCACCTTCCCTGTTACGCCTCAATTTCTTCCTCTTTGTTTTGCACGTTTAGGGATTGAGCCAGCGTGTTAGAAATCAGTGAAATGCAAATGAGGTGCATGACTGATTGTGAAAGGGTTCAACTTGAAGGTGTTGCTGTGAAGGGCTCGTTGTATTGTGTTAGGGCTATGTATGTTTGAGGGTGCCGACAAGCATACATGTGTATGTATTCTTCAGCTGTGTATGTGGGCTGCAACTCCCATGTAAACCTGTGTTTTGGACATGTGAGCTTTGATGACTGTAAACTGTAATTATCCCCACCCTTGAGGTAGTCATATTTTGTATGCACAAACACACACACACACACGCACGCACGCACACACACACACACACACACACACACACACACACACACACACACACACACATTTCAAAGCCTGTTTAACCATCCTGCTGTCACATTTTCTACGCCATCAGTTACAATTAACTTCTATGCTGCAGTCTCAAACAGTGGTTGCAAGTGGTACTAGTCTTCATTTTTTGGGGGGTCGCTAATCTCTTTTTTACATTTAGTCAAGTTTTGACTAAATGTTTTAACATAGAGGGGGAATCGAGACGAAGGTCGTGGTGTGTGTCTGTGTCTGTGTGTCTGTGCGTGTGTGTGTATAGAGCGATTCAGAGTAAACTACTGGACCGATCTTTATGAAATTTTACATGAGAGTTCCTGGGTATGATATCCCCAGACGTTTTTTTCATTTTTTCGATAAAAGTATTTTATGACGTCATATCCGGCTTTTGTAAAAGTTGAGGCGGCACTGTTACACCCTCAATTTTCAATCAAATTGATTGAAAATTTGGCCAAGCAATCTTCGACGAAGGCCGGACTTCGGTATTGCATTTCAGCATGGAGGCTTTCAAATTATTTAATGACTTTGGTCATTAAAAATCTGAAAATTGTAATTAAAATTATTTCTTTATAAAACGATCCAAAATTACTTTTATTTTATTCTTTATCATGTTCTGATTCAAAAAACATATAAATATGTTATATTCGTATTAAAAACAAGCTCTGAAAATTTAAAATATAAAAATTATGATTAAAATTAACCTCTTCACTGCCACAGTATAACAGCATTTTGGTATTGCTGTGTGCCAGGGCAAAATTTCGCTTTCTTCGGTAGGTTCACTAATCTGTTCACTGCTCGATCATTTATTGAGATATCTCTTAGATCTTTGGCATGTGTTTTGCTTATACCCTTGGCTATTATAGGATGACATGATCATTGGACTTTGTTTGTGATTGTTATAGTAAAAATTGATATAATGACCATTTTCGTCAAAAATTACAGTTTCCGGACTTACACACACACAGTGACACACATTGCAGCACGTAAAACCACACAAAACACTGCTAAAACTGGTGTCAAACATCAGGTACTCACATTACAGCCCATAAAAGTATTCTTCTGTGTGGTAATCCATAAATCACTTCTTGTAGAGCTTCCAGAACACTGTATCGCTTGAAAACAGGTCTACGAGTTGAGGTCCGACTTTCGGCCGCCATTGTGAATGGCGAGAATGCTAACACAGTTTTCAACACGTGGTAGCAACTTTAGTAACTTATCCGAACGGTCTATGGGAAAGAACTGTGTTTAGAACCCCTACAAGTACTTGGACAGTGGTTATATACCTTCCATTTAGTTTTCAGAAATGTCCTGAAATGTTGGTGACACAAATCCCACGTATGAGATACGGTTATGGGCGTACGACAAACCAAAAATGACCACGTATTACATACGGGGTGGGCAGTGAAGGGGTTAAATTTCCGAAATCGTTTTAAAAACTATTTCATCTTATTCCTTGTCGGTTCCTGATTCCAAAAACATATAGATATGATATGTTTGGATTAAAAACACGCTCAGAAAGTTAAAACGAAGAGAGGTACAGTAAAGTGTGCTAGTGTGAAGCACAGCGCAACCGCTACCGCGCCAAACAGGCTCGTCACTTTCACTGCCTTTTGCACTAGCGGCGGACTATGTTCAGTTTCATTCTGTGAGTTCCACAGCTTGACTAAATGTAGTAATTTCGCCTTACGCGACTTGTTTTCTCTCCATAAAACAACAAATAAACAATTTTTAGGGCAGAAATATCTCTCACTGCACAATGTGTCCTCTCCACTCATTAATTTGGGTTTGATGGTTTTCATTGCACACACCCCCACCCCCAATGTCCCTCCATTAGTTGTTGGCTCCACCTTTCTTTTGCCACCACTACCCCCACCTCACCCCAGCTTCCGCCCTTTCTTGATACTCTTCTCATTTTTTCTCCGAGCATCCCTCATGAGTTTGTGTCCTTTCTATGGTTTCCCCATCTGAATGTCACCATGAATAGTGCATCCCCTCTTCACCAACTGTCTCCTTCTCCCTCTCCCATCACCATCCAAACTCCCACAACCCCCCTCCCCACCCTCCTGTTGACAATCTCCTCCCTTCAAGTGTTGAACGCTTTGTTGTAGGAGCAAGTTTCCAGGCACTTTGTTGTTTGAGACGCTTGTGCTGGGTGACGGCCCTGTTTTGCAAACGGTGTGTGGTCATGCAAAATGGTCATTTCTTTTTTTCCTCCTCCTCGTGCTGTTTCGTCTTTTTTTCGGCCATGATGGTTGCTTTGTGATGCGGGAAGTGAGGGCCGTTTCAGGAAAGATGTGCTTGCTGCTTCCATGCAAATTTAGGAGTAATAGATGTGCGAAGGGATCAACTTTCCATTTTAGATACTCTTTTTTTTTTTTACATTTAGTCAAGTTTTTTATGACTTCTCTCAGTCTCTCTTTTTTATCTCTCCATTTTTGACTTTCTTAATGTCTTGGTGGTCAGTGCTGCTCTCAGCGTGGAGTTTTAATTCTCCTGGGATGTTCTGGACTATGCAAAGAATGAAAGATTGATGATTTATTGATTGTCGGGATTGTACTTCATGGCGGAAAAGCTTGTCCGTAATTGACAAATGATTCTTGGCAAATCTTCAAGCTCAGATGAACATGTGATAAAAACTTTGGTACTAAGTTTTCCCAAAGCTGTGAAAATCCACTGCTTATTTTCCCCAAGAATAAAGCCCTGGCGAGACACTGGCTATGCAGGCCGGTGCCACACTTACTTCACAAATCTCTAATAGTGCAGTACCCTGCACATGGGCTTGCGTTAAAATCATAAGCTTTAAACAAGCTCTATTCTTTTTGAATCTTTTCATAGTGCAGGCCGAGTTGACCAATCAGGAGAGGCCATGCGGTGATATTTTCTGCTAGCGGCACGAGGCGCTTTACTTCAAACAAGATGGCGGACTTTCATTTAGTTTTCTTCCTTGCAATTTCGCTATCTTATTCACTTATGTACAAGTCATGAAGCACTCTGGGCCACATCATTTAAGTGTTTCTACAAGAAAAAGCACAAAGATAATGTATAATAGCTGTCTACTCTGAGAAATTCCGTACATCGTGCATTAAGAAAATTTCAGAAACGTGTGGCCACTCCGTAAAATCCCACTCAATGAAAAATTTCACAAGGCGACGCATTTATTAAGCTTTCAAACATAAATGTGACCATTACTTTACTGCAAGCTGTGGCTATGTTTGAACATCGTTCCTATAGTATTTGTCAGATAAAACAATTTGTGTAAGGAGAATGAATATGGGAGCTTTTTAATTTTAGTCCAACTATCAGTTCTGCTTGAGAACAGTATTTATAGGCTCTGAGAAGTCTTTCTCAATTTCCTTTTATTGTTTTTGTGTTCACTGAGTTTGAACAAATGTCCGGTTTTTATAGCACTGGTATTAATCCAAACATGGATATAAAAAAAAGAGAAAGGTAACCATGACGAAGTCACTGACCATGCACGGATTAAAAATCGATATGAATATTTCACGCTGCCCACTTCCAGGAAGAGCACACCACAGGAGAGAATAGATTAAAGGGGAGAGAAGGGATGTGGGGGGAGGGGGATTCAGAAATATTGTCTTGAGCAACAACACTGGAATATTTCCCATTGTGTTTGAGCGTGATCCACTCTGGAGCCAAGAGGGAAGCGGTATTGATGTTTTCTCTGCACATTTGCAGCAAAGTGTGAAATTAAATGTAACTGGATTGAAGGATCAGCAAGACACCTAAGTTTGTTTTTGTTTTTGTTTTAGAATTAAACTGCAAATCTTAAAACAAACAAAAAATATATATATGAATCACGACAGAGGTCAAGTTTTCTCAAAGAATGAGACATTTACTGAGCTCAGAGGTATAGTTAAGCAGAGGAAAGCTGACCTCAGGAGTGTCTTGAGCAGAAGACAACTGACCTCTCAGAATAATAGTTGGGCAAAGGAAAGCTAACCTTGGCCTCAGAAGTGTAGTTGAGCACTAATGTAGGACTGTTCACCTTGACCTAGGAAGTTTACTTGAGCAGAGGAAGGCTGACCTTGACTTCAGAAGTGTCATTGAGCAGAAGATAGCTTGATTATATCAGAAGTGTAGTTGAGGTGAGGAAAGCTATTAACCTTAACTTTAGAAGTGTACTCAGTGTAGTTGAGCAAAAGATAGCTTATCTCAAAAGCGGGGCGGGGATATAGCTCAGTTGGTAGCGCGCTGGATTTGTATTCAGTTGGCCGCTGTCAGCGTGAGTTCTATCCCAGGTTCGGCGGAAATTTATTTCACAGAGTCAACTTTGTGTGCAGACTCTCTTCGGTGTCCGAACCTCCCCCCGTGTACACTGCATTGGGTGTGCACGTTAAAGATCCCACGATTGACAAAAGGGTCTTTCCTGGCAAAATTGCTTAGGCACAGTTAATAATTGTCTACCTATACCCGTGTGACTTGGAATAATAGGCCGTGAAAGGTAAATATGCGCCGAAATGGCTGCAATCTACTGGCCGTATAAAATTTCATCTCACACGGCATCACTGCAGAGCGCCTAGAACTGTACCCACGGAATATGCGCGATATAAGACTCATTGATTGATTGATTGATTGAAAAGCGTAGTTGAATTGAGGAAAGCTCATGACCTCACAAGAGAGTAAGTGTGTGTGAGCTGAGCAAAAGTGTTCCGTCTTAGTTCACCAGAAAACAGCAAGATTAATTTCAGAAATAGTGTCGGAATTCAGGTTTACCTAACTTGATTTAAAACGCAGATATATTTATCCTTTGAAGACAGATTATGGCAGCTAGCCTATAGTATACGGCAGGTTGACTAAAAATGCATGCATAATCTTCCTATTAAGATTGTAATCACCTAGCTTCTCTGCGAGTGCTTCACGGGACTACACTCATCAACAACACATTATTATTATTCTCCAAAAACATTTCATCTGCTCACCTGAAGCTAAGTGCAGTGGTTAGTCATGATAAATGTACATTAACCATAATCCAATTTTGAACAGTCTCGAACAAAGTGGTTCCTTGAGACTCTTAGACGTGAATTTATGGTATAGCCCGCTGATATTACACTGTGATTCATGTCCACAGAATTTCAAACACTGGCTTTTTTTGTGTCAGGAATATTTGAGAAATAGTGTTGATGCACCATTGATTACAGTCATCTGGGAGGGGGAGGGGCTGAGGATACATGTTTTGAACTCCTTGGCTTTGCTCTTGTATCTAAGGCTTCATCATACCACTTAATATAGGGATGGTTTTAAAGGATGAGTTAGCTTGTCTTTATTTCAAAGTGGAGTTTTCATTACATTTAGTGATTTACAATAAAACAAATTTAAGGCTTGTTTGCTGAGAGTGCTGTAGTAATTTCACAAGTATGGATTTACAGAGAAAAAGCTAAATCATACATTTTGGACTCATTTTCAAAGCATGACTCACACCTAGAGATGTCAGAAAATCCTAATTGAAATGGAATGTAAAAATTGTTGTGACAACATTAAATCGCTGAATCTCTGCCAGGAATCAGTAAGCTACAGTAACAAAATGACATTTGCATGAAACCCTGCCTAGAATGGCAGTGAATTAAAATGTTCTGTCTATGATATTATTTGTCTAATTCTGTCACCAGTCTGCTGGCGTAAAGATTATTCTGTGACCTGTTCATTCTTAAAGGCCTTCCATAATTGGGCCCGAATTTGACTTGTTGAAGACTTCATGAAGTTATTTTTATGGAACATTCAGTGTCACAGTGAGAAAGCTTTGTGCAGGAAGACTTCATGAAGTTATTTTTATGGAACATTCAGTGTCACAGTGAGAAAGCTTTGTGCAGGAAGTCTTCGCGAAGTTGACTTTCCCCAATTAATATCGGGCTTAATGGATACCGTAGGAGGTGCATTGTAGGAGGTGCATTGTTGGAATGTCTAGAGGTTAATCCATTTTACCACGATCATACTGTTTGTTTTGTGCATTCCTGGAAAGAAGGTGCATCCCTTCTATGATGTAAGCGATTATGTTGACCATCACAGACCTGTGCAGCCTTTTGCATGAGATATTAACAGCATCCTTCAACTGAAACACATGCCAACAATCAACAGACTCCCGCAGTGGGGCACTGCGGTTATGAAATTAAAGGCCCCTCCTGTTTTTGGAACTGCAGGAGCTTTCTAGTTTGCTGTTAGGTAGATTTTTGGTTCCTCTTTCCTGTCATGCTCTCTTTTTCTTCATGAATTCTTTTCTTTTTTCTGCCTTCTTGCTCATTCACCTGTATTTTTTCCAAAAATCTCTTCTCTTGCCGCTTGTCTCGCGATTCATGTATAGTTTAATCTGTTAGTGTTCTGATGTAAGTCCAGCAGTAGATAGGTTAAGCCTATTTTAACATACTGGAAACTGGTAATCTTCCAGTAGGTATTAATTTAGTTTTACTAAAGCCTGCTGGGACACAAGTAATGGGTTAGTGCATTTGTAAACAGGAATCGCTTGACAAGTGGCCCCCTTCATCCCCCCCTTCCTCGTCCTGATATGGCTCTGCGTAGTCGGCTGGACGTTAAGCAACAAATAAACTAAACAAAAACACATGCCAACAATCAACAGACCTGTGCAGCATGAGATATTAACAGCATCCTTCAACTGAAACACATGCCAACAATCAACAGACCTGTGCAGCATGAGATATTAACAGCATCCTTCAACTGAAACACATGCCAACAATCAACAGACCTGTGCAGCATGAGATATTAACAGCATCCTTCAACTGAAACACATGCCAACAATCAACAGACCTGTGCAGCATGAGATATTAACAGCACCCTTCAACTGAAACACATGCCAACAATCAACAGACCTGTGCAGCATGAGATATTAACAGCACCCTTCAACTGAAACACATGCCAACCATCAACAGACCTGTGCAGCATGAGATATTAACAGCATCCTTCAACTGAAACACATGCCAACAATCAACAGACCTGTGCAGCATGAGATATTAACAGCATCCTTCAACTGAAACACATGCCAACCATCAACAGACCTGTGCAGCATGAGATATTAACAGCACCCTTCAACTGAAACACATGCCAACCATCAACAGACCTGTGCAGCATGAGATATTAACAGCATCCTTCAACTGAAACACATGCCAACAATCAACAGACCTGTGCAGCATGAGATATTAACAGCACCCTTCAACTGAAACACATGCCAACCATCAACAGACCTGTGCAGCATGAGATATTAACAGCACCCTTCAACTGAAACACATGCCAACCATCAACAGACCTGTGCAGCATGAGATATTAACAGCACCCTTCAACTGAAACACATGCCAACCATCAACAGACCTGTGCAGCATGAGATATTAACAGCATCCTTCAACTGAAACACATGCCAACCATCAACAGACCTGTGCAGCATGAGATATTAACAGCACCCTTCAACTGAAACACATGCCAACCATCAACAGACCTGTGCAGCATGAGATATTAACAGCACCCTTCAACTGAAACACATGCCAACCATCAACAGACCTGTGCAGCATGAGATATTAACAGCACCCTTCAACTGAAACACATGCCAACCATCAACAGACCTGTGCAGCATGAGATATTAACAGCATCCTTCAACTGAAACACATGCCAACAATCAACAGACCTGTGCAGCATGAGATATTAACAGCATCCTTCAACTGAAACACATGCCAACCATCAACAGACCTGTGCAGCATGAGATATTAACAGCATCCTTCAACTGAAACACATGCCAACAATCAACAGCCTGCAGGCTGCTTCCTGTGGTCAAGTTTTGTTGAAATAATTTTGCAGACTGAGATAGGTGTCTGAGTTACAAAATAAATTGAGCAAGAAAATGTCCGTCTGCACAGAATGCAGCCATGCTGTTGGGTTTTGTGTCCATGTAAAATGTAAAAGGATCTCTACTAGGCAGATCGGTGGTGGTTGGTATGCTTGTTTATAGGGGAAGGATGGCAACTTTAAAGAGAGTGAGCTGGTGAATTGAAGCTTATTCCCTGTGAAAGCCTAGGCACATCGGTGGTGGTTGGTATGCTTGTTTATAGGGGAAGGATGGCAACTTTAAAGACAGTGAGCTGGTGAATTGAAGCTTATTCCCTGTGAAAGCCTAGGCACATCGGTGGTGGTTGGTATGCTTGTTTATAGGGGAAGGATGGCAACTTTAAAGAGAGTGAGCTGGTGAATTGAAGCTTATTCCCTGTGAAAGCCTAGGCACATTGGTGGTGGTTGGTATGCTTGTTTATAGGGGAAGGATGGCAACTTTAAAGAGAGTGAGCTGGTGAATTGAAGCTTATTCCCTGTGAAAGCCTAGACAGATCTGTGGCTGTGTGAACAAGATGTTGTATGTGGGAAGGACAGGAGGGTACCTTTAAGCTTTACATGGAAGGTTAATACAGCGAGGGTTTACTCTGCAGTGGAGAGTGGACGACAGGATCAGCGGGCCTCGCTCTCTCAGCCCATTGCTAATGGGGTGTGGTTTACTCCAAAGTTTGATCAAGAGAGATCACTTCATCACCAGGCATGCAGGGCTCCTGCCTCCACCAAGATGCTGCTGTAATAGGAGGAGTGGGGGAGGGGGGGAAAAGTGGGGGTGGGGAAGAGTTGGGGGGGGGGGGGATGGGGAAATCTTTGGAGGAGGGTGTCGCAGGGTGTCCGACTTGATTGAGTGGCCGAAGGAGAGAAGCACACACACTGATTTGTGTTGGATGGCTTCAGGAAAGGGTGTAGTGTAAAAAAGAAAATGGAAAGAAAGAACAGAGTGGAGAATGGGAACGGAGCATTTTATACCGCTTTGATGGTGTACTTTTTTTTCTCTTTAGCCGTGGAACAAAATAATTTGGGATTATTTATAGTTTGAATATAAAAGTAAGGAATACAAATATTTGGCAATAGCTGTGCATTGCCATTGTGAAATAAGTTGACAGTCGTTGACTGGTTCCTCTCAGTGCAGCGTGGAACAATCAGTGAGTTGATCTCTTCTTGTAGACATGTGAGCTATACACTAGTCCAGTATCATATAAAACCATCAAAAACACATGAATTTTGAATGAGCTTATACGGTTAAGCTGCATGAAAACATGCTATCTAAATTGTGTTTTGACACATTTCTGACTGCGAAGGCAGCCTCTCGTTGAAATTCTGCAGTGTTAACTTTCATTTCAGTTATACAGTATTGGAAAGCAAGAAAAATGCTTATTGTAAACCTGAGCTATTGGTATACTCTAAAATGAGTGAAGTATATCTGGAGGTGTGTTAAGTGTAGATGAGTTTTGACACATTTCTGATGACTAAAGCAACTGTTGGAATTGTAACTCTGCAGTGTTTGGTTTTCATTTCAGTTGAACCAGTAACCTCGCTAACATTATTTGAAAGCATTAGAAATTTTTATTATAAACATGAACTGTTCCTCTTGAACGCACATGGAACTGTGCTATTTTGATATATGTTGGCACGGCATTTCTGATTGCTATTAGCCAGCGGCTGGGTTATATAACTTTGCAGTGTTTTGTTTCATGTTAGTTATAAAGTCATCCAGTATTATGTGAAAGCTGTTTGTGTTACTCTTGAGGTACATGAAACTGTGCTATGTTCATGTGTTTTGACACATTTCTGACTGCTATAAATGGTAGGCAACTGTTGGATGTAACTCTGCAGTATTTCATGCTCATGTGTTTGCAATGGGCACATTTCTGAGTGCTAAAGCATCAATGGTGGATGTATCTCTGCTGACTGTTTCGTTTCATTTCGTTAAACTGCGAATGTGAGCTGGACTTACTCTCGAGCTACATGAAAGTATTTCAGGCTCATATGCCTTTAACTTTACTCTTTTTTGACCGCTAAAGCAACAATGCTGGATCAGTGGATGTGGTGACTGTGCAGTGTTTCTTTCATTTTCTTCAACACCCCCCGCGGGTTAGGGGGAAGAATTTACCGGATGCTCCCCAGCATGTCGTAAGAGGCGACTAACGGATTCTGTTTCTCCTTTTACCCCTGTTTCTTGTATAGAATATAGTCAATGTTTGTACAGATTTTAGTCAAGCATTATGTAAGAAATGTTAAGTCCTTTGTACTGGAAACTTGCATTCTCCCAGTAAGGTCATATATTAATATTGTACTACGTTGCAAGCCCCTGGAGCAATTTTTTGATTAGTGCTTTTGTGAACAAGAAACAATTAACAAGTGGCTCTATCCCATCTCCCCCCCTTTCCCCGTCGTGTATAACCTTGGTGGTTGAAAACGATGTTAAACACCAAATAAA
Organism: Littorina saxatilis; assembly: GCF_037325665.1. NCBI lineage: Eukaryota > Metazoa > Mollusca > Gastropoda > Littorinimorpha > Littorinidae > Littorina > Littorina saxatilis. The sequence continues at coordinate 16,563,621 of NC_090257.1, read as the reverse complement.
GTAAAGTAAATTTTCTTCTACTGTGAATGTGAGATGTCCCTCTCGAGCTACACGAAACTCTTCCATGCTCATCTGTTTTGACCCATTTCTGACCGTTAACTGTAGGTAAAACTGCACTTTTTCTGCAGTGTAACTCTGCAGCGGGTTTGTTTGTTTCATTTGATTCCACTGCAGCGTGCTCTGTGGAGCCATGATGCACACATGATCTGACTTGTACACACAGGCCATCAATCTAATAATATACAGCCGGCAGCAAGGAAAATAAAACTGCTCTCAGCCTGATCATAGGCTGGTGGGGAATGGTCCTCTTTGTGTAAATAGTGCACGCCAGTTGGGCCTGTTAAGAGTAGCCAGTGGGTCGCGGGAATTGATTTAGCCAATTGATGACTTTGGACGTAAGTGTCCTGAGTGATTTGTGTCAGATGTATGGCCATGGAGAGAGAAAAAAAAGCTTAGAGCTTGAGCAAATGCTGGACCTTCGTGTTGGATATATTAATATATGACAGACTTGCAGAGGACTTTTATATTTGAGCGTTAGGTTTTGTCAGCTCGAGCAAACACTGGACACATTCAGGTTGGAGATATATGACACAGGCTTTCAGTGAATCCTTTCATTTTTGAGCCTTGGCTTTTTTCTGCAGTGTTTCTGTGAGTTGCTAGTGGAATTGATGATGATGGTCACCAAAATCCATTCTCCTGTGCAACTTGAGCAAATACGTGACCTAGTCCTCGTAGAGATACAACAGGTTTCTCAGTGTCCTTTTATTTTCTGGGCTTGATGGTTTGTTTGCAGCCAGGAAACAGCAGACTTCTTCTTCCTTGTTCTCTTCTTCAAACGTCCACTCCTGTTGCGTGGGCAACGGCAGTGTTTTTGTTATTACTCCCTACTAAAACTCATGGTCACCGTTTAGGCCTGATGCTTTTGGATCATAATACAAAGGGGTGATGTTTGCACTGTGGTGATAAACCTGGTTGCGGACATTTAGACGTGCATGGATTATTGAGAATCAATACCGTTTAGTGAGAATGCAGCATTTTGTCATCGTGTGATTGTGTCTGGTGATGTCATCGTGTGATTGTGTCTGGTGATGTCATCGTGTGATTGTGTCTGGTGATGTCCTTTCACATGGAGAAAAAGTCACAGCCTCTTTGACCATAATTGGATGCACGTGCGTTTTGCATTGGGCTGTCACATACTGTGCAGTTTCCGGGCAAAGGAAAAGGTCGGCATGGGTTTTGATGATGTTTTGATGTTTTGTCACGAGATTGTGTCTGGTGAAGTACTTTCATGTGGAGGAAAAGTCCCTGCCTCTGCGCCTGAACTTTGGACTATGATTGCATGCACGCTGGCAGTCACTGTGGGAACTTTCAGGGAAGGAAAAGGTCGACATGTATTTTGACAAAAATTAGATTTGTTTTTTCCCCTTGTGATTGTGTCTGGTGAAGTCCCTTCTTGTGGAGAAAAAGTGAAGAAAAAGTCACATGCTTTGGACCATAATTGGATGCATGCATTTGCATTTTGCTACCCCCTGCTGTGTAGTTTTCGGGAAAGAAAAGGTCGGCGTGTGTTTTGATGATTTAAAAGAAGTGGACGCCTGGGACGTTAATCGGTTAAAGGTCTGTGCATATTTGTATGATCTTAACCAATTTAACTGGTACAGAAAAGTTGGCGTGTATTTCGAGGATCTAAAAGAAATAACAGCATGGAACAGTTTCGATGATCGAAAAGAGGAAACGGTGTGCAGTTGGTTGACGTGCAGTTGGTTGATCCAAACACAGGAAACCAAGCAGGGATAAAGAGGTTTGCATGTGTTTCGATGATCTAAAAGCCGGCAGTGTCACTCGCAACACGGTGATGTGATGAGGCTGTGTGGATGTGCGAAGAAGCATGTTGTGCCTGCCATGTTGTCGTGGTGGCGGGAAATTCGCGCCGGTCGTCATGGCTGCCAGCGACGCAGGGCGCGCTCCGTCAGCTTCAAGAAGTACGTGGACTTCATCATGTATGACAAAGACTGCCTCATCATCGGCCCTGTAAGTTTGCACGGGGGAGTGTGTGTGTTTGTGTGTGTGTTTTTGGGGGGAAGTACGGTGGTGGGTGATGAAATGTTTGTGTGTGTATTTGTGTCTGTGTGTGTTTTGGGGGGGAGGGTGTGGAGGTATGGGGTGGTGGGTGATGAAATGTTGGGGAAGGGATGGTGTGTTTTCACTGCATGGTCTACGACAGGGACTGTCTCTTCATTGGCCCTGTAAATGTGAACATGCTGCGTGTGTCCAGGGGATGGGACGGTGTTTTAACTTGTCTGTATGTTGTAGGAGATGGGGTGTGAAGGTGGGAGGGTGTAGTGAGTCTGTGAATTATAGAGGCAGGTTTCCATGTGTCTTGAGTTATTTACTTCAGTTCTGTCTTCTCCCTGTACCACTTGTCATATCTTCCACCCTGGAAGTGCCAAGTTGCATGTCTGCATGTTAGTTGCAGAGGGGTCGGTCTGGGATGTGTTTTGAGTTGGTGGCTTCGGTTCTGATGTCGTCATGTAGGACAGGGATTGTCTATCATAAGTCCTGCACATGTAAACTTGTGTGTGTGTGTGGGGAAGGGGGGGCGTGAGTACTTGGGGGGGGGGGGGGGGGGGTGAGTACTGGGGGGGGGGGGGGGGGGGGGGGTTCGTGTGTCTCGAGTGCTACAGTCCTGACTTCATAATGTACGTAAGACATTCTGTTATCATCGGTTCTGTACCAGTGGACATGTGTGCATACGTGTATGAGTTGTAGAGGGTGGGGGATAACGAGAGAGGAGATTATGGGGGCGTGTCTTGTAGGGTGAGGTTCTATACGTTTTGAGTTATTCGCTCCAATTCTGACTTCATCATGCACAGCAGGGACTGTCTTATCATCGAACCAGAAAGTGTAAACGTGTGAGCCATATTTCTTCGCCTCAATTGTGGTCGCTGCATGCACCGGTTATGTATGGATTACAGGATGTAGTCATGTGTGCGGGGTTTGGATGAGGGTTTTTTTTATTTATTTATTTTATTTTTTTAACCTCAGTTGCATGCAGGTTTGCTACTACAATTATTTTTTTGCCTTATTAGTTTTTTGTTGTTGTTGTTTTTTTGTGGCTTGGAGCATTTCATTTTTCATTTCATTTTCATTACTTTATTGTCCCATCGCTGGGAAATTCGGGTCGCTTCCTCCCAGTGGAAAGCTAGCAGCAACGGAGTCGCGCTACCCAGGTGTCTGCGTGTTTAGGTGTATTCAGCCACCTGCACTTATGGCAGAATGACCAAGGTCTTTTACGTGCCATTGTGATGACACGGGGGTGGGACATGGCTTCCGTCTCTGGGTCTGCACCCGTCCCGGCCCGAATTCGAACCTGCGCGTGCGACCTTTCGATCACAAGTCCAGTGCTCTACCAACTGAGCTACCGGGCCCCCCGAGCAAACCTTCTTCATAGGTCTTTTCTTTTCTCTGTCAAATGTGTACATTTTTGACTCACATGGGAAGCAAAAGTGAGTCTATGTACTCACCCGAGTCGTCCGTCCGGAAAACTTTAACGTTGGATATTTCTTGGACACTATTCAGTCTATCAATACCAAATTTGGCAAGATGGTGTATGATGACAAGGCCCCAAAAAACATACATAGCATCTTGACTTTGCTTCAAGGTCAAGGTCGCAGGGGCCATAAATGTTGCCTAAAAACAGCTATTTTTCACATTTTTCCCATTTTCTCTGAAGTTTTTGAGATTCAATACCTCACCTTTGTATACATATTTTGAAGTGACCTTGACCCTGAACTATGGAAGATAACTGTTTCAAACTTAAAAATTATGTGGGGCACATGTTATGCTTTCATCATGAGACACATTTGGTCACATATGATCAAGGTCAAGGTCACTTTGACCCTTATGAAATGTGACCAAAATAAGGTAGTGAACCACTAAAAGTGACCATATCTCATGGTAGAAAGAGCCAATAAGCACCATTGTACTTCCTATGTCTTGAATTAACAGCTTTGTGTTGCATGACCTTGGATGACCTTGACCTTGGGTCAAGGTCACATGCATTTTGGTAGGAAAAATGTGTAAAGCAGTTCTTAGTGTATGATGTCATTGCTAGGTTTAGTTATTTGACCTTGACCCTGAAGGTCAAGGTCATGTAAAGGTCAAGGTCAAGCATGTGAGTCGTATGGGCTTTGCCCTTCTTGTTAAATCAATAAACCTTATCAGTAAACTAATATGGTTAAATAAATACATACATAAAAGTAATCATAACATAAATTTATTCCTAATGTTCATGAGCTCAGTTTCCAATATTACACCCAAATCTAACTTTTTCCCATATCTAAATTTTCCAATGGTAATTTTGGTAATTAAAATACAATAATTCACAAAGTAAATATAATCACTTTTCAAACTTTCCCTAAAATAACCCCAAAATACATTTTCTTCATTCAAAATGATGGCAACATGTATTTTCTTATACACAAAATCTTTACATATTTTCCAACCCTTCATCACCTCTTGGCAACTAAAAAAGAAGGCTTGGATGAGGGTTGAGAATGGATGTGGTGATGATAATGAAAGTCGGTGTCCACCATGTGTGTGTGTGAGGAGGGGGGCGGGAGTGAGGGTTGGAGTCAAAAAACAGGATTAAAATGAGATTATGGACAGCTGTCACAAGTTTATACACCACAGCTGTAAGATCTGTCCTGTGGCCACCACATGTCAAAATCAGGTTCTAATTTGAAAATTTAGAAGTGTCTTCGCTGCATGTCAGAAAACGTGCGGATCGAGCAACACTTGCAGGAGTAGCTGTTGTATGTGGAGTGACTACCCTGTCCCTGGTGGCCGCCCATGTGGCAATTAACCTCTTTAATTATTGATCACGGGGCCGGACAGAGGGCGAAATAAGATCCGGGGAAGTGTGGATTCTTCGGATGCAAGTCTTCCATGGTTCTGCATGAGCACGCTAATGCGTCTTAGTTCTTTAATGCTGTCATCCATAGTCTTTTACTCCTAACACGTGGTGGCTGGGTAGCTTGTTTATTTGTTTAAGTCTGATCTGTGTTTTCTTGTTGATCTGTGGTGTATATATCCCATTGCTGGTTCTTTTATTACTCTCTCGCTTGCTCTTTATATTCATCCGCCTCCCCCTGTCTTGCGACGGAAGGTGTGCACACAAGGACAAACACGCACCCACAAACACACACACACACACACACACACACACACACACACACACACACACACACACACACACACACACACACACACACACTCACACACACACACACACACACACACACACTCACACACACACACACACACACACACACACACACACACATTTTGGTTTTACATCTATCTCCGCCCATCTCTCTGCCTTCAAACTGCCATGCACCCAACCCCCCATCTTTTCCTGTGCATTCTCAGGTTTTCTTTTCCTTAATTTTTATCGTGCAAATTCAGAAATCCACATCTTTCCAGGAAATGTGCTAATTTTTGCATGACACTCTCAGTTTCTCTTTTCTGGGCATGCTGTGTTAAAGCAGATGACTTTGATGTTAAAGTGGATCACCGATGGGAGTTTAGCAATGCAGATGAGGCGCTGATTGTGTGCAAGCAATCCACCAGTCACAAGCGGGAGATTTTTTCACAAGGACAGTGGAACCCCTCTTTTATGACATGCACACATCTTTCAAGATCAAGTCTTGCAAGGGACTGGTCTTAAAAGAGAGAGGGGAGGTTGGGAGGGTGGGAGGGAGGGAGGGAGGGATAGCTAGCTTACTAGTCAACAGATCAAATCTCAGAAAACAGGGTCCTAAAAGGGGGTAGTCATAAATTGGGATGGGGGGGGGGGGGGTTAGGAGGTGGAGGGGGTTGGTTCTTATAAGTTCTGCTCCTTCTTCTTCATCTTTTTCTTTCTCCTTCTCGATCAAACATCCACTCGGAATACCGCCATCTTTTTCAGCTCTGCAAGGTCACCAAACAGCTTCTTCTGCAGTGGTTACTGTCGGGCCATGCGGTGGTGTGTCTTTTATCCTACTGCAGTGGGCAATGATCTGGGGGGGGGGGGGGGGGGAATAGGGGTTCCACTGTATGTAGAACGAAACGATTATGCAACAGTCTGATCACAGCCAGATCCAGTATCGGCCGCAGAATAAAGAGGATTGGCTAATAGACAGTAGGGATTGACAGACTTGAATAGCAGGGCGAGAGAAAAAAACAACTGCAGAAAATGAAAAACTCTTCATGATCGGCCCGCCACTTCACGTTAATAGCTCCCTAATGCCAGGGGGGACACTGGGAAAATAGCACATCTGATAACGCAGAGTCCCCCGGGATCCCACTCTCTGCAACCAACTGTTTTGCATGCGTGTGGTTTGGTTGATGAGATTCAGTTTAGATTTTCTGTCGGCTCCTTGTTCAGGGCAGATCTGTCCCGTGCAGATGAAAAATGACCATTTTATGATCGGCTCTGAAAAGGCTGGCATGTTGGGCCGTTTTTTTGGTGTTTTTTGTGCCGGTTTAGGCCTGGATAATGAAACTGACGTGTGGGGAATTTTGTCACGAGAGATAGATGTCTGGTTCTGGCGCTGATACAGAGAGAGAGAGAGAGAGAGAGAGAGAGAGAGAGAGAGAGAGAGAGAGAGAGAGAGAGAGAGAGAGAGAGAGAGAGAGAGAGAGAGAGAGAGAGAGAGAGAGAGAGAGAGAGAGAGAGAGAGAGAGAGAGAGAGAGAGAGAGAGAGAGAGAGA
>NC_090257.1:16513080-16556668 GCF_037325665.1 Littorina saxatilis | reverse complement strand
ACGTGTTCCTAGAGGAAGTGACGTGGCATACACCCGTATGGGAGGTAACTCCCGGTGTACTGGCCCATTACCAAAGCTACTTTCACTTTCGTTTTGGTGATGGGGTTGCTTCCCTTTAAATTCTTTAGCCGGGTAAGCGTTTTTCAGTGATAAGCATCTCAGGTGACTCAATGCTAATGTGATTCGGGTAAGTATATTAATTAAATGATAATTTATTTAGGAAATTTTCCAATATGTGAATCTGGAACATTTGCAAAGCCTCTTCTGTAGGTTCATGACTGTTGTTGAGTAACTTAAAGCTCACTTTGTATAAATATACATTGTAACCTGTGTCAGACAATTGTCAAAATAGATCATTAGTTTTATTTAGTTTTTGTGTTTGGTCCACATGAGCACAAACAAGTGTGTGTGTGGGTGGGTACGGGTGTGTGTGTGTGGGTGCATGGGTCTTTTAGTGTGTATGTGGATATAAGTTAGCTAAGATCAGCTTGTGCTGTGATCACTGGGCATGATTTTAGACTGCACAGGTTTCATACAGGTCATTGGTCGTGCAGATCTTAACAACACAAGTTGTATTAGTCACTTATCACCATTAAAGTTGGTTGCTGGTAGCAGGTATCGCTGTGTTTGTCATCCATATCAGATTATTTATGTCTCTTTTCTTTCTTGTTCCCTCTGCTCCTCCTATCTACAGTTGAAGGTAATTATTTCGTTTGTACTTTTTCCTTGAAGAAAGCTTTATGTGTTTGTATGTTCCGTTCAATAATAAAAAGACTGAACAGTTTGATTGATAAGTGCTTATTCTTCAATGCTCCAATTTTATCTGAACAATCGATTGTTAATAATTAACTGATTCCTTTCTTTTGGTAATTTATATTAAGGACTTCCATCGTTTTAGAATTCAACAGTTTCTGCATGTTTACAGTGCAGAATGGTAAATTTGCACACTAACTACTAATTTTTCAGTACAATTTGTAAAACAATAATTGAAATGCAATAAAAGTGAATGTTATAGTTTGTCAAACAAAAGAAATACAAATGTTGCAGTTGTGTCTTTTGACAAGTAACTGAATTTACGCAATAAAGTTCTGATGTATATTTATACTTTAAAACTACTTACGTAATTTCACTTTAATGAAACAAAGCAGTCATTTCCGTGTCTAAACAAAATTGTTAATACATATTTTTTCTCTTTTCTTATCTGTGCATCACAGAAGGTAAATTTTTGTCATATATTTTATTTCATGGCTTGCTAAAAAGCTTTGTGTTGGTGAAAGCTTTGTGTTGGTGAAAGCTTTGTGTTGGTGAAAGCAGTGTTTTCAAGTCGCTCCATGTGCTAATAAAAGGCTTCTACGTGTATTGCTTAGACGGTTGCTTGCTTGTCTCTGGCATTTTAGTGAATGGATACATGCAAAGCATTTTCTGCCTACACAAGTCTACATTCAATTCAACAAAAATAACAAAAAAGTTGCTGTGTATTTTATGACATACTAACAAGTGTTTGTCTTTTAGTTCATTGAGTTTGTTACTGTAGTGTATGTATGATTCTTTTGTAGTTGATTCCATGCATGTGTTGTTTGTATAATTGTGTAGCTGTTTCTGATTAGAGTATGCGCTTCCTTTTTAATACGGCCAGTGGGTTTTTTCAATGCTTGGTAGAGAGAGTCGCTGTCAAAGGCTACAGCTTCCAAAAATAAGGAAAATAATGCAAAGACCTCATGTTGATCTATGTTATGTGTTCATTGTGGAAGGATGTTCTTATCCCATGTAAAATTCTGGACACATCTGTGGGGGTTTACATACCAATTTCACACAGAGGAAGGTTACCCTCCAAGTTTACAACATAAAAAAGCATCTCAGGCATGTTCACCCATGATGGAAAACATGATTTTATTAAAACATTATGCTAAGCTAGGGCCGTAACAAATACATGTAGTTCTCTCGTACTGCTTGCTCTTTGAGACCTTACTTTATGTGCGTGCATGTGTGGATAACTGGCCTCCGTTCTTTTTAGCTGACATATTTCTTTGTATATAATTTCTCTTAAATTCAAGTTTCAACTGCTTTGCATGTGCAGTCATCTCAGCCTTGTTTTCTGCCCGTGGACTTGGCCTTGCTTTCATGCTTGTTTTCTTATTAACATTTTTGTTTTTCTTTAGTGCTGAGCTTCTTAGCATTTGTTTTACACCCGTCGGATTTGCGTCACATGCTTCAGCCTTTGTGGAGACAGGTTGCTCTGTTTTGCACTTAAAATGATTTGATCAGTCATTGATTCATTTGAGTTTTAAGATTTATAAGCATGTCAAAGAACCTTGCCTAAGATCCATTTTGTTCTGTCAGCTCCTCTGCTTTTGGACATCCCTAATCCCTGGTTTGCTTTTTGTCACTTTTCAACCCCCCAACTCTGAAGTGATCTTAACACTATTGTGACTAGCATTGCCACGGCGTTAACGTCCTGCCTGCCCAAGCTTGCCACCAAGAAACTTCCCGAAAAACAGTAACTGTAAAGAAATCTGTCTAGCAAGCTTGAATTAAGTCCAATCACCACCAAATTTTGTGTACTAATTAAAAAATGGATGCCCAGTTCAGTCGTGCTATTTATAAGTTTGTCACGCGATTTGTTTTAGCAAAAGGGGGGGTGAAAGGGGGATAATTTGTGTTTTTTAACGTTTTTTTGTGTGTTTTCTTTTCTACTGCTTTTTTGACTCACATGCGAAGCAAAAGTGAGTCTATGTACTCACCCGAGTCGTCCGTCCGTCCGTCCCCCCCCCGTCCGTCCGGACGTCCGTCCGTCCTTCCGGAAAACTTTGGATATTTCTTGGACACTATTCAGTCTATCAGTACCAAATTTGGCAAGATGGTGTATGATGACAAGGCCCCAAAAAACATACATAGCATCTTGACCTTGCTTCAAGGTCAAGGTCGCAGGGGCCATAAATGTTGTCTAAAAAACAGCTATTTTTGACTCACATGCGAAGCAAAAGTGAGTCTATGTACTCACCCGAGTCGTCCGTCCGTCCGTCCGTCCGTCCGGACGTCCGTCCGTCCGTCCGGAAAACTTTAACGTTGGATATTTCTTGGACACTATTCAGTCTATCAGTACCAAATTTGGCAAGATGGTGTATGATGACAAGGCCCCAAAACACATACATAGCATCTTGACCTTGCTTCAAGGTCAAGGTCGCAGGGGCCATAAATGTTGCCTAAAAAACAGCTATTTTTCATATTTTCCCCATTTTCTCTGAAGTTTTTGAGATTGAATACCTCACCTATATATGATATATAGGGCAAAGTAAGCCCCATCTTTTGATACCAGTTTGGTTTACCTTGCTTCAAGGTCAAGGTCACAGGAGCTCTTCAAAGTTGGATTGTATACATATTTTGAAGTGACCTTGACCCTGAACTATGGAAGATAACTGTTTCAAACTTAAAAATTATGTGGGGCACATGTTATGCTTTCATCATGAGACACATTTGGTCACATATGATCAAGGTCAAGGTCACTTTGACCCTTATGAAATGTGACCAAAATAAGGTAGTGAACCACCAAAAGTGACCATATCTCATGGTAGAAAGAGCCAATAAGCACCATTGTACTTCCTATGTCTTGAATTAACAGCTTTGTGTTGCATGACCTTGGATGACCTTGACCTTGGGTCAAGGTCACATGTATTTTGGTAGGAAAAATGTGTAAAGCATGTGAGTCGTATGGGCTTTGCCCTTCTTGTTCCCATTTTCTCTGAAGTTTTTGAGATTCAATACCTCACCTATATATGATATATAGGGCAAAGTAAGCCCCATCTTTTGATACCAGTTTGGTTTACCTTGCTTCAAGGTCAAGGTCACAGGAGCTCTTCAAAGTTGGATTGTATACATATTTTGAAGTGACCTTGACCCTGAACTATGGAAGATAACTGTTTCAAACTTAAAAATTATGTGGGGCACATGTTATGCTTTCATCATGAGACACATTTGGTCACATATGATCAAGGTCAAGGTCACTTTGACCCTTATGAAATGTGACCAAAATAAGGTAGTGAACCACTAAAAGTGACCATATCTCATGGTAGAAAGAGCCAATAAGCACCATTGTACTTCCTATGTCTTGAATTAACAGCTTTGTGTTGCATGACCTTGGATGACCTTGACCTTGGGTCAAGGTCACATGTATTTTGGTAGGAAAAATGTGTAAAGCAGTTCTTAGTGTATGATGTCATTGCTAGGATTAGTTATTTGACCTTGACCCTGAAGGTCAAGGTCATGTAAAGGTCAAGGTCAAGCATGTGAGTCGTATGGGCTTTGCCCTTCTTGTTAAAAGTTATTTTTTAACAGAAAGTATTATAAATAATTTTATAACCAAACAAGGTGTAAAACCTATGAATTAGCTGAAATATTGTTAAAATTCTACACAGAAATAAGGAGACAGTACAAAGAAAAAAACAAGCAAATCCCGCATTCACTCACAGCATCCTGACTCAAATGAAACAAAACTGTGACACTCACCAAATGATGTCTAGGTAATCCATATTGAATATAAGTCACATTTTCACAACAAAGTCCCAACTGTACACCTAGGAACATTTCCAAAAGGATTAGGAGGCTCCAGCAATCCATTGTTATCAGTGCTGCCACGCCCCCCTTGCAACTACACGGTTCCAAGATCCATGCAGTACCACCCTACCACGTGTAGTTTGCCGACTCATACTAGCAACAACAGGACTGTTTCTTCCTCAATATCACTGCTATTATCGCTTTCTTGAGGCGAAAACAACACGTCGGAATCATGATCTACAGGATCCTCAAGATCCAACATCCGGAGAATCTCCTCCCGTGACAAGGCTCGCCTTCGATTCATTTTTTTTATTCGAAAAAACCACTCAAATCTTCTCTAATTTGCACATGGCAAAAGAGCAAGTCACGTGTATCAAGGGAAACAACTCAATTTATTGCAAGCTTCAAAAACCGGGAAGCAATCACGAGTCGTGTACCTTGTATGTCTGTTACTCAAATAGTCACTTCCCGTCCGTGGGCGTGTCAGCGCTGTTACTAATTTAGTCACCTCCCGTCGCGAAAGTGTTAAATGTAGATGTAGGAGTTAAAACCAATGGAGGCATAACGTTTCAGTTAAAACCAATGGAGGCATAACGTTTCAGTTAAAACCAATGGAGGCATAACGTTTCAGTTAAAACCAATGGAGGCATAACGTTTCAGTGGCAAGATGAAAGAAACAAAGGATGTAGGAGTTAAAACCAATGGAGGCATAACGTTTCAGTTAAAACCAATGGAGGCATAACGTTTCAGTTAAAACCAATGGAGGTATAACGTTTCAGTTAAAACCAATGGAGGCATAACGTTTCACCAATAGAGGCATAACGTTTCAGTTAAAACCAATGGAGGCATAACGTTTCACCAATGGAGGCATAACGTTTCACCAATGGAGGCATAACGTTTCACCAATGGAGGCATAACGTTTCACCAATGGAGGCATAACGTTTCACCAATGGAGGCATAACGTTTCACCAATGGAGGCATAACGTTTCAGTGGCAAGATGAAAGAAACAAAGGAAAGTAAGGGCTGTAAAATGTAAACAACAGTAAGTTAACGCTATGCGGCCTGCAGTCTTCTGACACCTGACACAATTAAAAGTAGGAACTCAGAAAGTGAAAAAAGGACTTTCATTCTCACTAAGATTGAAATATATAAACTTGCATCTTCATGACATTAGCAACATGGTTGTTGTCTTTGTGTTGAGAGCTGACTTCTCTTTGCTTGAATCTTGTAGCTAGAGGAAAGAGTCATTTTGGACTGCATGAAGTTATACTAAAAGACTTGTTCCCTGTATCACAGTATTAATTTAGTTAGTTTAGTGTTCCTAACAATCGTCCATCTTCTATCTTGTTCTTATGTTGTGTTATAGTGATTCTCAAATTGAAAGATGCATTTTTAACATATTTTTTATTTTTGTGTTCACTTGGGGTTGTTCACCTGAGTTGATTGTGCAGATCTATGAAAATGGCTGATTTTGTCTGTTCAGAAGATTGATTCATTCTTTGGAGTTAAGGTGTTAATTGTGTGAATGGAATTTGTGCTTGCTTTTCTCATTGAATGCGTTATTTGAATAGTTTATAGTTCAGTATTTGAATGAATTGTAACTTAACTTTGATGAATATGAGCTTGCCGTGAAGTATTAACTGTTGAGTGTGTTTGGGGCTTTATCAGTGAATAAGGATCATCATTTTTGGACAACAAGGCGCTACCAATTTTTGTTATAATTTATATTTTGTCAAAAAATATTTGTTACATTGCTACCAAGTATGATTTAGTACACTGCATAATTGACAGAGTGCAAGTTGACAGGAAGTGATCTGAGTGTCCGACTTAAGATAGACTTTTACAGGTACAAGTAAAAAAAAAAAGAATTAAAGGAAACATATTTGGTCACAGACAAGAGAATCTGGCCAAGATCATGGTCAAATAGTAGCGCCATGTAGTCCAAAAGTTATGGTTAAGCTCTGAGAAACATTGATTAAAAGTTACATGACTTCCCCTAGTAATAATGTGTCTAACAAATTGTAACCCGTAGCTGAAACATTCCCATCTCCCCCCCTTTCCCCGTCGCGATATAACCTTCGTGGTTGAAAACGACGTTAAACACCAAATAAAGAAAGTAAAGAAAGCTGAAACATATATAATAACATAATTGGTCATAGATGTGCCACCTTTGCGTTAGCTGAAGCATACATAATTGGTCGTTGATGTGCCACCTTTGCGTTAGCTGAAGCATATATAATAACATAATTGGTCATAGATGTGCCACCTTTGCGTTAGCTGAAGCATACATAATAACATAATTGGTCGTAGATGTGCCACCTTTGCGTTAGCTGAAGCATATATAATAACATAATTGGTCATAGATGTGCCACCTTTGCGTTAGCTGAAGCATACATAATAACATAATTGGTCGTAGATGTGCCACCTTTGCGCCTAACTCAAGTTAAAGGGAAAAAAAGATGTTAGAAACATAGAAAGAGGAAATACTTACACAGAGATGACATGATAAAAACTAACCTAGTTCACTGTCTGGTTGAGACCAGGATGGTTAGATGTGAGAACCACATAAAACCAGCAATATATATATATAGTTGAACTTCCTGCATAACTGCAATGATAAAACCATTAAAGACTTGAGCTGGTTAATGTTACTTTGGAAGGAAAGATTGAAAGCCAAGTCACCAGGACAGCTGATATTATGAGAAACATTCATTTTTAGAAGCCGATTTTGAAAAATCCATTGAAACCTCAATTTCGAAAGAAAAATATCCCTAAATACAAGAATGACAGATAAGTTTAAAAACAGCAAATAACTAAATGATAGAAAGCAGTGATGGGGGGACATTTTAAAAATCCTTTAAAGATCACATTTTTGGGGAAATATGATTATTAAGATTAAAGGCACAGTAAGCCTCTCGTAAACCATCACAGATACTGTCAGGCTTTTACACACAGTACAAACACCCTTTCATTTAAACACTCACCGCTTGAGAACATCCTAGGTGCCCTCCGTAAAGAGCGAGCAATTTTCAATGAAATCATTTTTGCGTGGTTTATCTTACCCCTGAGCCATCGTGAACCCGTGTGATCCAGTTTCCCTTTTTCACAATGTAATCGTCAGTTTGTAATTTGAATGCGGCCCGCTGTGAGCTTATCTGCAATAGCACGTTATTATGTACCTCTGACTATGCACGAAACAAACGGCTGTGGTTCACAAGAATTCTAGCGATAGCTTTTGACTGTTCAGAGGAACTGGCAATAGGTATAAACCGTCGTCTGCTACGAAAACCACGACCTTGCGTGACCCTGCTTCCGGGCTTTTCTTTTTTCAAACTTTCAAAACTTTCAATTGTACTGATCTTGTCTTGATGAAAAAAGAATTTTTTAATGATTTAAGAATGTTTGTGTAACAAGCTGTCAATTTATTATTTAGATTTTAAAAGTTAGGTCTAGCGCCAAAACGCACCACGGTCCGATTGTGTGAGGAGACAATCCGCAAAATTAATTCTTTGAAAATTGCTCGCTCTTTACGTAGGGCACCTAGAATGTTCCCGTTCGGTGAGCGTTCAAATGGAAGGGTGTTTGTACTGTGTGTAAAAGCCTGACAGTATCTGTGATGGTTTACGGGAGGCTTACTGTGCCTTTAAGATAAAAGATGAAACTGCTGAATAAGCTTTCAGGAAAACCAATGTAATTCCTGGTGAGACTCTGATGGCAGTGATTCCACGCAGATCACTAATCTTGATCTGTGTAGTGTATGATGGCTTGGTGTGGCGTGTAGTCGGTCTAGTTTCACTTTCTCATTCTTCTGTTGTTTTTGCTGTGGTTTGTGTTTGATTTGATTTTTTCTTTTCTGCATGTGCGTCCTTTTGGCAGGCAATCCCCCGAGTGATACTGAGTCTAATCGTAAGTAAACACCCGCACTTTTCATCTTCATTGTTCACTTTAATCGCAGTAAGACCTTCCCTTTAATTTATGTTGCACCTTGGTAATGAAAATATGGAGGTTGTGCATAAATAATTGTTTGTTTTCTGGGGGGTGTTCATTGTGTGTACCCCAATTATGTTCATGCAGCCCTGATGTGTGTGTGTAACCTGTTAGTGTTACCTGTTTTTATCTTTTAATTATATCACCATAGCTCGCCCTTAGAAGGTTCCTTGTGTCCCCCAAGTCGTCAGTTCTGTCCTTATGATTTCGTCATTATTCACAGTGCTACTTCTGTCGCAAGTTTGCCCTGTTTGGAATCTGTACTTACTTTACATTCCTCAGATGAATTTCTTGTTTTGTTCCTAAATTATACTTCTTTTTTTATTTATTATCTGATTTTGACCTTGGCAGGGTCCCGCTTTCAGTCCTTTAGTGTTTTTCTGTCACTCTCCAGTTTTCTCATTAATTCAAAGCATTCCCCTGTTCTTCTGTTCCCAAAGATGTTAGGTTTTTTTTTTGCACCCCAATCTCAGATTTTCAAGAGTTTCAGTTTGTACAACAATTGTTACCTATTCTTTGTCACTGTCAAGTTACACGATTTTGTTGTACCGTCTTTTTGCTTTATTGTGAGGAGTTGGTCGGGGTGTTGCATTGCACCGTCTTTGCTCTTGTTTTGTTATTCAGTTGTCTTTTGTGTATATTGTCATTCCATGGTCTGTTCATCATTCATCTTTTGTGTATATTGTCATTCCATGGTCTGTTCATCATTCATCTTCTGAAGTGAGCGGTGCAGCTTTGATTGTTTGGTTTGCGAGCTGTGTTTGTGACAAGAGTTTTGTGACTGAGTTGATTCTAACAGATTGATATCTTGCCCTTGTGTAGTACTGTAGTTCCAGTACCTTTTCCTGTACTTGAGTTTACACAAGTGGTGCACATTGATACTGTCTTTGTATTCTTGTATTGACTCTTTCCCCTTTTATACTTAACGTAGTAGCAAAAATCTGTGGATTGAGAGAGGAGGTCATGTTTGTTTGCTTGTCAGTCAGGAAACTTGACATAGACTATTAACTCGATTACTCTTTCTCTCTCTCTGTCACTCTCTGTCACACTCTCTCTCTCTCTCTCTCTCTCTCTCTCTCTCTCTCTCTCTCTCTCTCTCTCTCTCTCTCTCTCTCTCTCTCTCTCTCTCTCCAGGTAGTATAGACCTAATATATTGTGAGCAGCTACGATGTTACATGGATGTATTCATAGTTCTTATTTATTCATTTTCAGGAGGAGAGGAGCCCATCTTATCCTACGAGGCAGTGGTACAGCAGGAACGTAAGTATTTGCAGCTCACCTGTCGTTACGTAGTCATTGTCATTTTTATACACTAAAAGCTCGTTGGTTTAGAAACAAATATTCTTAGCATATTGCATCAGTAGTAAGAATCCAGTTTGAATGTAAAGCGCCAACTAGGCTGAATGAACTAGAAAACAATTTTGGAGCTTGGGAGGGAAATTCAAATGTTTTCATGATCAAAGACTTGGCTTCCTTGATGTTAAAGTAACCATTTGAGCTATGGAAACTGTGAAGAAGTATTTTGATCATCAAATGAAAATGTACCTATCAGAAACTTTGTTAAAGACAAGATTCACAGTTAATAGTTGTACAGCTAAGTACCTCTCTCTCACACACACACATACACACACACACATACACACACACACACACACACACACACACACACACACACACACACACACACCAATATATATAGAAACGCACACACAATGCACTGATAGACTAGTCAGTATTCATAAATAAATATGACCTTATTGTGTTGCAGTGAAGTACACACGGCCCGTCATCATCCTTGGGCCTCTCAAGGACAGAATCAACGACGACCTCATCTCTGAATTTCCAGACAAATTTGGCAGCTGCATCCCTCGTAAGTCTTCTCATTTCTTGAAGTTTAAGGACCAAATACAAATACATTAGCAAAAACTGAAGTATTGGTTCAACCTTGACATTTTATGATTCGTTTGTAGAGCAAATACATCAAGAAATTGACAGCAGTTTTTTGACTCACATGCGAAGCAAAAGTGAGTCTATGTACTCACCCGAGTCGTCCGTCCGTCCGTCCGTCCGTCCGGACGTCCGTCCGTCCGGAAAACTTTAACGTTGGATATTTCTTGGACACTATTCAGTCTATCAGTACCAAATTTGGCAAGATGGTGTATGATGACAAGGCCCCAAAAAACATACATAGCATCTTGACCTTGCTTCAAGGTCAAGGTCGCAGGGGCCATAAATGTTGTCTAAAAAACAGCTATTTTTCATATTTTTCCCATTTTCTCTGAAGTTTTTGAGATTCAATACCTCACCTATATATGATATATAGGGCAAAGTAAGCCCCATCTTTTGATACCAGTTTGGTTTACCTTGCTTCAAGGTCAAGGTCACAGGAGCTCATCAAAGTTGGATTGTATACATATTTTGAAGTGACCTTGACCCTGAACTATGGAAGATAACTGTTTCAAACTTAAAAATTATGTGGGGCACATGTTATGCTTTCATCATGAGACACATTCGGTCACATATGATCAAGGTCAAGGTCACTTTGACCCTTATGAAATGTGACCAAAATAAGGTAGTGAACCACTAAAAGTGACCATATCTCATGGTAGAAAGAGCCAATAAGCACCATTGTACTTCCTATGTCTTGAATTAACAGCTTTGTGTTGCATGACCTTGGATGACCTTGACCTTGGGTCAAGGTCACATGTATTTTGGTAGGAAAAATGTGTAAAGCATGTGAGTCGTATGGGCTTTGCCCTTCTTGTTTTTCTTTCTATCTTTTTTTTATTTTTATGAATGACTGCTTCTGAAACTACAATTATTTAATATATCGATCTAAATGATAGCATGCTGCAACAAAAGCTGATTGAAAGATACATGTACCGCTATAATTCTATCCATTTAAGGACTTGTTTACTGTACAAAAGAATCACTGACAAGTAGTAAAAGAATAGCCTTTTGCCTCGTTGGATCATGACTGTCAGTCAGACACATTTCTTGCTGATTCATTTGGCTGGCTGAAAGTTTGTCAACGTTTGTGGATTTGTCAACATTTGTGGGTTTGTCGACATTTGTAGATAAGTACTTACGTCACATGAAGCTTCACACATGACCAAGTTCTTTACTGCACTTACCTTTACCATTTCAAGGTAACCCTGGTCTAAAGAATATACATGGGGTGGATCCACAGCTCAATCGGTTGAGCACTGGCTTTGTAACCTGATGGTTGTTATGGGTGTGCATGGGATTTTTCCATATTTTCCAGAGTCAGTGTTCAGGGGACAAAATCTTACCACCCTTGTGTGCAAATGCATGCAAAAGTATTGATGCACACAATAAACATCCCAAGGCTGTAGAATAAGTCAAGCAACTTGGAAACACATAGATACCCAGCAAGTGTACATGCAACCAGTCAGAAATGGCGTCATTCTACCAGGGTATAAAATGGTGGGGAATGCAAAACTCTCACCATGTTAGAAGGTGACCCTGAGAGTTGAAAGCTCAGGAAGGTACAAGGAGAAGCTGAGGAAGAGATTATATTTGACAAAACAGATTGTTGTTACGCAGACACAACACGAGAGCGACGGCCCAACGAGGAGCCAGGGCGTGACTACCACTTTGTGGAGTCCCGTGAACAAATGGAGCGCGACATCCAGAACCACCTCTTCATAGAGGCTGGGGTCTACAACGACAACTTGTACGGTACCAGCGTGGCTTCGGTCAAAGAGGTTGCTGAGCAGGTTAGTCAGTGTGTGTGTGTGCGTGCGTGCATGCGTGTGTGTGTGTGTGTGTGACACTGTGTGTGTGTGACAATCGGTGTGTGTGTTTGTGTGTGACACTGTGTGTGTGTGACAATCAATGTGTGTGTTAGCAAGGTAAAGTTAAGTGATAGAGACTGTATTGGAATGTGTTTCACTGAATAGTTCAGTGTGGATGTATGAGGCCGGTTTGTGTGGGCTTTTGAGAAGACATAACCTGGTCCTGTTGACAATTGCTTTCCTGTTCTCCTGTAGCTGTACCAGGCAGTTCCCAATTTCCCTGTCACACTCTCCTGTTTCTATCACTTAAGTTATATACCCTTTACTTGAGATGAATTTGACCAAAGCACAGGTGTATGAATAATGTAAAACCATATGTTCCCTCTGTTTATACCAACGTTTGTAATGCTGTGTTTTGGAATGACACCAAAGTCAAAAGGTTTAAGATAAAGAGAATACTAATACATAATTGGTGAAGCAAATTTTAAATTGTAACACTGCAAATGTTTTCAGGGTCGTCACTGTATTCTGGATGTGAGTGGAAACGCCATCAAGCGACTGCAAGTGGCAGGCCTGTACCCCATTGCAATCTTCATCAAGCCAAAATCACCAGAGTCCATCATGTATGTTGCTCTCTCTCTCTCTCTCTCTCTCTCTCTCTCTCTCTCTCTCTCTCTCTCTCTCTCTCTCTCTCTCTCTCTCTCTCTCTCTCTCTCTCTCTCTCTCTCTCTCTCTCTCTCTCTCTCTCTCTCTCTCTCTCCAGTAGAATGTTCAATCATTTGGAACATTTTATTTGTTAAAGTATGTTTAATGTGCAGTCCTGTCTGAGGGAATTGCACTTTACCTTTGTCTGCTGACCACTGATACACAAACAATAAAGAAAATACTGTATAAATTATGTGATAATTTCTGCAGATTTGTATGTGGCATTAAGTATCAGCAGCAGACTTGAAACGTAACATTCATACATTGTACTAAATAACCAGAGCTCAACTTTGAAAGCAAGGTTTGAATACATTCATAGCCAGGGGTCTGCAAACTTTGTGTCCATATGTCCTTAGCCCACTAGAAACGTACCAGACATTCATAGCCAGGGGGCTGCAAACTTTGTGTCCATATGTCCTTAGCCCACTAGAAACGTACCAGACATTCATAGCCAGGGGTCTGCAAACTTTGTGTCCATATGTCCTTAGCCCACTAGAAACGTACCAGACATTCATAGCCAGGGGGCTGCAAACTTTGTGTCCATATGTCCTTAGCCCACTAGAAACGTACCAGACATTCATAGCCAGGGGTCTGCAAACTTTGTGTCCATGTGTCCTTAGCCCACTAGAAACGTACCAGACATTCATAGCCAGGGGGCTGCAAACTTTGTGTCCATATGTCCTTAGCCCACTAGAAACGTACCAGACATTCATAGCCAGGGGTCTGCAAACTTTGTGTCCGTATGTCCTTAGCCCACTAGAAACGTACCAGACATTCATAGCCAGGGGGCTGCAAACTTTGTGTCCATATGTCCTTAGCCCACTAGAAACGTACCAGACATTCATGGAGGGGGTCCTTCGACTGAAAAGAATATTTTCTGCCAGATCTGTAGGAAAGCAAATTGAGTCAAAATGAGCATGGTGTTTTTGGTTTTTCCTAAAGGATGTACCTCCTTTTCTTCAGACCCTCCAGGTTGAGTGTCAGACTGGAGCCCTGCATGCCGCCATCTTACTCCTTGTGCTTGTTTGTCTGACTGGAGCCCTGCATGCCGCCATCTTACTCCTTGTGCTTGTTTGTCTGACTGGAGCCCTGCATGCCGCCATCTTACTCCTTGTGCTTGTTTGTCTGACTGGAGCCCTGCATGCCGCCATCTTACTCCTTGTGCTTGTTTGTCTGACTGGAGCCCTGCATGCCGCCATCTTACTCCTTGTGCTTGTTTGTCTGACTGGAGCCCTGCATGCCGCCATCTTACTCCTTGTTATTGCTTGTTTGTCTGACTGGAGCCCTGCATGCCGCCATCTTACTCCTTGTTATTGCTTGTTTGTCTGACTGGAGCCCTGCATGCCGCCATCTTACTCCTTGTTATTGCTTGTTTGTCTGACTGGAGCCCTGCATGCCGCCATCTTACTCTTTGTTATTGCTTGTTTGTCTGACTGGAGCCCTGCATGCCGCCATCTTACTCCTTGTTATTGCTTGTTTGTCTGACTGGAGCCCTGCATGCCGCCATCTTACTCTTTGTTATTGCTTGTTTGTCTGACTGGAGCCCTGCATGCCGCCATCTTACTCCTTGTTATTGCTTGTTTGTCTGACTGGAGCCCTGCATGCCGCCATCTTACTCTTTGTTATTGCTTGTTTGTCTGACTGGAGCCCTGCATGCCGCCATCTTACTCTTTGTTATTGCTTGTTTGTCTGACTGGAGCCCTGCATGCCGCCATCTTACTCCTTGTTATTGCTTGTTTGTCTGACTGGAGCCCTGCATGCCGCCATCTTACTCTTTGTTATTGCTTGTTTGTCTGACTGGAGCCCTGCATGCCGCCATCTTACTCCTTGTTATTGCTTGTTTGTCTGACTGGAGCCCTGCATGCCGCCATCTTACTCTTTGTTATTGCTTGTTTGTCTGACTGGAGCCCTGCATGCCGCCATCTTACTCTTTGTTATTGCTTGTTTGTCTGACTGGAGCCCTGCATGCCGCCATCTTACTCTTTGTTATTGCTTGTTTGTCTGACTGGAGCCCTGCATGCCGCCATCTTACTCTTTGTTATTGCTTGTTTGTCTGACTGGAGCCCTGCATGCCGCCATCTTACTCCTTGTTATTGCTTGTTTGTCTGACTGGAGCCCTGCATGCCGCCATCTTACTCTTTGTTATTGCTTGTTTGTCTGACTGGAGCCCTGCATGCCGCCATCTTACTCTTTGTTATTGCTTGTTTGTCTGACTGGAGCCCTGCATGCCGCCATCTTACTCTTTGTTATTGCTTGTTTGTCTGACTGGAGCCCTGCATGCCGCCATCTTACTCTTTGTTATTGCTTGTTTGTCTGACTGGAGCCCTGCATGCCGCCATCTTACTCTTTGTTATTGCTTGTTTGTCTGACTGGAGCCCTGCATGCCGCCATCTTACTCTTTGTTATTGCTTGTTTGTCTGACTGGAGCCCTGCATGCCGCCATCTTACTCCTTGTTATTGCTTGTTTGTGACTGGAGCCCTGCATGCCGCCATCTTACTCTTTGTTATTGCTTGTTTGTCTGACTGGAGCCCTGCATGCCGCCATCTTACTCCTTGTTATTGCTTGTTTGTCTGACTGGAGCCCTGCATGCCGCCATCTTACTCCTTGTTATTGCTTGTTTGTGTCATGATAGTGTGTGCATGGTGAGTGGATTCCAGTGCTTCTCTCACACAGACAAAACAATGACTGTTGCAGGGAGATGAACAAGAGGATAACGGAAGAACAAGCAAGGAAGACCTATGAGAGAGCCTGCAAGCTAGAGCAAGACTTCGGAGAGTACTTCACAGGTAAGCACCACCCAACGAACTGATTGACGGAATGATTGATCGGGCAGTCTGCTTGACTGATTGTAGGGCAGTCTGTTTGACTGGATGATTGATTTATTGGATCCGTCGAACGCTGAAGAAGAAGATTGATTGGATAATCTAGTTTCGGCTGATGCTGTTTTTTGTGTGTGCCTGTCTCTTTTAATGAAAGAAACAAGTGTGTTGGTCTTAATTGATAAAGAGTGGATAGTAATCTGGTTTCAACCTTAACCAATACCACTTCCAACCCCTTGGTCATATCAGATGACATTCCTTTCAGTGTCAATCATCTTGTAGAGCACAACTTATTTACTGGGGCAAGAAGGTACCTTCAATACATGTTATCTGTGATAACATGTACTGAAGGTACCTTCCTGCCTCGAATGCTTGATGTGATAATTGATGACACCCCCCGCGGGTTAGGGGGAAGAATTTACCCGATGCTCCCCAGCATGTCGTAAGAGGCGACTAACGGATTCTGTTTCTCCTTTTACCCTTGTTAAGTGTTTCTTGTATAGAATATAGTCAATGTTTGTAAAGATTTTAGTCGAGCAGTATGTAAGAAATGTTAAGTCCTTTGTACTGGAAACTTGCATTCTCCCAGTGAGGTCATATATTGTACTACGTTGCAAGCGCCCCTGGAGCAATTTTTTGATTAGTGCTTTTGTGAACAAGAAACAATTAACAAGTGGCTCTATCCCATCTCCCCCCTTTCCCCGTCGCGATATAACCTTGAACGGTTGAAAACGACGTTAAACACCAAATAAAGAAAGAAAGATAATTGATGACTGACGGCGAGTGTTTGCTGTGTGCAGCGGTGGTGCAGGGAGACACAGCAGACGAGATCTATGCAAAGGTGAAGGAAGTCATCCGTGACCAGTCCGGCCCCACCATCTGGGTACCAGCCAAGGAAAAGCTGTGAGCAGCCAACCGCGACTGACTACACTTTGCTGACTGCCGATCACGCACTCTGGCCCATGTTTCATACTGCCAAACCCAAGGACCGACTGAGAGAATGCGTGAGTGAATGCTGGATGAACGAGGTCCGTGGCCTAGCGGATTTGGCAGTGTGGGACACTGAGCTGAGTCCGCATGTGAGAGAAGCTAGGGAGACAAAAGGAAGCAGCCTGTGTTGGTGTTTTTGTGAGAGTGTCTTTGGTGGAGTTTTCCTTCCTGTCTCGTTGCGGCCAGATGATGGGGAGGGAAGTCAATCGTCAGGAAGAGTGCTGTGTTACGTAATAGGTTGTGTATAGCTGTCGTCTTGCACTTGTCCGGGATGGAAGTTAGCCTTGGAACCTTTTCTTCAGTTTTCCGGATCACAGGCGCTAGCAGAACTTCCTGACACATCGCTGTGATGAGAACACAAGTGCAGGATGCTTCGAACCATTCTTCACAAGACTTTGCAGTGAAAGGAATTTGAAAAAATAGAGACACACACAGGCTGTGCACCATTTTAGCGTTGATAGACTTACACGGCCATCCAGTGTGTGAGACTTGATCAAAAGTTCCATGCCCCACCTCAGCCAAGCCATCATTTCATTCCTTTCTCTCCTATGTTGCATTTTCCCCCTGAGCACATTCTGTAGACGTCATCTGGCTCATGTTGCAGTAAGAACAAACCTTGCCTATACCAGGTCATATTTTCCATCTAGGAAAAACCGTATAGGGCTTTGGTTTTACTTGACCCAGTAGAATTTAAAAGAAGCCAGGTTCATTTTGCAGTAGCTGAATAACTCACCCGTACTAGTTTTGCTGATATTTTTTCAAGTGCATTGCATATGTGGCTCTCTCTCTGTCTGGGAGATACAATATGGGGCTGTTGTGTTACAGTACCCTGTAGGATAAAACACAGTCCATGAGCTTTTTTCATTTTACTTGCTCATGCATTTTTGTTCCCCTGTCACAATCTTAACGAGAAAAGAAAAAAATAATTGCAACAATTGTCCTGTAGCTCAGTTTACCCTGGCTGATCAATTTTCATTTTAGAAAAGCCAAGCACAGTCCGCTATAGCCATATATTGCTCGTTCTTTCTTCCATGTTGGTCACTTGCGCACTGTGTGTGCTGTTTCCTCATAACACTAACAGTCATGGAAAATAGACTTTCCCATAAAATAGCTCCCTTATCTCTTTGCTTGTCTGTTTATATTGTAGTGAATTGATTTGTTGTGATGTTGACATGTGAACAACTTCAATGGCTGACCCTGTAAAATGTCTGTAAATAATAAATAGATAATGAACAAAATCATGGAATTTCATGTGATATATTTAACCAGTTTTTGCTTTTCCTTTCTTCAACATTAGAAATATATTTGGGAGAACGAAAGGAGTTTTCTTGTCAAGGCTCCTTTTTCTCCTGTTTCAAATCAGTTCCTAATTTGTTTTGGATTATGTAGACAATTTTAGCAATGGATTAATCATTGTGCAAGTTTAAAATAGCGCAGCAGAAGGAAAATCAGGTATACCGTGAAAATTGTTAGTGTAGAACTTCACATCTTGCACACTTGTTTCTAATTTTCTGTCTTCGTTTTTTATTAATGTTTTCATTAGTTGAGCTGAAAGAACATTTGACAAGTTTGTCCAGTAGCAGGAGCCATGACCACAATACTCGCTGTCCACACATTAACAAAGTAACAAGGACTTGTCTGGACATTTTCTGTACAGTTCAGGAGCAACTTGCTACTCGCAGTTGTTCTTGCTGCACACACTTTAACTTTTGACTGTACACGAGTAGGTAGCAGTACACAAGAGGTTGGATTGATAAGCTGTTGACATGGAGAACTCCATGACTTGCACCACACACTGCAGTCATTCTAGGATGAATTCCACCAGATCAAGGTACTGGGGAATTTCCTGTTTTGTCTTGATAAAACGATCCAAGAACTAACCTTTTCACTTTTTTTTGCCTTCCGTTTTTTAAATTGCTGTTTTTCCATAATCAACCTTAGTACACGAAAGAGAGAACTTTCCGGTTACCAAAGACAGAAGAACATGTTCATTGTCTTTTCAGCAGTATGATACTGTGAACTCTTCAGCCAAACCACTCATCAGCATTGAAACCATCAGCTCACAAAGTTTGTTTCATATTTTGTCACATGGGCATTTAGGGGATGTCTTGAAACTGCAGCAAAATGCTCAACTGTGTGTGTGTCTGGGTGTACGTGAGGATGGGGGTAGTTGATGTAGAATCAAGGTTTGATTTCATTCATCAGGAATAATTCAATTAATTTTGTGTGTGTGCCAGTTTTAACTTTTTCCTGTGTTGTCATGTTTATGTTTATTTGTTGTGGACATGAAAATGGTGCACTAATGGTGAGAACAAATTAAAGGTCACTGCTGTTGATTTGTGTCATATTTTTCTTATGCTTACAGAATGTCAGGAAATGTTTGTGGATTAAATAGTCCTAGTGGAGCTTGAACAGGCCTGCAAACACACAAAACTTACACACTTTTTGTTGTTGAAACATTTCTTTTCTTGCCGACTGTCTCTTGCTGGCAGGGGGATGGTTGATGTGCAATCTTTCTAACAACGACAAAAAAGGACGGTAACATTTGTTGTTTAAGTTGAGCTTTGAGTAAAACGCTTTGGCGAAGAGCATCTGAGTTTTCATTTATATTTAGCCTCTTGACTTTTGTTTTCAGATAGAAAAATTGACATTATTTTTTGTTAGTGTAAAGGAAGACATAGAAGCCACTTTATTCTGGTGTGAGTGAAAATGCATACATGAACTGTATTGGGTTTGACTGATGTGTTTGTTTGAATCAGACACCGCCCATTGACTTAATCAGTCCAATTGAACTTAACAGCTAATGAAATAATGCCATTTTCGGGACCACATCTTCCTGTTGAGTTTTGGCGACAGCATAAGGTTCATTGTGTACATCTTCATGTGCTTACAGTTTGTCTTGGTGTGAAGCGAGGACAACAGGAAAAGTTGTTGCTGAAAGTCTATTCATCAGCAGCTGCTTTAGTTGAGAGTTAACTGTCATCCTTAAAGAGCTTTTGGAGTACTGTATTGTAGGCTTGTAGTAGAGTTGTTAGTAGTGGTCAGCTGTCCAACACATACACAGGTCCTTATTTGCTTTCTTCCTTATCTACCTGTTGTAGATTGTTAGGCAGCAGCGTGACTGAGAAATCGGCACTAGTGTAGCCAGAGTCTGCACTGAATGTTGCCGTAGAAGTGTAGCTGGAGTTTGCACTTGCTTGCCGGATTTGCACTTGCGTTGCCAGATTCTGCACCATAGTGTTGCCAGAGCTTTGCTTCACTGTTTGGTATAGATGCGTTAGCACAGTTAGAATCAAGTGCAACAATCTTCCGTTAAGTTTTTACTTGTGCTTCTCTGTACCTTGTTTTGCGTCTGACTTGCTTGGTATGGTAAGGTGTAAATGTAGCTTTTTTACATTTAGTCAAGTTTTGACTAAATGTTTTAACGTAGAGGGGGGAATCGAGACGAGGGTTGTGGTGTATGTGTGTGTGTCTGTCTGTCTGTCTGTCTGTGTGTGTGTGTAGAGCGATTCAGACCAAACTACTGGACCGATCTTTATGAAATTTGACATGAGAGTTCCTGGGAATTTGACATGAGAGTTCCCCGGACGTTTTTTTCTTTTTTTCGATAAATACCTTTGATGACGTCATATCCGGCTTTTTGTAAAAGTTGAAGCGGCACTGTCACACCCTCATTTTTCAATCAAATTGATTGAAATTTTGGCCCAGCAATCTTCGACGAAGGCCGGACTTCGGTATTGCATTTCAGCTTGGTGGCTTAAAAATTAATTAATGACTTTGGTCATTAAAAATCTGAAAATTGTAAAAAAAATAAATTTTTTTTAAAACGATCCAAATTTACGTTCATCTTATTTTACATCATTTTCTGATTCCAAAAACATATAAATATGTTATATTCGGATTAAAAACAAGCTCTGAAAATTAAAAATATACAAATTATTATTAAAATAAAATTTCCGAAATCGATTTAAAAACAATTTCATCTGGATGTCGGTTCCTGATTCCAAAAACATATAGATGTGATATGTTTGGATTCAAAACACGCTCAGAAAGTTAAAAAGAATAGAGATAAAGAAAAGCATGCTATCCTTCTCAGCGCAACTACTACCCCGCTCTTCTTGTCAATTTCACTGCCTGTGCATCGAGCGGTGGACTGACGATGCTACGAGTATACGCTCTTGCTGTAAAAATGCAGTGAGTTCAGTTTCATTCTGTTAGTTCGACAGCTTGACTAAATGTTGTAATTTCACCTTACGCGACTTGTTAATTATACTGATTGGCGTGATTTAAGTTTCAAAGACCAACCAGCTACTGCTTTGTGTTAAGTTTTCTGAGGTCATCTTCACTGTGGATTGCACAGTGCGGATGGCAAGTTGTTGGCTTTGTGAGAATTCCACCGCAAATTACAGTAATTACTGAATGAACACTGCCATGTTAGTGATTTTGTTTGTAAATGTTATGCTTACTGGTTGTGCATTTTTTGTTTGGTGTTATTACTACTATCGGGAACGCAGAATATGGAGAAGACTACTACTGTATTAGTAATTACTACTTCTACATGCTACTTTTTCTACTACTGAGAACAGATTCATCTTATTCGCGGTTCCAGTGAATGTAGTTTTGATTTAATGGACTTGTGCTTCACACAGTAACCTCTTCTTCTCTTCAGACAGAATATTTGTATTCTGCGAGTGTATGGCTACGGTAAGCTCGCTTGTAGTGTGTGTACGCTGAACGTCTGAGAATCACTGAGGGAAGAGAAGATGGTATATATACAGAATATATTTGTTGAATGTAAACATTAAGAAACACTAAACTGTCAGAAAATGAAATAGGAACTAATCTTGCTGTATTAAATATCTGCTAAAAAAAAATGTACAGATTGTTCTTGTTTCTGCATCCCCGCAATGCTTTCATTTGTATTGAAGATTTTCCCTTGCTGTGTTTGCACGCAAGTTTTGTTGCACTGTGAATTCGTGTCGATAGCTTAAGTCACCTTTGCGAGGTTGATTGAAGCTTGTGTAAGAGATGTCTACATATTCTGCACCTTATTTTGTTTTTTGTAATTGTGCTGGTAATTAGAAGAACAGTAATCAGGTTAGAGGATGTGAGCAATAAATGAAATAATTGGGGGAAGAACACTGCACCTTTGCATATAACTTAGTGTGTGTTAGTCCCGTTCGATTGGAATGTGATGAAATCAGTGTACCTAATGTTGTCTTGACAAGCATTTGATGGTGTTGAGGTGGCAGTGATGTACGTATTATGATTATGACACTTCTGTCAATTGCTGATTCCACTGCTGCTTCATTTGTGTCGGACATTTTGAAGGGGGGGGGGGGGGGGGGGGGGATGTTTTCAGTTTGCATGAAACTTGTTGGGGTGTGTTTTCACTGTGCATGAAACTCCTGTAAAGTGCTGCAAAGATGTGAATATAGAATTCTTTCTGGGTTTGTTTTTATTGTGCATCGTTGAGGTGTGTTTTCATTGTGCGTGAAACTTGCATGCAGCGCTCTGAAGGTGTGAATATTTTTTTCTGAGAGTAACATATTGTCATTGCGTTGCGAACTTGAGCATGGTGTATTGACTGTAATTGTTATCATTAATCATTATTACTATTCTGTATTTTGTTAATTTTGTGTGTGGCTAAGACTGGTCCTGTAGATATTTTTATCTTTTCGATGACAGCTGTCCGAAAGATGTTTCCAAATACCTCTGTTTTGCCCATATTTCATATTAAACTCTGCTATACTAATTGTTTGCTTTTTGTTTTTCTTTCCTTTTAAGCTACAGCCACTAACGGGTCTACGGTACCCCCCGCGGGTTAGGGGGAAGAATTTACCCGATGCTTCCCAGCATGTCGTAAGAGGCGACTAACGGATTCTGTTTCTCCTTTTACCCTTGTTAAGTGTTTCTTGTAAAGAATATAGTCAATGTTTGTAAAGATTTTAGTCAAGCAGTATGTAAGAAATGTTAAGTCCTTTGTACTGGAAACTTGCATTCTCCCAGTAAGGTCATATATTGTACTACGTTGCAAGCCCCTGGAGCAATTTTTTGATTAGTGCTTTTGTGAACAAGAAACAATTAACAAGTGGCTCTATCCCATCTCCCCCCCCCCTTTCCCCGTTGCGATATAACCTTCGTGGTTGAAAACGACGTTAAACACCAAATAAAGAAAGAAAGAAAGAAAGGGTCTACGGTGCTTTTAACATTTGTTTTGTTTTTGACTTGTACTTGGTACAATCATGTGTATTTGTGGTACGTCTTCTTTTTGCTTCTTTTTTTGTAGATTTTTTTAACAGAACAAACGAAGGTGTTTTGTTTTTTTCACTGAAATGGTAGATTTTTAGCAGAAAAACTTCTTTTTTTGACTAAAATTGGAGGCATTTTGTTATTATTATTGTGATTATTATCATTATTGCAAAGCTTTTTTTTCTGTCAAAACTTTACCCCATGATTCTGAATAGGTACACCATATTCAAAGCTGTATGCTTTCTTTAATATTGCCAAATTGTCCCCGTGATAGGCATTTCATTTACCGCCCTTCGTGGTCGGCTTGGCGTTAAGCAAACAAACAAACAAACAAACAAAAGGCATTTCATTTACCTCCTGTTACTTGTAATACGCATTTTTTTTCTTTCATTTTACCCCATTCTTCCTATTCACACATAGGCATCGTACCCTGATAGAGTTTTATAAAAACCACCCTTCAAACGACCTTATGAATATCACCCATTCCCTACCACACTTATGACATACTAACCTACTGATGTAGCCTTCCTTTTACCATTTCAATCATAGAATGATATGCGTTGTGACATGTTATCATGACCATGACGTCATGGAATGTCACCATGGCGACAAATTAAGTGGTCAGGGCCTTAGCAAGCCCTGATGTTGATTATTCATAATAAAATCTGACAACATCCGGAAAGTGGCGTTTCCTGACTTCAGAGAGAGAGAGAGAGACAGCGAGAGGGAGAGTGTGCGTGTGTGTGTGCGCGCGTGTGTCACTGTGTGTGTGTGTGTGTGTGTGTGTTTTGAGAGAGATAGAGATATGGAGATAAGAACAAGTCAACTATAAAGGGATGTCAAAACATTGAATCAGCCTAGCCTAACATCAATACTGAACAAATGTCTTCACCGAGTCTTCGCTGACCGAAACCGGTTTGTACACGGGGAGCCTAAGTTTGCATAAAATGGAGTTCTGTTGTTTTTGTAGCAGAATATCGATTCATACATCATTTTCCACATATTTTTGAAGTCAAGAAAACATTGGTGACAGGCAGCGCTGCCCCGCTATGTACACAGGGAGGCTAATTTTGCAAAAAAGAACAAGAAGAACCCGTCGCGATATAACCTTGAACGGTTGAAAACGACGTTAAACACCAAATAAAGAAAGAAAGAAAACAAGAACAAGAATGTAATCCGCCATAAAGCATAAAAGCCATTGGTATTTGTCCTAATGTGAATACAATCATATCCATACACTCCTTGCATCTACGATACAATCATATAATACAAAACAAGTCAAAGTCATCACCGAAGTACAGATAACTAAAATGATTTCATCATCGTGGTTTAAAATAGTTGTATATCTGTATAAATTGGCTGAATGTTTATGTATATAATAACATTGTGCAATTGAAATGCACATATTGTGCAAACGGAGTTTTGTTGTTTTTGTAGCAGAATATCGATTCAAACATAATATATCATTTTCCGCATATTTTTGAAGTAAAGAAAACATTAAGAATGTGATAGAACTACTTATGTCAGTGTCAGTAATTGCAATTTCGATTTCAGGCAAACATTTTGATTAACAAATGACATCATTTTTTAAGCAATGCCATCTCATTGTACGGACCGGGTCAAAGGGCACGGTTGGTCTAGTGGTAAGGCGTCCGCCCCGTGATCGGGAGGTCGTGGGTTCGAACCCCGGCCGGGTCATACCTAAGACTTTAAAATTGGCAATCTAGTGGCTGCTCCGCCTGGCGTCTGGCATTATGGGGTTAGTGCTAGGACTGGTTGGTCCGGTGTCAGAATAATGTGACTGGGTGAGACATGAAGCCTGTGCTGCGACTTCTGTCTTGTGTGTGGCGCACCTTATATGTCAAAGCAGCACCGCCCTGATATGGCCCTTCGTGGTCGGCTGGGCGTAAAGCAAACAAACAAACAAACAAACAAAAACCGGGTCAAAGAATGGTTGACCAAATATAATTGACTTAATTAACACATTTAAAAAAAAAGCGATCGCCATAGACCCACCTCAACGGTTTTTTTTAAAGTTGGATTTGACGTCATCACATATATATTGGTGTTTATGCAGTGTACCGGAGGACACCCCCCAAAATCAAATTCGCAAAAGCAAACTTGCAGACACTAACATACAAAAACAATCAAAATAAGTAAGAGTCAAATGTAAAAAAAAAAGAGTCAAATGTAAAAAAAAAATAAAAAAAAAATCATTTTTTACCCATACAAATTGATCTGGTTCAGCTGTTGTGCCTAGCAGTGTTGTTTTTCCACTTTGAAGAAGACTGGTGTCAGCCTCCTCAGAAACCGTAAAAGGCTTCCGCGTCATTTTGTGTGGGCTATGTAGGTAAAACCCGTAGTTTTGTAATAGCTCGTTGTATTGCTTTTAAATTTGACATAAGTATTGCTTAATACAATTGCAAAAGAGTGTGTAAAATATCATGGCGTTTTGATGAGTTGGAACTTTTCAGAAAAGTTTGATTAAACTGTAATAACTCTTTCCAGTATAGTTGCAAAAATTCTGCATTTTGCACACTTCAACACAAATGAATATTACAATTGGGGATCAATGTTGGTACAAAAGCAACAACGCGCTCGGGTGGTATGGAAATGTGAACGCGAAACAAAATTACGAAAAACAGGTCTTCCAACATCAAAACCCAGTCCAGCGCAGAACTGGCACTCTTATTATCGCTGTGAGTGACGTTTGAGTGATTTTTGTGTGTATTTTAGTGTCTGCAAATTTGCTTTTGCGAATTTGATTTTGGGATGGTTTCCTAGGTCTCCGATACACTGCATAAACACTAATTTATGAAAAATGAAACTCTCTATTTCATACGGTAGGGGAAAGAATTACCTTTCTGGCAATATACTTGGTTTTAATATAACTCGCCGCATCACAAAGATCTACAGCTAAATGTATGTGTGTACTTTTTTGTTGTTGTTATGACAAGTAGTGTAGATGATATCCCGAGACCGGCACGGTTGGTCTAGTGGTAAGGCGTCCGCCCCGGGTTCGAACCCCGGCCGGGTCATACCTAAGACTTTAAAATTGGCAATCTAGTGGCTGCTCCGCCTGGCGCCGGTCTGGCAGTGGGGTTAGTGCTAGGACTGGTTGGTCCGGTGTCAGAATAATGTGACTGGGTGAGACATGAAGCCTGTGCTGCGACTTCTGTCTTGTGTGTGGCGCACGTTATATGTCAAAGCAGCACCGCCCTGATATGGCCCTTCGTGGTCGGCACAAACAAACAAAAGACTGAGCTTGACTAAATCAGTGTTGTATTTTCGCCTTACGCGACTTGTTTTATATATTGCTCCACGAGACTTGTTACTACCTGGCAAGGTCGTTAGAGCGCTTTAGTCCCCTTGTTTAATAGATCCTGTTATTAGCCATGTGACACCCTTGGTTATGATCTTCAATACGTAAATAAAATTAAACAAGTCGCGTAAGGCGAAAATACAATATTTAGTCAAGTAGCTGCCATTTTTCAGCAAGACCGTATACTCGTAGCATCGTCAGTCCACCGCTCATGGCAAAGGCAGTGAAATTGACAAGAAGAGCGGGGTAGTAGTTGCGCTAAGAAGGATAGCACGCTTTTCTGTACCTCTCTTTGTTTTAACTTTCTGAGCGTGTTTTTAATCCAAACATATCATATCTATATGTTTTTGGAATCAGGAACCGACAAGGAATAAGATGAAAGTGTTTTTAAATTGATTTGGAACATTTAATTTTGATAATAATTTTTATATATTTAATTTTCAGAGCTTGTTTTTAATCCGAATATAACATATTTATATGTTTTTGAAATCAGCAAATGATGGAGAATAAGATAAACGTAAATTTGGATCGTTTTATAAATTTTTATTTTTTTTTTACAATTTTCCGATTTTTAATGACCAAAGTCATTAATTAATTTTGAAGCCACCAAGCTGAAATGCAATACCGAACACCGGGCTTCGTCGAAGAATACTTGACCAAAATTTGAACCAATTTGGTTGAAAAATGAGGGCGTGACAGTGCCGCCTCAACTTTCACGAAAAGCCGGATATGACGTCATCAAAGACATTTATCGAAAAAAGGAGAAAAACGTTCGGGGATATAAATCCCAGGAACTCTCATGTAAAATTTCATAAAGATCGGCCCAGTAGTTTGGTCTGAATCGCTCTACACGCACGCACGCACGCACACACACACACACACACACATACACCACGACCCTCGTTTCGATTCCCCCTCGATGTTAATATATTTAGTCAAAACTTGACTAAATATAAAAACCACCAACCACAATGAAAGTTGGTACAAGGGGAGTGACTCCTGTCAATTTCTTAGGAAATCAGTCGGCACTAGGTTGCTTCCCTTGGACGTTCAGGACATAATCGTGATACACAATCATGCATGTAACCTGGCTGTTACATTTCGTCAAGTTTTGACCAAATGTTGTAACATAGATTCGGAATCGAGACGAAGTCGGTGGTGTGTGTGTGTGTGTGTGTGTGTGTGTGTGTGTGACTTGACTAAATGTAAAAAGCAAGACCGCATGGAAAATGTACAGTCTGAAAAGATTTCATAAACATAACGCTCACTGACAATTTGAGCTCACGCTCAGCCCTTTATTTTAAAGGTATTTCTGGTGTGTGGTGGGAACCGCAACCCCGGCACAACCCAAATTGTGGTTCTCGTATGAGAGACCTGTTTTTGGCGGCGGTTACGCCTGAGTTCTGAACAGTTATTAATTGACCTGTGTGTGTGTGTGTGTGTGTGTGTGTGTGTGCGTGTCAGTGTGTGTGTGCGCGTGTGTGTGTGTGTGTGTGTGTGTGTGTGTGTGTGTGTGCGCGCGCGCGTGTGTGTGTGTGTGTGTGCGTGCGTGCGTGCCGTGTGTGTGTGTGCCTGCGTCAGTGTGTGTGTGTGTGTGTGTGCGCGCGCGCGTGTGTGTGTGTGTGTGTGTGTGTGTGCGTGCGTGTGTGCGTGCGTGTGTGCGTGCCGTGTGTGTGTGTGCCTGCTTCAGTGTGTGTGTGCGTGCGTGCGTGCGTGTGAATGTGTACATGCGTGCGTATGTGCGTGCGTGTATGTGTGTGTGTGTGGGTGCTTGTGTGTGTTTGAGAGAGTGATCAAGAGAGAGAGAGAGGAAGAGAGGACTCGATTGCAGATAGAAAGGTAGGCTACTGCAAATGTTAGACAGAGCTTTTGACCATTCGGCGTTTAGAGGTTGTTTCCCTTGCTGGGCAACTGCCGATTAGTGACGTCATGTCTTATCGATGATACGTGTAGGGCATTGAGTGGTTTATTTGTGATGACAGGACAAGTTCTTCCCGTCAAAACAATGCTGCTCACAGTCCCACATCTGGCCAGGCTTTGTTTGTTTGTTTGTTTGTTTGCTTAATTAACGCCCAGCCGACCACGAAGGGCCATATCAGGGCGGTGCTGCTTTGACATATAACGTGCGCCACACACTGTGACAAGACAGAAGTCGCAGCACAGGCTTCATGTCTCACCCAGTCACATTATTCTGACACCGGACCAACCAGTCCTAGCACAAACCCCATAATGCCAGACGCCAGGCGGAGCAGCCACTAGATTGCCAATTTTAAAGTCTTAGCCATGACCCGGCCGGGGTTCGAACCCACGACCTCCCGATCACGGGGCGGACGCCTTACCACTAGGCCAAACATTATTTTAGAAATAAGGCCTTAAATATTTACAGTCATAAGGAAATAAGGGCATAATGAAATAAGGCTGTAATTCTGTTAAGGCCTTACTGAAATAAGGGCTTATTTCTGTTATGACCTTAAAAAAATAAGCCCTTAAAAAAACAAGCCCTTAAAAAAAATAAGCCCTTATTTTTCTGCGCATCCGGACATTCGAAAGCGCGCACAAACTCGGCTCTCGTTCAAAACATCCGTCATAACATCGAGCGGGCACAGCATGGCTTCACGCTTTCGTGAAACGGCTCTTTCCCTGGTTGATTTGCGGCACGGAGTTGCATTCAGGCCAGAAGATGACGATTTTCGACAGAGGTATGTGTGTTGGCCTCTATTCAGCTTCATGATTGGTCCAAAAAATAAGGCCTTATTTTTGTAAGCCCTTATTTTTTTAAGCCCTTATTTTTTGTGCCCTTATTTTTTTATGCCCTTATTTTTTTAAGCCCTTATTTTTGTATGGCCTTATTTTTGTATGCCCTTATTTTTTTAAGCCCTTATTTTTTTATGCCCTTATTTTTTTAAGCCCTTATTTTTTATGCCCTTATTTTTTATGCCCTTATTTTTATTAAGGCCTTACAGAAATAAGGCCTTATTTATCGTAAGGTCTTATTTTTAAATAAAGGCTTATTTTTTTAAGCCCGTTATTTTTTAAGGCCTTAAGGAAATAAGGCCTTAATTTGGAAATAAGGCCTTATTTGTTGGAAATAAGGGCTTATTTCCATAAATAAGGCCTTATTTCCTTAAGGTCTTATTTTTTTGATTTTTGACCCTTTGTGCCAAGGATATGAATGTGTTGGTACAGAACACAGACACTGAAAGCCATGTGTTGTTGCCTGTCAAATGGTTGTGTGATGTGTCTAGTGTGTTGGCGAAGTGTTTTGTGCTTGTCACCTCTCGCTTTCAGCCCTCACCGCTGGCTAGCACCGTCCTTTTCAGGACAACGCGAAAAGAGAGCAGCTTGCGTCAGTCTCTCCTGCCAGTACATAACCTCTCCACAGCAAGCCCTTTGTAGTGCCTCCATCGTGGCGACAGGCGTGAACTGGGTACCGAAAGGCCCCAGGCTGAAGTACAAGGACTCGGAGGAGGTTGGCCCCTAGACGTGTGGCATGCAGGCCCACCGGCGTGTGGGTACGCCCTGGTGCCCACGAACCAACCCCCAACTATGGGTTAAATAGCCGGGCAGGACAGGCTCGTCAACCCTGGAAGGCAGCTGTCCTCGGAGAAGATCACTCCAAAATTAAAACGAGGGCAGAGGAGGCTCACTATCCCTGCAAGGAAACTCCTCTAGGAGAAGGACCACTCCAAATTTAAACCCACGTAGTCCCCCGAAGACGGAAGACATCGGCCATTAGGCGGGGAGCAGACCGGATGTCTGCGCTTACTACGACAAATGATTGTGTCTAGGTCGAATGTTCGTTGGCGTTGCGTGTGGGCATAGCCATAGGGAGGTCTGCCGTTTAGAGCAAACATCAATGTGTTGATGGTGACTTCCTCAACCCTCTGTTATGCGGCAAACTTTGTATGTGTGCGTGTGTGCGTGTGTGTGTGTGTGCCAGTGTGTGTGTATGTGTGCGTATGTGTGTGTGTGTGTATGTGCGTGCGCGGTGTATGTATGTGTGTGCTCTCTTTATCGCTGTATCGGTGGTGGAAGGGAAGCAGGTTAGCATGAGAGTTGAATTAAGTAAGCGCGACAGAAAATCTAATTTACTCGGCGGTGAGGAGGAGGACAAGAGGTTGTGAAGGTTCGGGGCCGTGTGTGTTAGTGGTGGTGTTGAATTGCTGGTTGAAAAGAACTGACGTTTATTGGCTTTACAAAATGTTTTCGATTGATCACGACATTCAAGCATGATGGAAACGTTGAAAATAATCAAATCTAATGTCTTACAGTTACATAATAATCATAATCTATATCTATATACGGCTTGTGTGTGTGTGTGTGTGTGTCTGTCTGTCTGTCACTTCGCGATGCACGGCCAAAGTTCTCGATGGATTTGCTTCAAATTTGGTGGGCATATTCAGGTAGACCCCGGACACAATCTGGTCGATGAACATTTTCAACACGTGCTCTAAGCGCGGCGCGGTGAACCGATTTTGGTTTTTCTGTACATCCATTTCCAGTAACTCTTCCTTATCTTCTCCAGTGTTTTGCGCGTTTATCTCCCTTCCTTCGTGTGGCGTCAATCACGCAACACGGTGCTCTAACCCGGCGAAGCCGGCGAACCGCCACGCTGCATACTCCGGCGTCTCGCGATCATCCCGGCGAAGCCGGTGCGAACCGCCACGCTGCATACTCCGTCTCGCGACCCACCCGGCGAAGCGGGTAATCATCTAGTCTTATATATGTATATGAGTAATATGATTAAGACAGCATTGCGTCTAGAAAGGACGGTGTCTGGAACCCTTGATGCGAATCGTAAAGTTCACTCTTTCACAACCCGACTGTTAAACCCAAACATGGTCTATTATCACGATTATGATGATTAGCACAGCATAACGCCTGGTAAGCAAAACATTGGAGTTTCAATCAATGCACGTGCTGCGCCATGCATGGTATGACGTCAGACAAGCGAACCAGAGTAATCAAACTAAATGATGTGAAATCGGAGGACGTTTTATTTTGTATAAGACTATAGCTTATAATTAGGTTAGATTAGAAACGGCAGCCCACCTACTGTCAGTAATTACAGATTATCCCAGGTACAACTCGTGTCGTTACCAGTTTCCGGTCGCCCGCACCAGAAGACTAAATACAGGAATCTTTGAGGCAAAGGTGTACTTGATATTTTTGTACCTGCGATTACACGATAACGAGGAACGGAACAGCAAGGAATATGCGTCATGAATAAAAAGGTTGAACAAAATTAAAGCAAGTTGTAAGAAAGATAAGATAAGATAAGATCAGACGAATCTTTCTTCACGAGGATTTTGGTACATGCATGCAAGCGAGTCCGGGCTCGGAGAGTGATTGCTATAAATCACCCCCTCAAACACACACACACACAAACACTCACACACACGCACGCACGCATGCAAGCAAGCATGCACGCGTACGCACGCACGCCGAAGTGCGGTATACGTAATTTTTACTGAATCTGTTTTTCCCCTGTTGTTTAGTGTATGGAATGATATTGTTTTTTTATTGGGAAAAACTGCTGGTTAACTTTAACCGGGACAGAAAAAGCACGTGTACTGATAAAGACACAGAAACACACAGCATCACAGAGAGACTGAGAGAGAGAGAGAGAGACTGAGAGAGAGAGAGCGAAAGAATGAGAGAGAGAGAGAGAGAGAGACAGACAGACAGACAGACAGACAGACAGACAGACACAGAGACAGCTAGGGACGGCCAGAAACTGATAAACATAGACCCAGAGAGACATAGACCCAGAGAGACCTAGACACAGTGAGACATAGACCCAGAGAGACCTAGACACAGTGAGACATTCTTTCTTTCTTTATTTGGTGTTTAACGTCGTTTTCAACCACGAAGGTTATATCGCGACGGACAGTGAGACATAGACCCAGAGAGACCTAGACACAGTGAGACATATAGACCCAGAGAGACCTAGACACAATGAGACATAGACCCAGAGAGACCTAGACACAGTGAGACATAGACCCAGAGAGACCTAGACACAGTGAGACATAGACCCAGAGAGACCTAGACACAGTGAGACATAGACCCAAAGAGACCTAGACAGAGTGAGACATAGACCCAGAGAGACCTAGACACAGTGAGACATAGACCCAGAGAGACCTAGACATAGTGAGACATAGACCCAGAGAGACCTAGAC
The DNA here is from genome assembly GCF_037325665.1 of Littorina saxatilis. NCBI lineage: Eukaryota > Metazoa > Mollusca > Gastropoda > Littorinimorpha > Littorinidae > Littorina > Littorina saxatilis. Next base: position 16,524,103 of record NC_090257.1, on the reverse strand, counting down.
ACAGTGAGACATAGACCCAGAGAGACCTAGACACAGTGAGACATAGACCCAGAGAGACCTAGACACAGTGAGACATAGACCCAGAGAGACCTAGACACAGTGAGACATAGACCCAGAGAGACCTAGACACAGTGAGACATAGACACAGAGAGACCTAGACACAATGAGACACAGACCCAGAGAGACCTAGACACAGTGAGACATAGACCCAGAGAGACCTAGACACAGTGAGACATAGACCCAGAGAGACCTAGACACAGTGAGACATAGACCCAGAGAGACCTAGACACAGTGAGACATAGACCCAGAGAGACCTAGACACAGTGAGACATAGACCCAAAGAGACCTAGACACAGTGAGACATAGACCCAGAGAGACCTAGACACAGTGAGACATAGACCCAGAGAGACCTAGACATAGTGAGACATAGACCCAGAGAGACCTAGACACAGTGAGACATAGACCCAGAGAGACCTGGACACAGTGAGACATAGACCCAGAGAGACCTAGACACAGTGAGACATAGACCCAGAGAGACCTAGACACAGTGAGACATAGACCCAGAGAGACCAAGACACAGTGAGACATAGACCCAGAGAGACCAAGACACAGTGAGACATAGACCCAGAGAGACCTAGACACAGTGAGACATAGACCCAGAGAGACCTAGACACAGTGAGACATAGACCCAGAGAGACCTAGACACAGTGAGACATAGACCCAGAGAGACCTAGACACAGTGAGACATAGACACAGAGAGACCTAGACACAGAGAGACATAGACCCAGAGAGACCTAGACACAGAGAGACATAGACCCAGAGAGACCTAGACACAGAGAGACATAGACCCAGAGAGACCTAGACACAGTGAGACATAGACCCAGAGAGACCTAGACACAGTGAGACATAGACCCAGAGAGACCTAGACACAGAGAGACATAGACCCAGAGAGACCTAGACACAGAGAGACATAGACCCAGAGAGACCTAGACACAGAGAGACATAGACCCAGAGAGACCTAGACACAGTGAGACATAGACCCAGAGAGACCTAGACACAGTGAGACATAGACCCAGAGAGACCTAGACACAGAGAGACATAGACCCAGAGAGACCTAGACACAGTGAGACATATAGACCCAGAGAGACCTAGACACAGTGAGACATAGAAACAGAGACACAGAAAAAGGGCGGGGGATTTCCACGGTATCATTATAATCTGCAAGCAGGTTGGATAGCGGGACACAAAAAGCCCACAGGCTGGCGATAATAGCGCTGATCAAAAACACATCCCTCCTCCTGTCTCCAGGGAGAGAGAGAGGAGGGGGAGGGGGGGGGGGTAGGGTCAGCCGCGGATCCTGCAACCCCAGCTCTTAATTATTGCTTAATGAGCCATCCAGCTCTTTTTTCCCCACATGAAGACGCCGTGTGCAAACTAGCCCCTGGCGACGTCGAAGAAGACAGTTAAGGAGAAGAGAACACGGAGAATCACAAGAGGAGAAGCGGTTTTCCCCGCGGCCAAGTGTGCATGCCAAGCAGAAATATGTATTTTCAAAAACCGCACAAGGGAACATGGGGAGGAGAAGAAGAAGAATGTGTTCGGTGTACTGGCATAACTGTCAGACACAAGATGAAAATTAGCTGTGACATAAACACATTTTAGAACTGGAAAAGTTTCAGCACTACTGTTGTTGACCAATTCGTTTAAAAACACAACACTCAAGATGTCAAGGTTTGATGAAGGCCCGTGCCTTCTAGGGGGATGGAGAATCAATAATTACAAATCACAACTAAATATAATACCTCCACACGCAATTAAGATCGCACGAGAATCTTACTCACTAACAAACAACAATAAAAACATGAATATCCAAGTGACGAGAAAAGTCAAGAGAGTAAGGTCGGTGACTACATCCCAGAACTCCCCAGTCACCCTTCAATAGAATGTTAGGAACTCGTGTCATGTTCTCGGAGGCCCAACATTGGCTCCGTCAATCACATTGGCACGGCCATACTATTGTACAAAGGTCTCCGCTAAATAGCTTTCCTCCACCAGTGGCTTCGCCTCCGGCTTCACAATTCTCTGGTTCTTTGTTGGATAGCTTCACTCCTGTATCTGAGCAGTTTGTTTTGAAGATCTTGAAGAACACAGTGCCAAAGTCTTGTGAGCTAGACCCCATCCCCACCAACTTGTTTTATGAAAACCTTGACCTTTTTCTTCCCATCATAACCAACATAATCAACTCTTCTCTCACTTCTGGCACTGTGCCAATGGACTTGAAAACTGCAGTAGTTAAACCTTTGATCAAGAAACCATCTCTGGATAAAAATCAGTTGAAAAACTATAAGGCCTGTTTCCAACTTGCCATTCATTTCTAAAATTCTGGAAAAAGTAGTGCTTAGTCAGCTTCTCTCCCACCTTGAAACCAACAACCTCTGCAACCCTCTTCAGTCAGCGTATAGGGCTGGCCACAGCACCGAGACTGTTTTGCTTCGTGTTGTAAATGACATTCTTTCTGCTCTGGATAATGATGACCTATCAGTTCTGCTTCTCTTGGCCCGATAACTCAGCTGCGTTCGATAGGATCGATCACTCTGTTCTGCTCTCTCGTCTCGAATCTGTTTTTGGCATTCACTCTACCGCTCTTCACTGGTTTAGTTCATATCTACAGGGCCGTAGTCAGTATGTGTCTGTCAATAATCTCTCATCTCCTCCATCTCCTCTCTGTTTCGGCGTTCCCCAGGGATCAGTTCTAGGCCCAGTTTTATTTGTACTATATACACCACTCCTCTCTCTGCCGTCATCAAGCAACACGCAGTCAATCACTACCTCTTTGCAGACGACACACAACTCCAACAAGCATGCAAGCCTACAGAAATCCAAGCGGTGACGCACACTCTCCAAAACTGCACTTCATATATTAAATCATGGATGACAAACAATATGCTCAAGTTAAATGATGACAAGACTGAATTTCTTCTTTTCTCTGGAGCTTCCTCTTCGATCACTTCCCTTCCAGCCTCCATCACAGTAGGTTCTAGTGACATTTCTCTCTCTGATAGTGCTAGGAATCTTGGGTTCATCATGGACTCCCACCTCTCAATGAAACAACACATCAAAAAAGTCTGTCAGACATGTTACTTTGAGATCAGAAGAATAAGTTCCATAAGAAAATTTCTCACTGTTGATGCCACTAAAACTCTCGTTACATCCTGCATTCTGTCCAGATTAGATTACTGCAACTCCCTTCTCATAGGCTGCCCTGACTCCACTCTCCAACCCTTGCAAAAAGTACAACACTCTGCTGCACGTCTCATTTTCAGAGCACAGCATCGACAACCCTGCACTCCTCTCATGAAAGAACTTCACTGGCTTCCTGTATTTGAACGTATTAGGTATAAAGCTGCCTGCTTCTGCTACAATATCATCTCTGAATCGGCACCTGCCTATCTTTCTGAACTGGTCTCCCTCTACACTCCCTCTCGCACCCTTCGTTCTTCTGATGATGCTCGACTTCTCCGTCAAGGTCGCTTTAAACGCAAGGCTCATGGCTTCCGCACGTTTTCGTATTATGGACCTCAGTTATGGAATTCACTCCCCTTTCAATTACGTCACTCTCCATCCATTTCATCTTTTAAGTCCAATTTGAAAACTCACTTGTTCCAACAACACTACGGATAGTTCCTTAGTATAGAGTCTGGGGATGTGAGATGTGCATGATGTGTTGTTTGAATCTGACAGTGATTGTATGATTTTTGTATACATGTATTGTTGTCACGCGCTTTGAACTTCTGATAAGGCGCTTTATAAATGCCCGTTATTATTATTATTACACCCCCGGTATAAGGGTGTGTATAGGATTCGGTCGATGTGTTTGTTTGTTTGTTTGTTTGTGTGTGTGTTTGTGTTCGCATATAGATCTCAAGAATGAACGGACCGATCGTCACCAAACTTGGTGAACAGGTTCTATACATTCCTGAGACGGTCCTTTCAAAAATTGGGACCAGTCAAACACACGGTTAGGGAGTTATTGGTGGATTAAGATTCTACAAGGACTTATAGAGGGACATATTAATGGTCAAAGGGAAATAACCTTCTCAGTTGGTGGCAGTGAGAATGGTAAGGACGGGGGTGTTTTTCCTACCTCGGAGAAATTTCTTGTTATTATTATCTCCGGGTACCTTCCCGCCTCTGACGTTTACAAGTCTGACCAAAAAATCAATTACTGTGCGGACTCCTCAGCAGTGGGCAGTCGGATTGTGTTCATTATTGTAATGGAACTGGACTGAGGGTGACCCCTTGAACAGAATTCTGCGATCGTACTCTTACGTTTGCCTCTGTTCTAAACTGATTAAATGAATTCAAAACATTCTAGCTCAGAGGTACAGTGGACCCTGTTAATAACGACCACCTGTTAATAACGACCACCTGTTAATAACGACCACCCACGAGACCGACCAAAAGTGGCCGTTATAAACATGTGGTTGCTAAGGAAAGGTACATTATAAAGAAAAAAGTCGGCAGGAAATGTTGTAGGCTGGTCGTTGTGAGCATGGTGGTCATTTTCGAGGGATGGTCGTTGTGAGCAGGTGGTCATTATCGAGGGATGGTCGTTGTGAGCAGGTGGTCGTTATCGAGGGATGGTCGCAAGAGCAGGTGGTCATTATCGAGGGATGGTCGTTGTGAGCAGGTGGTCATTATCGAGGGATGGTCGTTGTGAACAAGTGGTCATTATCGAGGGATGGTCGCTGTGAGCAGGTGGTCATTATCGAGGGATGGTCGCAAGAGCTGGTGGTCATTATCGAGGGATGGTCGCAAGAGCAGGTGGTCATTATCGAGGGATGGTCGCAAGAGCAGGTGGTCATTATCGAGGGATGGTCGCAAGAGCAGATAGTCATTATTTTCATTTCATTTTTTCATTTTTCATTTTTCATTTCATTTCATTTTCATTATGGCGTCTTCATGTGGGGAAAAAAAGAGCAGATGGTCATTATCGAGGGATGGTCGCAAGAGCAGGTGGTCATTATCGAGGGATGGTCGCAAGAGCAGGTTCGACTGTAGAGTCCTTTCCGTGTTACATATTTTATATATGTTTTGTATATATATATATGCTAAAAGCTAACCAAATATACACGTTTCCCACCAGGCTGTCTGTGAAGGGATACTTTTTCTCTCTCTCTTTCTCTGCTAAGAGATTTTAACAAATCTCGGAAGAAAGTCTCTGCTGACTTTCAATTGTTTCTTTCACAATTTCTGATGTTTTATATCTATATCTATATACGGCTTGTGTGTGTGTGTGTGTGTGTGTGTCTGTCTGTCTGTCTGTGTCTGTTCGCCATGCACGGCCAAAGTTCTCGATGGATCTGCTTCAAATTTGGTGGGCATATTCAGGTACACCCCGGACACAATCTGGTCGATGAAAATTTTCAACACTTGCTCTCAGCGCGCAGCGCTGAACCGATTTTGGTTTTTCTGTACATCCATTCCCAGTAACTCTTCCTTATCTTCTCCAGTGTTTTGCGCGTTTATCTCCCTTCCTTCGTACGGTGCGCCGGCGAAGCCAGGTATTCGGCTCTACTTCTTCCCGGCGAAGCCGGGTGCCGGGTACCCGGCGAAGCGGGTATTCATCTAGTATATATATATGTTAAAAGCTAAGCAAACATACATAATCCTTACTGTGCGGACTCCTGAGCGGTGGGCTCAAATCAAATATTGAAATGTTGTATAATTAGATATGGGAAAGAGGGGATTATAATTTCGAAGAGGACGGATACGTACCACAGCACAAAAGAAGGGAAAATGTAAAAATATAAAGAAGAACCGTTCATTGCGTTACTTTTAGGGTCACTGTTGGAATTTACACACTCTGTTACTCCACTCGTTGCCTTTGGGACTCTTTGTTATTCGTGCAAATAGATGTCGGGTTAGTGCTAGCACCCTTCTTAGAACTCTACCAAACTACCGGTCTGTGACCCTAGATGCCATCACATTGCTGCAACACAACCTGTTAAATGCTGTTCACATGTGACCCTAGATGCCATCACATTGCTGCAACACAACCTGTTAAATGCTGTTCACATGTGACCCTAGATGCCATCACATTGCTGCAACACAACCTGTTAAATGCTGTTCACATGTGACCCTAGATGCCATCACATTGCTGCAACACAACCTGTTAAATGCTGTTCACATGTGACCCTAGACGCCATCACATTGCTGCAACACAACCTGTTAAATGCTGTTCACATGTGACCCTAGATGCCATCACATTGCTGCAACACAACCTGTTAAATGCTGTTCACATGTGACCCTAGACGCCATCACATTGCTGCAACACAACCTGTTAAATGCTGTTCACATGTGACCCTAGACGCCATCACATTGCTGCAACACAACCTGTTAAATGCTGTTCACATGTGACCCTAGACGCCATCACATTGCTGCAACACAACCTGTTAAATGCTGTTCACATGTGACCCTAGACGCCATCACATTGCTGCAACACAACCTGTTAAATGCTGTTCACATGTGACCCTAGATGCCATCACATTGCTGCAACACAACCTGTTAAATGCTGTTCACATGTGACCCTAGATGCCATCACATTGCTGCAACACAACCTGTTAAATGCTGTTCACATGTGACCCTAGATGCCATCACATTGCTGCAACACAACCTGTTAAAAAATGCTGTTCACATGTGACCCTAGATGCCATCACATTGCTGCAACACAACCTGTTAAATGCTGTTCACATGTGACCCTAGATGCCATCACATTGCTGCAACACAACCTGTTAAATGCTGTTCACATGTGACCCTAGATGCCATCACATTGCTGCAACACAACCTGTTAAATGCTGTTCACATGTGACCCTAGATGCCATCACATTGCTGCAACACAACCTGTTAAATGCTGTTCACATGTGACCCTAGATGCCATCACATTGCTGCAACACAACCTGTTAAATGCTGTTCACATGTGACCCTAGATGCCATCACATTGCTGCAACACAACCTGTTAAATGCTGTTCACATGTGACCCTAGATGCCATCACATTGCTGCAACACAACCTGTTAAATGCTGTTCACATGTGACCCTAGATGCCATCACATTGCTGCAACACAACCTGTTAAATGCTGTTCACATGTGACCCTAGATGCCATCACATTGCTGCAACACAACCTGTTAAATGCTGTTCACATGTGACCCTAGATGCCATCACATTGCTGCAACACAACCTGTTAAATGCTGTTCACATGTGACCCTAGATGCCATCACATTGCTGCAACACAACCTGTTAAATGCTGTTCACATGTGACCCTAGATGCCATCACATTGCTGCAACACAACCTGTTAAATGCTGTTCACATGTGACCCTAGATGCCATCACATTGCTGCAACACAACCTGTTAAATGCTGTTCACATGTGACCCTAGATGCCATCACATTGCTGCAACACAACCTGTTAAATGCTGTTCACATGTGACCCTAGATGCCATCACATTGCTGCAACACAACCTGTTAAATGCTGTTCACATGTGACCCTAGATGCCATCACATTGCTGCAACACAACCTGTTAAATGCTGTTCACATGTGACCCTAGATGCCATCACATTGCTGCAACACAACCTGTTAAATGCTGTTCACATGTGACCCTAGATGCCATCACATTGCTGCAACACAACCTGTTAAATGCTGTTCACATGTGACCCTAGATGCCATCACATTGCTGCAACACAACCTGTTAAATGCTGTTCACATGTGACCCTAGATGCCATCACATTGCTGCAACACAACCTGTTAAATGCTGTTCACATGTGACCCTAGATGCCATCACATTGCTGCAACACAACCTGTTAAATGCTGTTCACATGTGACCCTAGATGCCATCACATTGCTGCAACACAACCTGTTAAATGCTGTTCACATGTGACCCTAGATGCCATCACATTGCTGCAACACAACCTGTTAAATGCTGTTCACATGTGACCCTAGATGCCATCACATTGCTGCAACACAACCTGTTAAATGCTGTTCACATGTGACCCTAGATGCCATCACATTGCTGCAACACAACCTGTTAAATGCTGTTCACATGTGACCCTAGATGCCATCACATTGCTGCAACACAACCTGTTAAATGCTGTTCACATGTGACCCTAGATGCCATCACATTGCTGCAACACAACCTGTTAAATGCTGTTCACATGTGACCCTAGATGCCATCACATTGCTGCAACACAACCTGTTAAATGCTGTTCACATGTGACCCTAGATGCCATCACATTGCTGCAACACAACCTGTTAAATGCTGTTCACATGTGACCCTAGATGCCATCACATTGCTGCAACACAACCTGTTAAATGCTGTTCACATGTGACCCTAGATGCCATCACATTGCTGCAACACAACCTGTTAAATGCTGTTCACATGTGACCCTAGATGCCATCACATTGCTGCAACACAACCTGTTAAATGCTGTTCACATGTGACCCTAGATGCCATCACATTGCTGCAACACAACCTGTTAAATGCTGTTCACATGTGACCCTAGATGCCATCACATTGCTGCAACACAACCTGTTAAATGCTGTTCACATGTGACCCTAGATGCCATCACATTGCTGCAACACAACCTGTTAAATGCTGTTCACATGTGACCCTAGGACGCCATCACATTGCTGCAACACAACCTGTTAAATGCTGTTCACACGGCACACTTACAACCAACTTTCTAAACATTGTCAACTGATTTTGTCGAAAGTGATTAGGTCACCTTAAAATCGCTACACATGCGAACACAGTTAACGCTCAGACTTAAGCAACGAATCTCAGCTGACTTGCACAATCGGGCTTGTCCGGTCGCCTTCGTTGTTTTCTGGCTTGACCATACCCATTCGCGAAGCGCGATAATACTAGTCTGTCCCAAGTCATTTTAACATTCTGAGGAGTCGACCAACACTCCATTCACTTTTCATGTTGCTGCTTAATTTGGGAATCTAAACGGAATCGTCGGGACAGTTCACATGGGAGAATTTTGTCATATCTCTGTCATACACAGTACATTTTTTGTATCACGCTGAATATCGAGATCAACTCTTTTTGTGCACTTTAAACTCTGGGAACGTGAGTACAGGCACATCTTTTCTCCAAGAGTACCAGTTTTTGACACTGTACTTACAACTTTTAGTACTCAAAGCGGATCAACGCCAGAAAAGCTCCCGCCCACCCTTCTCTTTTCTTCATGACTGTCCAAACTCCCTTCTGAAAGCCATGTGTACAGAAAGTCGTCAACACAAAGCGAATGTTGTCAAAACCACTTAGGTCTAGTTGTCTGATGTAGTTTACTTTTCTGGCTGTATCTGCCAAAAAGTGAAAGTCTACACGTCCGCGGTATTTTCGTATGATCTGCGCGTCTGTGTTAGTTTCGTACAGTCCTTGTTCAGTACCAGACAGGTCTTTATTCCTCACGTCTCGCGACTTATGTTGACTTTACAGTTAAGTAAACTAAGTCGTGTACTTTTATTGGGGATTGTGGCCTGTTCCAGTGACATAGGCTGGCCAGGCTCCCGGGGCTTCTGTATTAGCGCACTTTTCACACATTTGTCAGCTGTGGTCCAATGTAGAGCACGCGTTGACAGTGGAGGCAAGCAAAGATGCCGACATGGATGTTATACAAGAAAAGAGTTCTCTACTCACCAAGACACAGACAGCACAATTCTAATGGCATATTTTTGGCCCATGAAGGCTTCTCCAGGACGGCATTTAGGAAAAAGGAAAAACAACCTAAAAGAAAACTCCAAAGCAAAGAGCAATGAACCAAAAACAGAAGGAAAGATAAAACCAAAACCAAGACAGAATTACAGACGGTTATGAACAATGAAGGGGATGACCATCTCCAAGACATATCTTTACGAATCCTCTCTCTGTCATACCAGCCGGTCAAATATGATTGAAGTATAAAGAATACGGGGAAAATATGAACCTGTCGGCATAACTGGCTGCCTATTTCATTCCTGTAAACTGCACCGTCCTGTATATTAAAATTTACTAGTTAAACCAAACCTGTGGATAAAACCAGCGGTAGGCTTAGGCCTGTGTCCGTGCATGTGCTGTTGTGCATGCACTGAGCTAGCGAGGTCCCCTGTCACAGGATTATTCGAGATAATACTTCCTGGATTATGAGATGCTCCTCAAAACCCCCATCTCAAATCTGCTGAAGAGAGCTAAGGGGAAAAGGGAGAACAAGTCGGGTAAAGCTTAATCAAAACACTAGCTGTATGTACCCGTGTTTTTTTTAAAAACCTTTTCAGACATTTTCTGGAACCGTCCTTGATCAATGATCAATCAGATTATTTCCTTCTTCTTATAACATGTGTTTTATTAAACACACACACACACACACACACACACACACACACACACACACACACACACACACACACACACACACTAACCAACCAAACCAAACAGCAATAAAACAACAAAACAACAACAGCAAACATTGGAGATAATGACTGCTTGTGACAGCAAACACTCTTCACAATGTTTTTCTTTTGTCTATTCCTAGTGTATTTCCCTTATTAAAAATCATACTTCATTAAGACTACCCTTTTCTTATACGCGTCAGGGCCTAATACGCTGAATAACGGATTCCGTTCCCTACAGTAAGCCTCATCTTTTCCAAAACCACGGCACAGGCCACGCACAACGCAATGTAAATTTAAATGCATATCATAATAACACAGGCCATGGGGGCGGAAGTCATTGCAGCAGTTGCAATTTTGACGGCGAGATATGGAACGCACGCCATCTCACGATTCTGAGATTCTTGGTTTCCGGTTACAGCGCCGACCAGCCCTCTATTGGATTTCGTCATTGCCAGTCGACCCGCAAGCTAGGAGTGCAATCCTTTGAATCTCCCTCGATATTGCCAGCAGCAATTAAAGTCAACGAGAGCAGTGGATATTATAAGACTTGTTTACCTTACCAGCGTCAAAATAGTGTTGCCCTAGAGGTT
>NC_090257.1:16493080-16505580 GCF_037325665.1 Littorina saxatilis | reverse complement strand
GATCGAGTCTGGAATGAAACGCGATACAGATCTAGCATTCAAAAACTGTCTTTCACGTTCAAGGAAGTTGTTGCAAAGTACTTAAGACTTACTAAATTGTACAGACAAAACCATGACAGTGCATGTTTTGAATCTGAGGAAAAAATCGTGATCATTTTGACTTTGAGAACAGATTCATTCCGTTTCCTTATATCTGCATGTTCAAGTAAATGGTGGACAGTTTTTTTCGGGCAGAGTAAACTTAACTTGAGACTCTACTGCAAGTCTTGAAATTCACATAAATCGAACCACGAGCAAAGACATCCAAACATTACAGGCACTTTAGATCAACTCATTTCACTAGAGGTGACTGCCTAGCACTGTGTTTGACATCCGTGTCTGCTGAAATAAAAAGAAATTAAAACAAAACGGATTAACAGTAGGTGACACGTTATCAGAGTGGGAGACACTAGATCTGTCTCTGAAGAGGGCCCCAAAGGGGGGGGGGGGGGGGGGGGGGGTATCATCACGATCACGGGAAGGGAAATTTTTAGCTTTCACGATCACAGTTACCTTGATTTTTGTTTTCACGATCACGAACACCAGTGGCAAATCACGGTCACGGTAAAAGTTGCATGTACAGAAAGCACGTGTCAAAGTAAACACAACCACACAGTAATTCGCTCCTCTGGATCTATTGTTTATTCAACACTAAGTGAGAACTGTTGCACTTCAGTTTTTATTATTATTTTTTGAATTCTCTTTCATACACACATAGAAATATATGATTTGTAATCAGTAACAAGAATGTTATTTTCATTGTTTTCTCTCTCTCTCTCTCTCTCTCTCTCTCTCTCTCTCTCTCTCTCTCTCTCTCTCTCTCTCTCTCTCTCTCTCTCTCTCTCTCTCTCTCTCTCTCTCTACACTCATACACATTCAACTCCCACCCCCTTACTCACACACATGAATATATACTTGCACAATTTCACATTTCCAGAGCTAAATCTTGTAAACCCATTTTCTCAAAAACTATTGGGTGGATTGAAATCAAAGTACATGATGGGTTCTTTATTTTCAATTTTGCCATACAATTTCATTTTCATTTTTCATTTTCATTACTTTATTGTCCCATTGCTGGGAAATTCGGGTCGCTTCCTCCCAGTGGAAAGCTAGCAGCAACGGAGTCGCGCTACCCAGGTGTCTGCGTGTTTAGGTGTATTCAGCCACCTGCACTTTTGGCAGAATGACCAAGGTCTTTTACGTGCCATTGTGATGACACGGGGGTGGGACATGGCTTCCGTCTCTGGGTCTGCACATAAAGTTGACCCGTGTCCGTCCCGGCCCGAATTCGAACCTGCGACCTTTCGATCACAAGTCCAGTGCTCTACCAACTGAGCTACCGAGGTACACCATCGCCCGGTTTCATGGCCTTGAAAAACAAACAGGAATGCTACAGGCCAAAAATGGTTTTACCTGAAAGAAGCGCGCAGTGCCAGTGGCGAAGCCACAAGCCTGAGCCTGCGAAGCAAGCGAGCCAACTAGGGGGATCCGGGGGCATGCCCCCCCGGAATTTTGTTCAAAAAACGGTTAAAATCTGTGCAATCTGGTGCATTCTGGGCATCATTTTCAGGGCTGTAATAGTGTTGTGATCTTGTTAAAAATCCCATTTTAGCCTCCCCCCACCACCATTCAACACACCTCCAAACTGGTGAAAACAACACTACTGTGCGCTGGCTTCATTGAGACCGGCGCCCGGTCGTGTTGCGCGATATTCACACGGATCGTTTTTGCGGAAATTTTTCAACTTCACCGGAATAAATTTGACTTTACCGGATTTTGAAAACGGCTTTATCGGATTTCCGGCAATTACCGGAAAAGTAGCATGCCTGACAAAATCCCCAACGAACATGACTTTGATCGTCTTTGACATGAGGATCAAGTGACCCAAACTGGCACGTCTCCCCGCCATTGTTTCTGAATTTAACCCATTGTTCATATTAAAGTTTACAGGCGCTAAAATAAATCCAAGCTCAATGCAAAGGAGCGACAATTAGAATCTATGCCAAGCGTGTCCACGTTGCTGGGATGAAAACCACATTTCTAGTTTCGGTTTTGGCTACACGCAGACTCGATCTCGAGCCAGTCGAGGTCACACTGAGCGAGTGACAGCCGGACGTGACAATGTCAATGATCTCACTCAAACTCAAAGATCTTGAACAAATTTCAAGATCTTTGCCTACATTCAGAACAGTCATAGAGCAACATAGATCAACATACCTTGATATTTCGTCTTCGGAAAGACCGACCCGTAGCCTGACCTTTCCACCATGGAAGGCATTCTCTCCGCCTGCTTTGGTCTGGCTTGAATCCACAAAATATAACAGAAGTTCGATGACAGTACCGCTGCACGCCATTTTTGATCTTCGAATTCGAATTTGACTGAATGCACTCAAAACTTTTGCACGAAGCCCTTCCATTGGATGAAGTTTGGCCGACTTTTGCAATTTGCCTTCTGATTTGATCTCTTTTTTTGTGTGTGATTGGTTCTCTTTAAGGGAAGCAATCGCTGTCAAAATCATATTTCTGAATGTGTTGTTGCTTCCCTTCAATCGGGATTGGCTCTTTGGCGAATAGAGGATCATAGAGTGATACAGCTGTGAAAAATGTACGTTGAAAATAAAATGCTTTGCAATAATGCCCATCACGATCACGAAAACAAATGACGATCACGATCACGAGACTTGATTTTTTTGTCATCACGGATCACGGGCAAAGTCCCATCACGATCACAGAAATGGAAATTTCGGCAATCACGGTCACAGAAAGGTCAAAAAACGCCAATCACGATCACGATTTTAAACCCTTTGGGGCCCTCTCTGAACTTACCGGGATACGGCTGCAAGATCGACACTGACTGCCGCGCTTTCGACAGCTCTTCCTCGCGTGGACATTGGAAACACGCTGTGCAGATCAAATTGTAGGAAATCTCCCTTTGGTATCTTCTTTATTTACTTTTCTGGAGCTTAGAAACCGAACAACATGAAATCGTCTTCCCCGGCGAATCGGCGAGGTGAGAACTGGACCACAATCCTTCGCGCGACCCCTGACCTGATCTTGACACCTGACCTGCCGTCTACATGCCAAACACGACACAAATCAGTCAACTGCTTGTACCCCTTCAAAACCCCCCACCACCCGTTTTCTTTGGATACACGCTTTAACTACACACATGCCGACACAATGTTGATCATTGCTTCAATAATTTGAAGATGGTGCTTGAAAATTAACCACGTGAAATGAGTATTTCGGTGTTTAGCCAAAAATGTTAAAGTTTCTACCACAGACATACACACATACATACATACGCACGCACGCACGCACAGACAGACAAAGTTTACCATCGCATAGGCTACACTTATGTGAGCCAAAAATGATATCTCCAAACATATCATGTCAGAAGTTATGTATATATGTAAGAAAGAATTTACACATAATTTACAAGGGAAAATATCCTGTACAGTACATATAGTACAAAGAAACTTCATAATGTATTCCTAAATCTTGAAAGATTGACGTTGTTCCTATGTAGGCCTAGTGATTCGAAAACGTGGATCCTATTAATGATTTAATAACTTGGATTATACAATGATTCGATAACGTGGATCCCTATTGTAAATATCACTTCTATATAAGTCACGCGGTGAGTATTGTTGACAGTTATCAATTTAAAAATCAGAAGTCTTTATGTACACAAATATCACCAAATCTAACACAAAATAACATTCAATATCAAAGTCTATATATACAAATATACATCTAAATCTAATACAGATTATCATGTACAGAAAACAATACAAACAAAAAGTACAAACTTGCACGTAGTATCTAAACTCAGGGTTGTGATCGCTACTTTTTAAAAAGTAGCCGCTACTTCTCCGCTACTTTAGTAAAAATTTGTAGCCGCTACATTTCCGCTACTTTTTTACACAAAGTAGCCGCTACTTTTCCGCTACTTTTCAAAAAGTAGCCGCTACTTTTTCCGCTACTTTTAACTCCACACAAGCAGTAAACACAGAACAAGAAATCAAAGTCAGAATACATTTTATTTACAAAAATCTTCACTAAAAAAACAAAAGTTAAAACGATCACGCAGAGCAGATTGTTTATCACATCTTTCACACCTTTCACACCTTTCCGCCATTGTATTTGATGAGGACTTTGGCCTCAAAATTACTGTCTGTTACTCTTCCCCTGTTAGGGGTCAGGATCAGTCCTGCGGCGCTGAACAGCCGTTCAACCGCAGCAGAGCTGGGCAGAGTTGTGTTACTCCGCAGGAAAAGGCTCTTCATCTTGGTGTTGGTGTGAAGAGAGTGCAGTGATGGCTGAACAAAAATTATCCAAAAAACTCGGTAATACACGTCCGGCTGCCATCGTTTGCTCTTGAGAATGAAGTGTGAACTGAGTGTGAATGATCGATCGATCATTGAGTAGGCCTATCGCGATTCAAAACAATGTAACTTCCGGTGTAACTTCCGGTGAGTATTCGCCGAAAACACTCGTTAGCAGCTCATAAATCTGTGACCACGCGATCAACACAAATGTCCCTAAAAGATTACACATGTAGCGGAATTTGTAGCGCAAAATCGCTATTCGCTACAAAAAAATAAGTAGCGCCGCTACTATTTCGCTACTTTTTACAACTTTCGAAAAAAAAAAGTAGTTTACCGCTATTCGCTACTTTTTTTTGTAGCGGCGCTACATTTTGTAGCGGAAAGTTCCGCTACATCACAACCCTGTCTAAACTGCAACATTACTGCGGGGAAAAGACACGTACACAAAAACACCGAAAACAAGGTCTGTAAGACCAAGAGCGCATGCCGTCATGATAAACAAAACCAACATGTGCTTCGAATAGTTAGAATATTCACCCGCAATAAGAAAAGTCAAAACGCGGGGGAATCGGTGAGAATTAAGTCACTGCTCGTTTTAGTCATCGTGTTTAAAGGCACGGTTCTTCCCGGGTAAACGATCCTAACTCACCACCTCAGATCTCGCCAGGCTTTCACAAAGGAGCTGTCTCATAAGTCATTATTGAGTTTTGGTTACCCCTTTTAGATCTGGATTCTAATTCGTTTGGGCCGCGAAACACACGGTTTTGCAGAGACCTTCTCAAAGAAAACAGGTAACTGCCGCTGAGATCCACTATTGTATTCTCCAAGGAGAATCATTTTCACTTGCCAGTTTGGCATGCTGGCATGCATCAACTTATCTCACACATACATTCGTCTTCCTATACATACCTTTTTTTGTGCAGGTAACGGGGATCTTGATTCTTGATAACGAAATACAACGTGAAGAAAAGTGATCAGTTATCAGACCACCCCTCCACTTTGACCCCTCCACTTTGATCCCTCCACTTTGACCCACACCGAAGATCAACATCCTGGGTGCTCTTTGTGTGGAGTGGAATAAAATGAATTTATTTCTTAACGGACAAAACTTGCAATCTGTGAAATTGATTCTTCAAAGCCGTCTTGCTCTACACAGGAAGTAGTCAGGATGTATGTGTCAAAGTGGAGGACCGCAACACGGTTGGCCTAGTGGTAAGGTTGGCCTAGTGGTAAGGTTGGCCTAGTGGTAAGGTTGGCCTAGTGGTAAGGTTGGCCTAGTGGTAAGGTTGGCCTAGTGGGAAGGTTGGCCTAGTGGTAAGGTTGGCCTAGTGGTAGGGTTGGCCTAGTGGTAAGGTTGGCCTAGTGGTAAGGTTGGCCTAGTGGTAAGGTTGGCCTAGTGGTAAGGTTGGCCTAGTGGTAAGGTTGGCCTAGTGGTAAGGTTGGCCTAGTGGTAAGGTTGGCCTAGTGGTAAGGTTGGCCTAGTGGTAAGGTTGGCCTAGTGGTAAGGTTGGCCTAGTGGTAAGGTTGGCCTAGTGGTAAGGCGTCCGCCCCGTGATCGGGAGGTCGTGGGTTCGAACCCCGGCCGGGTCATACCTGAGACTTTAAAATTGGCAATCTAGTGGCTGCTCCGCCTGGCGTCTGGCATTATGGGGTTAGTGCTAGGACTGGTTGGTCCGGTGTCAGAATAATGTGACTGGGTGAGACATGAAGCCTGTGCTGCGACTTCTGTATTGTGTGTGGCGCACGTTAAATGTCAAAGCAGCACCGCCCTGATATCACCCTTCGTGGTGGACTGGGCGTTAAGCAAACAAACAAACAAACAAACAAAAGTGGAGGGATGATCTTATTCCAGCTAAAACCCTGGCCAGAGATGGTGAGCACAGCTATTTTCTCTGGGAAGACTGTGCCTTTAGCAACTGTAACGCATGCGATTCTTCAAGTTTTTTTTGTTCTTCTGTGCAGTTCACACGGCCGATTTACGACCAATTTTCAACCAACTTTTGAGCGATTTTTGTTGGAAACCTGGCTGCAGGAAAGCAGTCAACTCACGGTATGAATACTCACAGTTGACATATTCTCATAACAGTTATCAAAGGATAAACCAAGTTGAACATACATTACGACTGTTTCATTACATTTAGTCAAGTTTTGTTTTCTTCTTCTTCTGCCTTCCCGTAGAATTGTTTCCAACGATCCATTACTGAGAAAATCGCCATCGAGATTATTTCCAACCTCGCATCGATGAGACAAGCAAAGCTGATGAGAAATTGTTCCTTCTGTGATCTCTGGGAAAAGGACAGCTGAAATTTATGTCCCACATGACAGTGACAAAAGCAGAGTTTAGAAATGTTTTCCTTTCCTAATGAGATGTCATTGTTTCTTGCTTTTCGTCATTGACAGAAGCACAGCTATGGAATGTTTCTTTCTTTCCTTCAGTGCAAAATAAAAGGCTATAAAACGTTCTTTCTTTTAATCAGTGCCAAAAGTAGAGCTATCAAATGTTTCCTGATATTCATCAGTGCAAAAAAGCACAGCTTTGAAATATTTCCGGATTATCATTGGCGAGAAAAGGAAGAGGTTAGAAATGGGTGTTGCTTTTTCTCCATTTTCTTGAAGTCACCGCATAATTATGTTCTTTTTCACTCAGTTCATCAGAGAGTTTTCTTCTTTCTTTTTTCCCTTTTTTTCCGTATACGCCTGCCTCCCTCTTTCCTTTTCTCACTGAGTTGATAAGAGTGGGTGTTTTCTTTCTCTTTGGTGTTTTCATCACTGTACTTTTATTTTTACACAACTGATTGGATAGGTTTTTCATCCTTTCTTTTCGGGATCTTCTGTGCAGTGTTAATATATACGCATATGTCTTTTTTTCCTATTCACTCAGTTGATTAGAGTGTTTCCTTTCCTTTCTTTTTCTGGGCTTGCTTTTCTTTCGGGGTTTTCTTTCGTGTACATCTGCACTCTTTTTTTTGTTTTTTTTACACAGTTTATTAGAGAGGTTTTTCTTTCTTTCTCTTCGTGACTTTCTTTGGTGTGTTCATTTATACGTACATAATTCTTTCCTGTTGACTCAGCTGATTAGAGAGTTTTTCTTTTTTGTATGAGTTTTTTCCACTTTGATAACAGTGTAAAAAGTGTTAGATACCTCACTAGATATGCGCCTGCGCTCAACAATGTTTGCTTCCGTTTTTCTTAAAGTCATTAGGTTCATGCGTTATCCTTTCCTTTTCACTCAGTTGATGAGAGAGGTTTCTTCTTCTCTCGTGTCGGGGTTTTCTTGCCTAACCTGCAATATGACTGCGGTGTAGGAAGCGTCTGATATATTTCACTAGCACTACGCCCGTTAATAATTACTTCCGTTTTTGTTGAAGTCACAAGAAACGTGATAACCTTTTGAGATATTTTCAGATTTTGATTAGCGAGAAAGAAGAAGTCACGATTATGCGTTGCTTTTCCTCGATTTCCTTGAAGTCACCGCATAATCATGTTCCTTTTCTCTCAGTTCAATAGAGAGGTTTCTACTTTACTTTCTGGGCTTTCTTTCGTATACGCCTGCCGGCCTCTTCCTTTTTTATTTAGGCCAAACAAAAATATATATGTTGGTTTAGGGTAACCCGACCGACCCTATGTTTTCCCGCCGACCCTAAAACTGTTTTTTGCATTTCTAAAAAAAAACACAACTTTTGGCACATTTTGCAAACCATAGCGAGACTAAGGGAAGTAACCTCCTTTAAAATTGACTAAATTTAAAAAAAGAAAAGAAAAAAAAAAGCCGACCTACCGACCGTATGGTTTTATTTATCACGTTACCTTAAACCAACATATATTTTTGTTTGGCCTTAGTTGATAAGAGAGGTTTCTTATTCTTTCTCTTCCGGATTTTCCTTGTACCTCAGTTGATAAGAGAGGTTTCTTCTTCTTTCTCTTCCGGATTTTCCTTGTACCTCAGTTGATAAGAGAGGTTTCTTCTTCTTTCTTTTCCGGATTTTCTGGTGTGGTTTCCATTTTGACCGCGGTGTATGTCGTGTGAGATATCTCACTGCGCCTGCGCCCCATTCCTTTTCCCAGAATGCAACTGACGTAAGTTTCGATGAAAACGTTCCGGAAGCTCTCTCCGCAGGAAAGGTAGACCATCAGGTTGACGGCAAAACTCAGGTAGTACAGAATCTGAAATACGACCTGAAGACAGAAAACACAGTGAAAGGTAAGTTCTGACATTACTTAACAAACAAACTCACATCCCTCTTTTGAGGCAGTTATCATTATTTGTAAATAAACACACACAAAAAACACAGAAAAAAACCAGAGAGAGATAAAAACCCGAGAAAAAAAGAAACAAGTCGCGTAAGGCGAAAATACAATATTTAGTCAAGTAGCTGTCAAACTCACAGAATGAAACTGAACGCAATGCCATTTTTCAGCAAGACCTATACTCGTAGCATCGTCAGTCCACCGCTCATGGCAAAGGCAGTGAAATTGACAAGAAGAGCGGGGTAGTAGTTGCGCTAAGAAGGATAGCACGCGTTTCTGTACCTCTCTTTGTTTTAACTTTCTGAGCGTGTTTTTAATCCAAACATATCATATCTATATGTTTTTGGAATCAGGAACCGACAAGGAATAAGATGAAAGTATTTTTAAATTGATTTCGACAATTTAATTTTGATAATAATTTTTATATATTTAATTTTTAGAGCTTGTTTTTAATCCGACTATAACATATTTATATGTTTTTGGAATCAGCAAATGATGGAGAATAAGATAAACGTAAATTTGGATCGTTTTATAAATTTTTATTTTTTTTTACAATTTTCCGATTTTTAATGACCAAAGTCATTAATTAATTTTTAAGCCACCAAGCTGAAATGCAATACCGAAGTCCGGGCTTCGTCGAAGATTACTTGACCAAAATTTCAACCAATTTGGTTGAAAAATGAGGGCGTGACAGTGCCGCCTCAACTTTCACGAAAAGCCGGATATGACGTCATCAAAGACATTTATCAAAAAAATGAAAAAAACGTTCGGGGATTTCATACCCAGGAACTCTCATGTCAAATTTCATAAAGATCGGTCCAGTAGTTTAGTCTGAATCGCTCTACACACACACACACACACACACACACACACAGACACACACACACACGCACATACACCACGACCCTCGTTTCGATTCCCCCTCGATGTTAAAATATTTAGTCAAAACTTGACTAAATATAAAACAAGTCGCGTAAGGCGAAAATACAATATTTAGTCAAGTAGCTGTCATTTTTCAGCAAGACCGTATACTCGTAGCATCGTCAGTCCACCGCTCATGGCAAAGGCAGTGAAATTGACAAGAAGAGCGGGGTAGTAGTTGCGCTAAGAAGGATAGCACGCTTTTCTGTACCTCTCTTTGTTTTAACTTTCTGAGCGTGTTTTTAATCCAAACATATCATATCTATATGTTTTTGGAATCAGGAACCGACAAGGAATAAGATGAAAGTGTTTTTAAATTGATTTCGACAATTTAATTTTGATAATAAATTTTATATATTTAATTTTCAGAGCTTGTTTTTAATCCGAATATAACATATTTATATGTTTTTGGAATCAGCAAATGATGGAGAATAAGATAAACGTAAATTTGGATCGTTTTAGAAATTTTTATTTTTTTTTACAATTTTCCGATTTTTAATGACCAAAGTCATTAATTAATTTTTAAGCCACCAAGCTGAAATGCAATACCGAACCCCGGGCTTCGTCGAAGATTACTTGACCAAAATTTCAACCAATTTGGTTGAAAAATGAGGGCGTGACAGTGCCGCCTCAACTTTCACGAAAAGCCGGATATGACGTCATCAAAGACATTTATCAAAAAAATGAAAAAAACGTTCGGGGATTTCATACCCAGGAACTCTCATGTCAAATTTCATAAAGATCGGTCCAGTAGTTTAGTCTGAATCGCTCTACACACACACACACACACACACACGCACGCACGCACACACGCACGCACATACATCACGACCCTCGTTTCGATTCCCCCTCGATGTTAAAATATTTAGTCAAAACTTGACTAAATATAAAGATAAGCTTGTGATGAATGAAAAGTCTCAACAAGTCGCGTAAGGCGAAAATACAATATTTAGTCAAGTAGCTGTCGAACTCACAGAATGAAACTGAACGCAATGCCATTTTACTCGTAGCATCGTCAGGCCACCGCTCATGGCAAAGGCAGTGAAATTGACAAGAAGAGCGGGGTAGTAGTTGCGCTAAGAAGGATAGCACGCTTTTCTGTACCTCTCTTTGTTTTAACTTTCTGAGCGTGTTTTTAATCCAAACATATCATATCTATATGTTTTTGGAATCAGGAACCGACAAGGAATAAGATGAAAGTGTTTTTAAATTGATTTGGACAATTTAATTTTGATAATAATTTTTATATATTTAATTTTCAGAGCTTGTTTTTAATCCGAATATAACATATTTATATGTTTTTGGAATCAGCAAATGATGGAGAATAGGATAAACGTAAATTTGGATCGTTTTATAAATTTTTATTTTTTTTTACAATTTTCCGATTTTTAATGACCAAAGTCATAAATTAATTTTTAAGCCACCAAGCTGAAATGCAATACCGAAGTCCGGGCTTCGTCGAAGATTACTTGACCAAAATTTCAACCAATTTGGTTGAAAAATGAGGGCGTGACAGTGCCGCCTCAACTTTCACGAAAAGCCGGATATGACGTCATCAAAGACATTTATCAAAAAAATGAAAAAAACGTTCGGGGATTTCATACCCAGGAACTCTCATGTCAAATTTCATAAAGATCGGTCCAGTAGTTTAGTCTGAATCGCTCTACACACACACACACACACACACACACACACACACACACACGCACGCACGCACGCACATACACCACGACCCTCGTTTCGATTCCCCCTCGATGTTAAAATATTTAGTCAAAACTTGACTAAATATAAAAAGAATGACTAAGCAGAATGACCAGCCTGCATCTTCTTGTCGACTAGGTGTCATACATGTGTCTAATTTTGCTCCACCAATTTCTCCTCTATCAGTGAACATTGTCAAGTGCAGCTAGCGCGCGCAAAGCACTTTCAGAATGTCGGAATGCAAAGACATCTCAAAATATTTAACCTCACACGTGCAACAGAACAGAATGACCCGCCTGCATCATCTTGTCGAGGCTAGACGTCATGTGTCTAATTTTGCTCCACCAATGTCTCATCTATCAGTGAACAATTAAGCAATCTTTCAAGTCCAGCGCGCGCAAAGCACTTTAAGAGTGCCAGGATGCAATAACACCTTACACGTGCAGCATAGCAGAATGACTCACCTGCATCATCTGGTCGAGGCTGGGCGTCATGGAGCTCTGTTCAGCCATGACGAGCATCATCACACGCAGACGGACGATGTGCGAGGGGAGCGACAGCACGAGGAACGTGCAGGACACTGCGAACAGCAGCTTGGTCACCTTGGCCTGGGGGCTGGATCCCTTTCTGCTGGACTTCTTGTTGCTTTTCTTGACCCACGAGTTGCTGTTGTTGGCGTGCGCTCCACCCTCAGCTCCTCCGTTGGTGGCTTGCGTTGTGAGGGCGTGGTTGTTTAGGGTGGGCGTTGGTTTGCTGCCCTGAAGTAAAATATCAAATATTTCATATTTCATGCAGATAAAATAGACCCGTGCGTCTCAGACTCGGCTGGGATTCGAACGCGTGATCCGCGGATCACAGTTCTAGTGCTCTATCGGTGGTGAGTTAAAACATAGAATTATAACACTTTTGTTTGTTTGTCTGTCTGTCTGTCTGTCACTCTCTCTCCCTCCGCCTCTATCTCAATCTCTCTCTGTCTCTATCTCTCTCTTACATTCTCTCTCTCTCTCTCTCTCTCTTTCTCTCTCTCTCTCTCTCTCTCTCTCTCTCTCTCTCTCTCTCTCTCTCTCTCTCAGACCCAAGTAATTTTAGACCCATTTCTTTGCTGCCTGTTTTGTCAAAACCATTAGAAAGGCATGTGCTCAAGCATCTTTTTGCTTACATGGAAGAACAAAATGTGTTCCATCAGTTTCAATCCGGTTTTCGGTTCAAGCATTCTTGCCACACAGCTCTAACGTCTCTCTGTGAAGCTTGGCTGTCAGC
>NC_090257.1:16473080-16488080 GCF_037325665.1 Littorina saxatilis | reverse complement strand
CTCCGAGTAACAGAACGCTTGTCCCACTTGGAACTGAAGATAGCCCGTGTCTCCGAGTAACTGAACGCTTGTCCCACTTGGAACTGAAGATAGCCCATGTCTCCGAGTAACTGAACGCTTGTTCCTCTTGGAACTGAAGATAGCCCATGTCTCCGAGTAACTGAACGCTTGTCCCACTTGGAACTGAAGATAGCCCATGTCTCCGAGTAACTGAACGCTTGTCCCACTTGGAACTGAAGATAGCCCATGTCTCCGAGTAACTGAACGCTTGTCCCACTTGGAACTAAAGATAGCCCATGTCTCCGAGTAACTGAACGCTTGTCCCACTTGGAACTGAAGATAGCCCATGTCTCCGAGTAACTGAACGCTTGTCCCACTTGGAACTGAAGATAGCCCGTGTCTCCGAGTAACTGAACGCTTGTCCCACTTGGAACTGAAGATAGCCCGTGTCTCCGAGTAACTGAACGCTTGTCCCACTTGGAACTGAAGATACCCCGTGTCTCCGAGTAACTGAACGCTTGTCCCACTTGGAACTGAAGATAGCCCATGTCTCCGAGTAACAGAACGCTTGTCCCACTTGGAACTGAAGATAGCCCGTGTCTCCGAGTAACTGAACGCTTGTCCCACTTGGAACTGAAGATAGCCCATGTCTCCGAGTAACTGAACGCTTGTCCCACTTGGAACTGAAGATAGCCCATGTCTCCGAGTAACTGAACGCTTGTCCCACTTGGAACTGAAGATAGCCCATGTCTCCGAGTAACTGAACGCTTGTCCCTCTTGGAACTGAAGATAGCCCATGTCTCCGAGTAACTGAACGCTTGTCCCACTTGGAACTGAAGATAGCCCATGTCTCCGAGTAACTGAACGCTTGTCCCACTTGAAACTGAAGATAGCCCATGTCTCCGAGTAACTGAACGCTTGTCCCACTTGGAACTGAAGATAGCCCAGGTCTCCGAGTAACTGAACGCTTGTCCCACTTGGAACTGAAGATAGCCCATTGCTGAGTGCGAACAAGTCCAGCTCTGCGGGGAAAGCTGATTTTGTCGGGTCGTCCGAAGAGAGCCCGTGTCTCCGAGTAACTGAACGCTTGTCCCACTTGGAACAGAGCAATTAGCGCCAATCAAGTACTCATGAGCAGAGTCGCAATATAATAGATGTATTTCTTTCAAAATAAAGTCCCACCAAGTCACGTCAGCATGAAGCAGAGCCCCGATAGAGTGAGACTAACTCGTGTCAAACGCCAAAGAATATGTCTCGTGAACGCGCAGTCGCACACGCACACGATTTGTGTGGTAAGAATTCTGACTCACACGTGTTCCTAAAAAGAAGTTTGAGACGTAATAAAAAACAAAAACAAATATGGAATGAAGTTTACAGAACTTTAGTGAATAGTTGGGTTTTTTTTCAATTCAATTCAATATGTGACTTCAACATATGTACGGAAAAACAAGCACTTAAGAGAGAGAGAGAGAGAGAGAGAGAGAGAGAGAGAGAGAGAGAGAGAGAGAGAGAGAGAGAGAGAGAGAGAGAGAGAGAGAGAGAGAGAGAATTGAATTGAATTGAATT
Source organism: Littorina saxatilis (assembly GCF_037325665.1). NCBI lineage: Eukaryota > Metazoa > Mollusca > Gastropoda > Littorinimorpha > Littorinidae > Littorina > Littorina saxatilis. The sequence continues at coordinate 16,486,514 of NC_090257.1, read as the reverse complement.
GAATTGAATTGAATTGAACTTTATTTAACAAGGATTAAGATTTAAGGCTACGCCTTTTCTTACAATCTGTCCTTGGAACGCACAGACACACAATGATAAAATTGAAAAATTAAAAATTAAAAAGTTAAAAAGTTTACCAACAAAAGGAGGTGAGAAAACTTCAGAACGTGATGATAAAGATGACGATGCTGATGATGATGATGATGATGATGATGATGATGATGATGATGAGAGAGAGAGAGAGAGAGAGAGAGAGAGAGAGAGAGAGAGAGAGAGAGAGAGAGAGAGAGAGAGAGAGAGAGAGAGAGAGAGAGAGACAGAATCTCTTTTAATTGCCTGCGGGTGAATACCTGAAACACAATTTTGAACAGGTCTGTAGAATGCCACTATATACTTATGTCTCACTCTCTCTGTCCCTATCATCATATACAGTAGCATTCTTCCTCAACACAAAAGTAAAGTATTAATGACAGGGAGGGTGTGATTCATATGAACACGGTAATTTGCACACGGTGTCAACAGTAGATTGTATGTAATAGGCAACTGACCATCCAGCCGGATATCGAACGCACACTCTGCTGTCTTCCATTTCTTTTTCATTTGTCTCATAATTATCAGTCTGTCTATCCACTTATAAAGACCATTGGGTCGATGGACTTGTGAATGTCTTGTTTTGTCAACAAATTGTACGTTCCTTGAACTAACATTTCTTGTGTGTGTTTTATCTATTTTTTTTAATAGTAGATGTAGTAATAATTCAGTGCTCTTTAAAAACAAAGCAGCATTCAGTCTAGCCGAGCCCAATCATTCCTGAGGATGCGGCAAAAAGGCAAACACTGAAACGTGTGCGTCATCTTTCTCCCATTGTCTGCAGGATATAGGCGTAATGGGCTGAAGACAAAGTAGGACAAGGAAGGAGGGTGGGGGGGGGGGGGGGGGGGTAGGTGATCTTTACAACTTCATGACCCCCAGACCCCAAAATCCGGAGGAACGTTGAGCAGAATGGCGTCCCAAAATTTCCGTTTAAGACAAGATATTGATTGTAAGCAAGAGATAAGAGATCGTTCCTTGCATGTCTCTCTTTTCATCTCCATCTCATCTTCAATCCTCGCTTCCTGTCCCCTGCCTTTCTCTTGATGCATCTTTATTTCTTCTTTCAAGATCTTTGAGTTTTTTTTGGTCTTCTTGTCTTTTTCCCTCTCTGCATAATTTATGTACTGATTATATTTTGTTTTGTTACCTTACTCCTCTTAAAGATACATTCCGTCACGCGCAAGCGATCATGTTCACAACCATAGGTCTGTGTTCACGAGATCAAAAACATTCCACAACTTAAACTCATCTAAAAAATCAAATGCATGGCTCCTTTCTGTGCAGGGTGTGACCTTGTTTGTCCGTCAATCTGCGAAGTTAATTAAGAACAAGCTTCACTTTGCATGATAGAATGATATAATGCTGTGAAGGGATATACTCTACACTACACTTTTGTGATAGCCTCGACAGATCTGTTTGTACGCCCGAAGCACGGTCCCTTTTAGAACAAACGGAAGAAGATAATATTATGCACGTCAGAGGTCTGAATTCTATCAGATACAGATTGACTAAAATGGTGTCTCTTCGTGTATAACTAACTACCCCTGTCTGTCTGTCTGTCTGTCTGTTACTCTCTCTCGTTCTCTCTCTATATATCTTTTTCTTTATCTCACTATCTGTATGTTTGTCTGTCTGTTTGTCTGTCTGTCCCTATCTCTTTACCACTTTCTTTCGATCTATTTTTCTCTCCCTTTGCCTGCCTGTCTGTCTGTCTGTATGTCTGTCTGTCTGTTTGTCTTTTTCTCTCTCGAATGCCGCTCAAAAGTGTTCATAATTAGATGTTTTTGTGCTGTTTTGTTCTTTGTGAAAAGAGGTGATGTTTGAGGAGCCAACTATAATATTCAGCTGGTCGTGCGCGTCGAGGAGTAATAGGTGTAATTATGTTCAAAATAAGGTCAGGTCACGACCGCTATCTGATCGCGTCAGAGAAAGGCACGGTCAGCCCTTTTAATCGAGCAACTTGTCATCATATATACCATCACCAGACACAATCATTATTCTAACCAAAGGAGTGAGGTAGAACAGAATGACGTCAATATATATACATATATAATTTCCCCACTGTGTTTTATAAAATAATCATATTATGAAAGCACATACATTCTTATCTTAGTTGTTATGTATTCATTGTTAGCAAACATCGGCATTATTCATGTTTTACTTTAAATGCAATCATTGTTATTTATAGATCACAGGCACTTGATGTAAGTAGGTCACACACGTGTAAATGTTGTGCCCAGTCCTTGTTTTTGTTTCTGTTATTATTTTAGTTAGCAGGTCTAGTTGAGCACGTATTAAGTATCATGTACCCACTACTAGTCATTGTGCATTTTAGTTAATGGACTGATGATGTCATTTGTATGGAGTCGACGCACGTGCGAGGATATGTATGTGTGGGAGGGGGGGGGGGGGCGCGGGAGATGGAAGCTTGCTGTATGTTATGTAATGTATATATTGTGTGTGATACGTGGAAATGTGATACTATTTATTTGCATGTTTGATACAGGTACAAATGTGATAATTGTAGGCTTATACTAGTGATTACTGTGTGTGATACATGAAATGTGATATGAATGCTGTTTTTATATGTTATACTCTTACTTTCTCCCAAGCGCAAGACAAATTCTTCTATGAAAATTGAAGCCAATAAAATTTGAGTTGAGTTGAGTTGAGTTGAGATATATCGATAGTTCACAAGTAGGTGTGGGTTTTGATAAAGCTACTTTGTGATCATTTTCACGAGTTTTCATTCTTACCAAGTTGGGTAACGATCGAACTATCTAACTAACTAACTAACTAACTAACTAACTAACTAACTAACTGACCGACCAACCAACCAACCAACCAACCAACCAACCAACCAACCAACCAACCAACCAACCAACCAACCAACCATCCAACCACCTAATCAACTAACTAACTAACTAACTCACTCACTCACTCACTCACTCACTCACTCACTCACTCACTCACTCACTCACTCACTCACTCATTAAAGTTAGCTTTCACAGAAATGCTCATATGTGACAGTTACAATTGGTGAATGGCTGTGTGATCACATGAAACGTGGATTGCCAAAGTTAAAAGGCAATCAAATACACGCTGTTAGTTTGATCTGCGGAATACATCGTGGAATCAGAATGCAATGCGATTTTCGTTTATCAAGGTTTCCATAACAGCACGAAAGCGTTTTCTATTCTGAGTAGTTCATGTCAATAATTGCATAAGATTAAGGCAATTCTATTGGACAATATCACGCATGAAAATTGCAATACATAGCTGACACTATTTCGGCAAATTCCACACGCGAAAATTCGATCAAGCCTCGTCGCGTGATTACCGTTGAGTTAGAATGTGATTCAAAATAGCTTTCGGAAGCATGACAGCATAACATACTGGGGTGGATACAAAGTTTTACGTAAAACCGTCAAGGTTTTTGTCTTCGCGCTTAAAGGCACGTTCCTTCTCGTTAAATAATTCGGCTCACTATCTCAGATCTGGGCAGGCTTTTACATGGTATTAGACATTCCTTCCACTTCCACTTGGTCACATACCGACAATTAACAGCCTGGGTTCTCACTGTGCACAGTTGGAATTTGTTGATGAATAAAAAACTATAAGTATGTAAAAGCAACACAGACTGGTACCCGAGGCTTTTTAAGAAATCAATTCATTAAAACACACACACACACACACACACACACACACACACACACACACACACACACACACACACACATACACACACACATACACACACACACACACACACACATACACACACACACACACACACACACCTCACCACAACAAGCAGTCAGCGTGTTGATTTTTGGCATGTGACAAAGTGGAGGGATGGTCTTATTCCAAGTCTAGTTAAAGACTGCCCAGATCTGATATGGTGATACACAGTGGAATCGGTCCCGAATGGCCAGTTAGGGAAGGGACATGAACAACTAACAACCAACCATGATCATTACACAGTATTGTTGATTTTGTCTTGCATGATTATATACTCTTATCCTACTCTCTTAGACAATATGTGATAACCGGCAAGGTGCTGACTTTCGTTTGTGCATTGTTGATGGTGAATGCATGTTAATTTATTTTTAATATACTTTCTTATGTGATAACCAATGTGCTGTATTTTCTCAGTTTTGCTGATGTTATACGCTTGGTACATATATTTACTCATTTTCCTTAAATAACATGTGATGACATTACTTCATAGCTAAGCACATGATTTTACCTATGGCACAACACAAATCTCTAGCCTTCCTCTCTGAGATGCGTTTGAAGACAGACTGTTAAAAGAGAATAAATGTATGTACATAATTATGATAGAATAATGATGCATGAATTGAAGAAATGTATAAGAACACAAGAATGTATGAATGACAAAGAACAAATGTTTATTTTTGAATGTTTTATGTATGTTTTATTACGGACACAAAAGCTCAGCAATGTAATTTCTCTTTTAGAGATTAATAAAGTTTATTGTATTGTATTGTATTGTAAAAGGTTCAGGCATCAGATCGTGCGTATCACGTGCTACAAATACATAACGTATTCATTGCACAGCGGTCGAATTTCTGAGATGAAAGAAATGATCTGTATTGATTATCATGCACAAGTACAGACATTACCCCTGTTACGACAGATAATGCACGTATTTCAACGCACGCCGGTAAAATGCCTTAGACAATAAAAATGATTTTATTCTGTGATTGTCATGCAACATGCGCATCAACAATGCTGGCCTTATGCACAGTTTAATAAAATGTTGCAGTCTACCACAAACGACACGGTGCAGCCCTGGCGGTAGGCTCATTGCTTACATCACGCTATTGTAAAGTGATATAATCTAGCCAATAAACAGTCTCTCATCGCCACAAGAGCTATACATTTCAGGTTGGGGGTTGTAATTATGTGACCAGACACCAGGAATAATTTAACATTAAACAATACAAGTTTAAGCGCTCAGTTACTCAAATTGAAAACGGCTGTTTGTTTGTTTGTTCGTTCATGGGCTGAAACTCCCACGGCTTTTACGTGTATGACCGTTTTTACCCCGCCATTTAGGCAGCCATACGCCGCTTTCGGAGGAAGCATGCTGGGTATTTTCGTGTTTCTATAACCCACCGAACTCTGACATGGATTACAGGATCTTTTTCGTGCGCACTTGGTCTTGTGCTTGCGTGTACACACGGGGGTGTTCGGACACCGAGGAGAGTCTGCACACAAAGTTGACTCTGAGAAATAAACCTCTCGCCGAACGTGGGGACGAACTCACGCTGACAGCGGCCAACTGGATACAAATCCAGCGCGCTACCGACTGAACTACATCCCCGCCCTTGAAAACGGCTGTGTTTTGAGTGGGCATTCCAGACTGTAATTCTCATTGTGTCCCCGTTTTACGCCAGTCATAATTTCCGTCCTACCTTTCTCCCCTGACTTTCCCTGGAGATGCAGAATTGAAATTGAGCCGAGAGCCACAGAGTTTTTGTTACCGGCGGGTGTTGAATAAATGACAACACACGAGGAAGGTCAACAAAATTAATTAGTGTTTGAGCGTTCTGTTTTTCAAATCTAAATGCTGTGTTTGATAGTCATTGCAGACCGTCATATTCTCCAACGGATATTTTGTTAGTTTCTGTTATGCGAAGCGTTTTAGCCCTGTATGGCACGGAATTTGGATGCGTTAGCTAGACTGTAGGTTTGACTTCCTCAATCCAACGGTTTTAATTTGCTTTGACGAATGGGTAACTATGAGGACTAAATAAAATAACGGAAGTCCAGAATCCTGACACAGGAGAGTTGGGCGAAGCATACCGCCCGCTGATTAGAATTCATTTAATTAGTTGGCATAGTTTCGGAGCAGTTTTGAGCAAATCATTGCAGATGTTTCTACATTACAGTACAGCGAATGTCCCTTGAACTTTTTCAGGTCCAATTTGTCAGAAAACTGCAACCCAAAACAATCTTAATAACTTCTCCATTTCTTCAACGAACTACTTCATATTTGGTGAACATTAACTTCAGGTAATGCATGATCACATCACCACGTTTTAAAGATCAACTGCTCTGATTTTTGTGCTCTTTCAACAACAACAAAAAACCCAAAAAATCCAAATTCAGGAATCAGCTGAAAAGTAGGAGGTTTCACATACCAAATATGAAGTAGTTCGTTGATCAGATGCAGAAGTTATTAACATGATATATGTTGCATTTTTGGGGGGTCATCCTGATTGTATCGTTGTAACTTGAGAGGCACACTGAAGACGAACAGAAAAGTGAAAATACTCGTACCTTTTGCACGGTGCAGAACGTGGAGACGGAGAAGGGGTGACAGATACGGATGTAGTTCTCCAGGGTGATGAACACCACCAGCCACACTGACAGAAACCCGAACACGTAGCTCGAGAACACCACCAACTGAAACAGGTCACAAACATATGGTCTAGGTAAGGTTATGACAGCGATTTCCATGTGTGTGTGTGTGTGTGTGTGTGTGTGTGTGTTTGTGTGTGTGTGTGTGTGTGTGTGTGTGTGTGTGTGTGTGTGTGTGTGTGTGTGTGTGTGTTTTTGTGTGTTTTTGTGACAGTGTGCCTGTGTCTGTGTCTGTGTCTTTGTTTCCGTTTGCCTGTCTGTCTGGATGTGCTCAAATCCGAAAAAGGCAGATGAAATCAATCGTGATCCGCCAAAGTTGCTAATTATTTGTGACCTTGTCTGTGTGCGTATCTGTTCGTGTACCCGGCAGCCTACCCGTCTTTCTGTTTGTCTGTCTGTTTTTACCATCATCCCTTCTCTCTCCCTTCTCTCTCTCTCTCTCTCTCTCTCTCTCTCTCTCTCTCTCTCTCTCTCTCTCTCTCTCTCTCTCTAGCTCTCTCTCTCTCTTTTCTCTGTCTGTCTGTCTGTCTGTCTGTCTGTCTGTCTGTGTCTGTCCGTCTGTCTGTCCGTCTGTCTGTCGCTCTCTGTATGTCTCTCTCTGTCTGTCTCTCTCGCTCTCTCTCTCGCTCTCTCTCTCTTACTCTTATTAAAACTACACCTGTAACAGTTCTTGAATATAGCTGTGAGAGTGCAGAGATACAATCGCCTGCTTCTAATGAACCAGCCAAGTCAACCTAGCAATCAACACATAATAAACCAATCAACCAAGCGAACCAGCACAACCAGTACGTCAGACTATTAATAGTATGATTATATACTGATTAAAATGCAATCGGCGTGACAGCTCATTTAAAGAAAACAGTAATGAAACTGGTTGTTAACATTGTTGAATCATCCATTGTACAATACATAATTAACAGAATCAACAGTAAGCCATAGACACGTGATGATTTTTTGCGGCGATATTATTGTTCAATCTAATCTGAAAAACCAATTAACTAGTTCAGATGTTAAATAAAAACATGTACATAGAATGGAGAATAAAACATAGAGTGAATGTATACACAAAGCGTATATAAAATGCGATTAAAACATAAGAAAACAAGTATTCGGGGACGAAGTAATCAAGATGTCGATCGACAATTCTCTTGTTCTGCTCTAATTCTAGACGAATAATTCACTGAAATGTCTGCCTTTACTCGCACAGGATTTGATCGACAAAACGTCTGCTTTTAGAGCACAGACAGATTGATCAAGTTTGCACACTACGAACCATCTGCCCACCGCCAAATCCACCCACACACCTCCCACATTCTACAGAGATTATAGCCGCTCGGAAAACGGCTCCTGGTAGTCAATAAACTACAGCTGTAATCGGTTTGTTCAATTTACTTAGTGTTTTCGCATTGTAGGGTAACCCCAAGTTTTAAGTGTGGCCCTTTTCAGTTTGTTGGTCTAGTATGGTACAAGAACATGCATGGTACACTCTCGACAAAAACGTCGTGATAGTATGATTATACAATGTAATGCAGAAGCGATCAGAAGAAAAGTCAGTTTAGATATTTTTCTTATGAGTCGAAACATTTTATTGATGAAAGTCTGTTGCTTAGATTTGAACAGCCAAGCAGAGTTCATTGACTGAATAGTTGAAGAAATTAAATACCCAAAATTAATAACAGACAGAAGAAAGGACAGATATAACAGAGGAAGAAGAGAAGGATGAATTGTCGAAACAAAAAAATACTGAAGAGAAAAAGAAAGACAGACAGAAGAAAAGATAGGTTAAAAACACAATTATACTGCGAAAAGAACAGACAGATATATATGTGAAAGAGACGGAAGAATTACTAAAAAAAAAAAGAAAGAACTGAAATACAGACCAAAATAGAAGCAGTAGCAGTGGCTGGTTAAGAATAAAAAATGAAAACCTAGCAACTTTAAACATACACTGATTCAAATCGCCAACGCGGAATTTCAATGTCCAATTATTGGGTAACACACTATACCAGAAGTAACTGCGTGATCGCAAGAAAATTATTGTGTCTCAAAACATCCTTGCATACATATACGCCAGAATGATGCCAGAAACACTCACTGGGGAAAAAAAGCATTCACAGAAATGTTTTGAATTAGTTATGACGTTTGTTGGCTCGCCAGACAATAGGCTGATCCACATCATCCTGCACTGAATGGTTGATTGCCTGGTGTGTCTGGTGCACTGTCGCTTGGGAGACCCAGTCACTGAGGGTGAAGGCTGGATTTATTTTCATGGCACCCTCAAAGCTTATCCTTTTTGCTATAACAGAGTAGAAATATTATGCTAGCACTGCTCTCCCCCCCTCCCCTCCCCCCGCTCAGGTTCTAGGTCAGGGAACCAACAATCAGAAGAAAACAAGCAAGATAGAAAGACAGAAGCAACAGCCTCACACCCCTCACCCTCCCTTTCCGCTTCCCCCGTCCTTTGGTCGTGTTGCCCCCACTCCTCCCTTTGGTCGTGTTCCCCCCACTCCTCCCTTTGGTCGTGTTCCCCCCACTCCTCCCTTTGGTCGTGTTCCCCCACTCCTCCCTTTGGTCGTGTTCCCTCCACTCCTCCCTTTGGTCGTGTTCCCCCACTCCTCCCTTTGGTCGTGTTCCCCCACTCCTCCCTTTGGTCGTGTTCCCCCCACTCCTCCCTTTGGTCGTGTTCCCCCACTCCTCCCTTTGGTCGTGTTCCCCCACTCCTCCCTTTGGTCGTGTTCCCCCACTCCTCCTTTTGGTCGTGTTCCCCCACTCCTCCCTTTGGTCGTGTTCCCCCCACTCCTCCCTTTGGTCGTGTTCCCCCCCACTCCTCCCTTTGGTCGTGTTCCCCTCCATTCCTCCCTTTGGTCGTGTTCCCCCCACTCCTCCCTTTGGTCGTGTTCCCCCACTCCTCCCTTTGGTCGTGTTCCCCCACTCCTCCCTTTGGTCGTGTTCCCCCACTCCTCCCTTTGGTCGTGTTCCCCCACTCCTCCCTTTGGTCGTGTTCCCTCCACTCCTCCCTTTGGTCGTGTTCCCCCACTCCTCCCTTTGGTCGTGTTCCCCCACTCCTCCCTTTGGTCGTGTTCCCCCCACTCCTCCCTTTGGTCGTGTTCCCCCCACTCCTCCCTTTGGTCGTGTTCCCCCCACTCCTCCCTTTGGTCGTGTTCCCCCCACTCCTCCCTTTGGTCGTGTTCCCCCACTCCTCCCTTTGGTCGTGTTCCCCCCACTCCTCCCTTTGGTCGTGTTCCCCCCACTCCTCCCTTTGGTCGTGTTCCCCCCACTCCTCCCTTTGGTCGTGTTCCCCCACTCCTCCCTTTGGTCGTGTTCCCCCACTCCTCCCTTTGGTCGTGTTCCCCCACTCCTCCCTTTGGTCGTGTTCCCCCACTCCTCCCTTTGGTCGTGTTCCCCCACTCCTCCCTTTGGTCGTGTTCCCCCACTCCTCCCTTTGGTCGTGTTCCCCCACTCCTCCCTTTGGTCGTGTTCCCCCACTCCTCCCTTTGGTCGTGTTCCCCCACTCCTCCCTTTGGTCGTGTTCCCCCACTCCTCCCTTTGGTCGTGTTCCCCCACTCCTCCCTTTGGTCGTGTTCCCCCACTCCTCCCTTTGGTCGTGTTCCCCCACACCTCCCTTTGGTCGTGTTCCCCCACTCCTCCCTTTGGTCGTGTTCCCCCACTCCTCCCTATGGTCGTGTTCCCCCCACTCCTCCCTTTGGTCGTGTTCCCCCCCACTCCTCCCTTTGGTCGTGTTCCCCCACTCCTCCCTTTGGTCGTGTTCCCTCCACTCCTCCCTTTGGTCGTGTTCTCCCCACTCCTCCCTTTGGTTGTGTTCCCCCCCACTCCTCCCTTTGGTCGTGTTCCCCCCACTCCTCCCTTTGGTCGTGTTCCCTCCACTCCTCCCTTTGGTCGTGTTCCCCCCCACTCCTCCCTTTGGTCGTGTTCCCTCCACTCCTCCCTTTGGTCGTGTTCCCCCACTCCTCCCTTTGGTCGTGTTCCCCCCACTCCTCCCTTTGGTTGTGTTCCCCCCACTCCTCCCTTTGGTTGTGTTCCCCCCCACTCCTCCCTTTGGTCGTGTTCCCCCCGGCCCACTCCTCCCTTTGGTCGTGTTCCCCCCCCCCACTCCTCCCTTTGGTCGTGTTCCCCCCACTCCTCCCTTTGATCGTGTTCCCCCCCACTCCTCCCTTTGGTCGTGTTCCCCCCCCACTCCTCCCTTTGGTCGTGTTCCCCCCGGCCCACTCCTCCCTTTGGTCGTGTTCCTCCCACTCCTCCCTTTATCTCATGAGTTGGACACTGAAACATCAATCACACGAAAAACCAAACAGAGACAAATGGAACAACCGAAAAGTTGATTAGCTGGCAGAAACAATCCATCAAAAAGAAAAAACGCTGAATTATTCATATGACAACTTCAAATTGTCGACAGAAGGAAGTATAAATAATATCCTCCCAGCACCCTCTCGTCATGATACAGGTCAGGGAACCAACAATTAAAACAAAACAAAACAAAGACATATCGAATATAAAATACGTTGATCAGCAGACATATAATCCATTTTTGACGGAATAAGCTGAATTATTCATATTCAGACACCTTCACAGCGGCACCTTTTAAAAAGAGGATAGACATAATATCCTCCCAGTTCTCCCTCCCTCTCTCTCCCCCGGCCCCACCCCCAGGATTTAGGTCAGGGAACCAACACTCAGAAGAAAAGAAAATAGACGCCATATATGGAAGAGTACGTGTAGATCTGAGGGAAATAATCCACCATAAAAGAAGCTGAAGGCTGGACTATTTTGACACCGTCACATCTCAGAAATGAAGTTGATATAAGAGAGTATACATAATATTCTCCCAGTACTATACTCCGACCACGACTCTCCCCCCCCCCTCCCCGCCTAGCCCAGGTTTCAGGTCAGGGATCCAAGAATCAGATTGAAGAAAACAAAACATGTGGAGTGGAAAATAAAGTGGATCAGCTGACAGAAAGAATCTATCATTGAGGACAAGGCTGCCTTCACTTCGGACACCCCCCATGGCTAAGCCTTCGCTTTTTGCACAAGAAACATGAGTCAAAATGCCGTTCTTGGCCGAATTGGAGAAATTGAAATGGCCCATTATTACAGCTTGTATTGCTGGCAGCGGTACCTTCCCTGTAATGAACAATCCCTCGTACCTCCACACGTTCCATTTCTCATCATCTCTCTTCCCACACTCCCCTCTATTCCTTCTCTTCCCACACTCCCCTCTATTCTTTCTCTTCCCACACTCCCCTCTATTCCTTCTCTTCCCACACTCCCCTCTATTCTTTCTATTCCCACACTCCCCTCTATTCCTTCTCTTCCCACACTCCCCTCTATTCCTTCTCTTCCCACACTCCCCTCTATTCTTTCTATTCCCACACTCCCCTCTATTCCTTCTCTTCCCACACTCCCCTCTATTCCTTCTCTTCCCACACTCCCCGCTATTCCTTCTCTTCCCACACTAACCTCTATTCCTTCTCTTCCCACACTCCCCTCTATTCCTTCTCTTCCCACACTCCCCGCTATTCCTTCTCTTCCCACACTCCCCTCTATTCCTTCTCTTCCCACACTCCCCTCTATTCCTTCTCTTTTTCCTCCTCGCGTCCCTTTCTATCTTTCGTGTGTGTGTGTGTGTGTGTGTGTGTGTGTGTGTGTGTGTGTGTGTGTGTGTGTGTGTGTGTGTGTGTATGTGTGTGTGTGTGAGTGTGTGTGTGTGTTTGTGTGTGTGAGTGGTTGTGTGTGTGTGTGTGTGAGTGTGTGTGTGTGTGTGGTTGTGTGTGTGTGTGTGTGTGAGTGGTTGTGTGTGTGTGAGAGTGGTTGTGTGTGTGTGTGTGTGTGTGAGTGTGTGTGTGTGTGTGTGTGTGTGTGTGTGTGTGTGTGTGTGTGTGTGTGTGTGTGTGTATGTGTGAGATCGAGAGTGTGTGAAAGTGTGTGAGAGTGAGTGTGAATGTGTGTGTGTGAGTGTGTGAGACGTGGGCGGGGATGTAGCTCAGTCGGTAGCGCGCTGGATTTGTATCCAGTTGGCCGCTGTCAGCGTGAGTTCGTCCCCACGTTCGGCGAGAGATTTATTTCTCAGAGTCAACTTTGTGTGCAGACTCTCTTCGGTGTCCGAACACCCCCGTGTGTACACGCAAGCACAAGACCAAGTGCGCACGAAAAAATCCTGTAATCCATGTCAGAGTTCGGTAGGTTATAGAAACACGAAAATACCCAGCATGCTTCCTCCGAAAACGGCGTATGGCTGCCTAAATGGCGGGGTAAAAAACGGTCATACACGTAAAATTCCACTCGTGCAAAAAACCCGAGTGTACGTGGGAGTTTCAGCCCACGAACGCAGAAGAAGAAGAAGAAGTGTGTGAGTGTGTGTGTGTGTGCGTGCGTGTGTGTGTGTGTGCGTGTGTGTGTGTGTGTGTGTGTGTGTGTGTGTGTGTGTGTGTGTGTGCGCGTGCGTGCGTATGCTAGATAATGATGGAAGGGTAATTTTCCTCAAAAGCAGTAGCTACAATGGCCGATTTATTTCATGACATCAAAATAAAACATTATTGTATATGCAGAATGTTACAACAGGAAATACGCTGATAAAATAGGTGCTTCAAAACAACCATTATGGCATTTAATAATCTGTTCTGGACATAAAAAGTCTACGGCACAAAACTTCGATTTTAAATACTCCTGATGAAAAATGGTCGATCTCATACCCGCTGTCCCCCATATAATAATACCCACCGCGTGCAGGACTTAAAACTTTTCTGCCTTTTTTTTGATTACATAGAATGACCCTCTTTTCTTGTATTTTAAGAATCATTTCAGCCAATCAGTTAACTGTTCGATCTCGTTAGCAGATTGCCGCAGGAAAATGATAAGTTACAAAAATGATCTGTTTTCTCAAAGCCGAAAAAATATCTCTTGTTTTTAAACCATACCTCGGAGAAAGGAGGG
>NC_090257.1:16408055-16472880 GCF_037325665.1 Littorina saxatilis | reverse complement strand
TTTAGTTTTTGTTTTGTTTGTTTGTTTGTTGGTATTTGGTTCTGTCGACTCGCAGGTTTTGGTCGTAGCTCTCAACCCTATCAGAAAATTGCCTTCATAGGATTAACATCCTTTGCGCTCAGGGACCATTAGAAATCCTAGCTGTGATATATCCGATGATGCCGAAAGAGATATGGACATACATTTATGTTGTCTACGAAAAACGAAAACATCATCGCATTTCTTTCATGTGGGAGGTGATTTACTATTGAATCCGGTCTGAGGACCATACAGAAATGTACCGGCACCAACGTCGTATTGAATATTCAGTTTCAGACATCCTATTCGTCAGGTGTCTGAGATATCTCCCCCTCCCCCCCCCCTCCCCCCCTCCCCCCTCCCGAACTCACCATTATCTCCACCCCAACCCACCCCCCATTCGCTGGTTTGGCGTTATTTTGCCCTGGCTATACATTCCCCGTTCTACTAATCACCATGACCATTATATCGAACAAGGTGCACTCTCCAACGTGTGATTTATTATTTCTGGTATGACAAACAGCTAAGCATAAACATCGGCTACCGGATATTAAGCGGCCGTTTGCTCCGTCTTTCGTCAAGGAAATGGACCAAATGAGACTTCATTCGAAATGAAGTATTGCCGAAATATAATGTAGCTTGCAGATATCATCCTTTATTTTGTCTTTCTGTATCTCTCTCTCTCTGTCTCTCTCGACCCCCGCCCCCCCGCCCCCCTCCCTTTTCAGTTGTATCCTGTCTGCGGAACCTAAAGAAAGGAAACGGCAACCTGACAGGGAATAATTGAATATTTTCACACGTATCTTTCACGGACGTCTTCGTCGGGTGTCTTTGACCTCAAACACAATCGCCCAGCCCCAGTCCCCTTTTCCCCCTCCTCTCCCTCCCTATGAAGTCACTGACCGCGTCAGCTGCACTCATTACTTCCAACAGATGTGTCCGGACGTATAGCAACAAAGGTTACAAGACAATGAAGAATAGTCCCAACGTTCTTGCGTCATTTCCAAGTGTTTCTAGCTTCCGGATATGGAGTACGTGTGTCCGTTGCCTTCCTTTTTTTCCACTTAGCGCATTACATTTTTAAATGAACCCTGCTATCACCCACTTCCCCCTCCCTTTCCACACATCCCTCCAAGGTAACCCTCCATCTCGCCTCCTTTCCCTCCCTTTTGTCTTTTACTGTTGCTGTTCTTCAAGCCGCCTTCGTGTCTGTTCAGATGTTGCGTTTATGTGTTGGGATCAACCAACATCGGGACAGTGCAGCTGCTGCCACGAATATGACTATCAGGCATTCATTTTGGCAACAGCATGTTACATTCTTATGGATTTTGTTTTCTCCTTTTTATATTTAGTCAAGTTTTGACTAAATATTTTAACATCGAGGGGGAATCGAAACGAGGGTCGTGGTGTATGTGTGTCTGTGTGTCTGTGTGTGTGTGTGTGTCTGTGTGTGTGTGTGTGTAGAGCGATTCAGACTAAACTACTGGACCGATCTTTATGAAATTTGACATGAGAGTTCCTGGGTATGAAATCCCCGAACGTTTTTTTCATTTTTTTGATAAATGTCTTTGATGACGTCATATCCGGCTTTTCGTGAAAGTTGAGGCGGCACTGTCACGCCCTCATTTTTCAACCAAATTGGTTGAAATTTTGGTCAAGTAATCTTCGACGAAGCCCGGGGTTCGGTATTGCATTTCAGCTTGGTGGCTTAAAAATTAATTAATGACTTTGGTCATTAAAAATCGGAAAATTGTAAAAAAAAATAAAAATTTATAAAACGATCCAAATTTACGTTTATCTTATTTTCCATCATTTGCTGATTCCAAAAACATATAAATATGTTATATTCGGATTAAAAACAAGCTCTGAAAATTAAATATATAAAAATTATTATCAAAATTAAATTGTCGAAATCAATTTAAAAACACTTTCATCTTATTCCTTGTCGGTTCCTGATTCCAAAAACATATAGATATGATATGTTTGGATTAAAAACACGCTCAGAAAGTTAAAACAAAGAGAGGTACAGAAAAGCGTGCTATCCTTCTTAGCGCAACTACTACCCCGCTCTTCTTGTCAATTTCACTGCCTTTGCCATGAGCGGTGGCCTGACGATGCTACGAGTAATAATGGCATTGCGTTCAGTTTCATTCTGTGAGTTCGACAGCTACTTGACTAAATATTGTATTTTCGCCTTACGCGACTTGTTATATTTAGTCAAGTTTTGACTAAATATTTTAACATCGAGGGGGAATCGAAACGAGGGTCGTGGTGTATGTGCGTGTGTGTGTGTGTGTGTGTGTGTGTGTGTGTGTAGAGCGATTCAGACTAAACTACTGGACCGATCTTTATGAAATTTGACATGAGAGTTCCTGGGTATGAAATCCCCGAACGTTTTTTTTTTCATTTTTTTGATAAATGTCTTTGATGACGTCATATCCGGCTTTTCGTGAAAGTTGAGGCGGCACTGTCACGCCCTCATTTTTCAACCAAATTGGTTGAAATTTTGGTCAAGTAATCTTCGACGAAGCCCGGGGTTCGGTATTGCATTTCAGCTTGGTGGCTTAAAAATTAATTAATGACTTTGGTCATTAAAAATCTGAAAATTGTAAAAAAAAATAAAAATTTATAAAACGATCCAAATTTACGTTTATCTTATTCTCCATCATTTGCTGATTCAAAAAACATATAAATATGTTATATTCGGATTAAAAACAAGCTCTGAAAATTAAATATATAAAAATTATTATCAAAATTAAATTGTCCAAATCAATTTAAAAACACTTTCATCTTATTCCTTGTCGGTTCCTGGTTCCAAAAACATGTAGATATGATATGTTTGGATTAAAAACACGCTCAGAAAGTTAAAACAAAGAGAGGTACAGAAAAGCGTGCTATCCTTCTTAGCGCAACTACTACCCCGCTCTTCTTGTCAATTTCACTGCCTTTGCCATGAGCGGTGGACTGACGATGCTACGAGTATACGGTCTTGCTGAAAAATGGCATTGCGTTCAGTTTCATTCTGTGAGTTCGACAGCTACTTGACTAAATATTGTATTTTCGCCTTACGCGACTTGTTTTGCTGTCTATCCGCAAGCGTATATTCTGTCAACCTCAGAAAATAAAATTCAATTCAAAATAATTTAATTCAATCCAATTCTCACTCTTTCTTGCAGGATTGCTTTGTGAATATATTTCTAATGCGTACCACGGCAAGTGTGCATGCTGAGCAGGCTCGTCATTATTCAGTGAAAAGAAAAAGGGAAGAAGACTGATGCTTACAAAAAGAGAAC
The DNA here is from genome assembly GCF_037325665.1 of Littorina saxatilis. Taxonomy (NCBI): domain Eukaryota; kingdom Metazoa; phylum Mollusca; class Gastropoda; order Littorinimorpha; family Littorinidae; genus Littorina; species Littorina saxatilis. Next base: position 16,469,569 of record NC_090257.1, on the reverse strand, counting down.
ATTAGTTATTATAATGAGATGGAAGGCGCTGAAAATCTGACGATCTGTATATGTGACATATTTGTAAATAATCGTTGTTTATCGTCGATTACAGTCCTTTTTGTAGGTAAACTTTACTGTATAAAGCGCCGGTATTCGAAACTACAAATCATCGCTGCAACATCCCACACAGAGGGCTAAAAAGGCAGGGAGTTTTCTTTTGACACGTTTGATCAAAACCGTGCCCCTGTCAGAATTTCTTACACCGCTTGAGCGTTGAACTGCAACAGGCAACAGGTCCTATCTTCTTCCAACACAGCTATAGCGTGAAAGGAACTTCCTCTTCCTCTGCGCTCATGGTTTTTGCAATTTTTGATGAACCATTCCCGGAAAAACCGCTGGTGTTTTTATTTAAATTTTTTTTTTTTTTTTTACAAAACTAATCCAATCTTTACTCTACACAGAAAACAGTCAGATGTTTGGTACAAGTGGAGGGATGGGCTTATCCCATGTAAAGGCCTGGCCAGACCTGAGATGTTGAGCTGAAGCGTTTACACGGCAAGAACTTTGCCTTTAAGCATCCGAATCTACAAATCAACGCTGCTTCAGTTCACCTAGAAAACTAAACTGATAGGCGGTCATTTCTCTTTCACGTCATTGATCGTAACTGTGTCTCTGTCAGATTTTCTACCATAATTGCAGCAATGAACTATAACGGACATCAGGACTTGTGCTACTTTTCTGCACAAGCGCTAATGTCGTTCGGCTGTGCATATGATGCATGACATGCGAAGCTTTCCGAGTTTGCTTTTAGGGAGATAGTGGGTGTTGCCTGTTGGAAAGTTCTGCTCTTGGAAAAGTCAACAGAGCTGTCTGAACTTCCTTATTGATATTTGCACGGCAAACATTGCGCCGATTCAACTTTTGGATTCTCAATGAAAGCTCAAACAGCGTGTTCTGATTGTGTGTTCCGGATCGGGTTATTTGTTTTCCTACGAGTATGTAGGAGTGTGAGCATTACGTTTTGTCGTGAGCTCTGCGTATCATACATCTAGATGCATGTCTGCTTTTGCTTTGAAACTGGTTTTAGACTTCAGTTGTCAGAGTGTTGAGTGTCTTTTTGTTCCAGGGTTAGATTTTTTAAACTTTACTTTTGCAAACAAAATTAGACCATCCCTCCACATTGGATTAGACCATCCCTCCACATGGGATTAGACCATCCCTCCACATGGGATTAGACCATCCCTCCACATGGGATTAGACCATCCCTCCACATGGGATTAGACCATCCCTCCACATGGGATTAGACCATCCCTCCACATGGAATTAGACCATCCCTCCACATTTGTTTGTTTGTTTGCTTAACGCCCAGCCGACCACGAAGAGCCATATCAGGGCGGTGCTGCTTTGACATTTAACGTGCGCCACACACAAGACAGAAGTCGCAGCACAGGCTTCATGTCTCACCCAGTCACATTATTCTGACACCGGACCAACCAGTCCTAGCACTAACCCCATAATGCCAGACGCCAGGCGGAGCAGCCACTAGATTGCCAATTTTAAAGTCTTAGGTATGACCCGGCCGGGGTTCGAACCCACGACCTCCCGATCACGGGGCGGACGCATTACCACTAGGCCAACCGTGCCCGTATCCATCCACATGGGATTAGACCATCCCTCCACATGGGATTAGACCACATGGGATTAGACCATCCCTCCACATGGGATTAGACCATCCCTCCACATGGGATTAGACCATCCCTCCACATGGGATTAGACCATCCCTCCACATGGGATTAGACCATCCCTCCACATGGGATTAGACCATCCCTCCACATGGGATTAGACCATCCCTCCACATGGGATTAGACCATCCCGCCACATGGGATTAGACCATCCCTCCAAATCAACATATATAAGAATACAAAAATCAACATCCTGGCTGCGTCTTATGCAGAGAGAAAATTGTCTCATTAAGAAGTTGCCACCAGCGTTCGTTAAGAAATGAATTATGACAGCTTATTCCCATTGTGCACAGCCAGCACCCAGGCGTTACATTGTTGGCACGTGTCCAGGCAGAGGGATGGCCTTATCGTGTATACTACATTGGGGTGTGCACGTTAAAGATCCCACGATTGACAAAAGGGTCTTTCCTGGCAAAATTGTATAGGCATAGATAAAAATGTCCACCAAAATACCCGTGTGACTTGGAATAATAGGCCGTGAAAAGTAGGATATGCGCCGAAATGGCTGCGATCTGCTGGCCGATGTGAATGCGTGATGTATTGTGTAAAAAAAAATCCATCTCACACGGCATAAATAAATCCCTGCGCCTTTAATATGTGCGCGATATAAATTGCATAAAATAGAAATAACAATGAAAATAAATAAATCCCTGCGCTTAGAACTGTACCCACGGAATACGCGCGATATAAGCCTCATATTGATTGATTGATTGATAAACGCCTGGATAGATCTGAGGTGATGAGTCAGGTTGACATGCGGCTAGGTAGGACGTCCGCCGGGCTTCTGTCAAAATAAGCTCCAGACTGAATGCTTCCCAGCCAATTTCAAGAGGTACAATTTTCTTGAGAGAGAGAAGCATGTCAATATCTTGCAAATCAAGCAGATTTGTGATGAAATTCGAGAGGTTTTACCCCAAAAATTCAATTTATTCGAAACGCACCGCGTGGTTGCATCCATTGAATGAAAATGAAAGATTTTGCGTTCTAGCAAATTTCTAAGTCATACTACATTTTTCATCAGGAATTAGACTCCATGAGGGCATACCGGGTCCGAAGTTCAACCAGCAGTACGTTGGAGGGAAGGGGGGATAGTCAGTGTGGAGTTTATGTGGGATAAACAAGGCCGGCTGACGTCCTTCCTTTAGCGGAATGTGTCAGATCGTTTATACGAGATAAACAAGGCCGGCTGACGTCCTTCCTTTAGTGGAATGTGTCAGATCGTTTATACGAGATAAACAAGGCCGGCTGACGTCCTTCCTATAGCAGAATGAGTCAGATCGTTAATACGAGATAAACAAGACCGGCTGACGTCCTTCCTATAGCAGAATGTGTCAGATCGTTAATACAAGATAAACAAGGCCGACTGACGTCCTTCCTATAGCGGAATATGTCAGATCGTTAATACGAGATAAACAAGGCCGGCTGACGTCCTTCTTATAGCGGAATGTGTCAGATCGTTAATCCGAGATAAACAAGGCCGGCTGACGTCCTTTCTATCGCGGAATGTGTCAGATCGTTAATCCGAGATAAACAAGGCCGGCTGACGTCCTTCCTAAAGCGGAATGTGTCAGATCGTTTATACGAGATAAACAAGGCCGGCTGAGGTCCTTCTTATAGCGGAATATGTCAGATCGTTAATACGAGATAAACAAGGCCGGCTGACGTCCTTCCTATAGCGGAATATGTCAGATCGTTTATACGAGATAAACAAGGCCGGCTGACGTCCTTCCTATTGCGGAATGTGTCAGATCGTTAATACGAGATAAACAAGGCCGGCTGACGTCCTTCCTTTAGCGGAATGTGACAGATCGTTAATACGAGATAAACAAGGCCGGCTGACGTCCTTCCTATAGCAGAATGAGTCAGATCGTTAATACGAGATAAACAAGGCCGGCTGACGTCCTTCCTATAGCGGAATGTGTCAGATCGTTAATACAAGATAAACAAGGCCGGCTGACGTCCTTCCTTTAGCGGAATGTGTCAGATCGTTAATACAAGATAAACAAGGCCGGCTGACGTCCTTCCTATAGCAGAATGTGTCAGATCGTTAATACAAGATAAACAAGGCCGGCTGACGTCCTTCCTATAGCGGAATATGTCAGATCGTTAATACGAGATAAACAAGGCCGGCTGACGTCCTTCCTATAGCGGAATATGTCAGATCGTTAATACGAGATAAACAAGGCCGGCTGACGTCCTTCCTTTCGCGGAATGTGTCAGCTCGTTAATACAAGATAAACAAGGCCGGCTGACGTCCTTCCTATTGCGGAATGTGTCAGATCGTTAATACAAGACTGTGTCTTCAAATGCAAGATCTTGCAAGAAAGAGTGATCGCCTTGCAGCCTCTTGAGGCCGCTAAATCCCTTGTTGCGACAATTTCCTGATGTAATGATCTGATTAAGCTCACTCCGGATTGCTTCAAACCCTACACAGGATTTCAAGCTCGATAGGTCCGTCTTTATTTTTGTCTCAAACGAGCTCCGGTTTGAAAATTGAAGTAATCCCCACGATCAATTTTCTTCCGGTCCAATATCGATCTCTTTTTCTAGAGTGTGTTGCCCCCACCTCACCGGTTATCTCTCTCCCCGTGTCCCTGCCGATATCCCTCCCTCCCTCTTACTCTCTCAGTGTCTGCAAGAACCATTTCATTTCTTTTCTTTTGTGTCAATACCCCAGGGCCCTCTTGTGTGTGTGTGTGTGTGTGCGTGTGTGTGTGTGTGTGTGTTCGTGTGTGTGTGTGTGTGTGTGTGTGTGTGCGTGTGTGTGTGCGTGTGTGTGTGTGTGTTCGTGTGTGTGTGTGTGTGTGTGTGTGTGTGTGTGTGTGTGTGTGTGTGTGTGTGTGTGTGTGTGTGTGTGTGTATGTGTGTGTGTGTTTTGGAGGTAGCTTTTTGGCTGTCTGCCTGTCCGTCTGTCTGTCAGAGTGTGCTGTTTTAGATGTAATGCAATTCGTACACCTCAATGTATGCCTTACTCGTTTGTTCTCCTTGAACCGGAATAAACTTGCAAATTTCTTGTCAAAGTAAGGTTAGACTGCCAAATGTCAAATCCGTGAAATTCATTCAGCAAAAAAATCGTTCTCCATAAGGAAGCAGCCAGGCCAGGCGGTTGGTATATAGTACATGTTCAAGTCGAAGGATGCTTTCATGTTTGGTGGCGCACACAATGTTTTACGCGGGAAAAAAGTTACATTAAAAATGTTGTCAGCAGAAATCTTCGCCGAAAAACCCCCAACAACCTCAATGCGGCTGTAGTACCTCCTCTCTTAAATAAGTTGGCAGACAGCGAGTCCCATTCTGGGGCCCAATGAGAACAATATTATCTGCCGGAATACGTCATAGTTCGGTAACGAGGCGCGGTAATTCGACGCAAAGGGAGGTAATTATGGAAGGAAATGAACCATTCTTGAAAGGCTGGTCCTGGTAAGAAGACGAGATAATTGAAAACGACGAAGCCTCTGCTTGCGCTGGTGTTTAGCCATGTAAACTGAGATCTGACGAGGAATTAGAACTATTCTATGCTGCCATGTAAAGTGAGATCTGACGAGGAATTAGAACTATTCTATGCTGCCATGTAAAGTGAGATCTGACGAGAAATTAGAACTATTTGATGCTGCCATGTAAACTGAAATCTGACGAGGAATTAGAACTATTTGATGCTGCCATGTAAAGTGAGATCTGACGAGGAATTAGAACTATTTGATGCTGCCATGTAAACTGAGATCTGACGAGGAATTAGAACTATTTGATGCTGCCATGTAAAGTGAGATCTGACGAGGAATTAGAACTATTTGATGCTGCCATGTAAAGTGAGATCTGACGAGGAATTAGAACTATTTGATGCTGCCATGTAAACTGAGATCTGACGAGGAATTAGAACTATTTGATGCTGCCATATGTAAACTGAGATCTGACGAGGAATTAGAACTATTTGATGCTGCCATGAGACTACAAGTACGTTGTTTAACACGCATCCGTTACGTGGAGAAGGCACATATACTGTTGGCTGTGCATAACTAGGAAAAGACCACCGGAAATGTCGGCGGTTTGTGTGTGAATCATATGAATAACCTGTGGAAAATAGGCAAAACTACAATAAATAAATGAATGAATAAATAAATAAATAAAACGCAAACACACACACACACACACACACACACACACACACACACACACACACACACACACGCGCACACACACACACACACACACATACACACACACACTCACGCAAGCACACATGCGCACACACACACACACACACACACGCACGCACACACACACACACACACACACACACACACACACACATATATACATAACACATATATACAAGCAAATAAACAAAAATAAAACAACAACAACAAACACAACAAAATAAGGAGAATCGGGAAACGGAAAAATGTTGGTAGAAATATAATTTTAGGTCAGCTGACTTGTTGCGTTTGCCTAACATTACTAATATAAAATAGTTTATTTTCATTTGTTGTGGGGGCTACGAAGCCTGTTCGTGTTTTGTAATTGTCCTTTCTCTTTTACTACTGTTTCAATAATCTACGCCTATTCCTGTTGATATTTCGCTATTGTCATTATTCATGTTGCAAGTCTTGCTGAAATCGTGCTTATGCTTAATCATTCGGCAATTCTAAGTTTTATTTGGCACTAATTGATTATTCCGGAACGTTCACCCTCCCTAGTTCAACGCCCAGAAGATGCTAGCAGTGGTTGCCAGCTGACAAAGACTTGTACATTATGCACGTGCAATGCGCATCTATGTAACATACAGTAAGCGATCATATTTGCCACCGCGCATTCAGGCTTCTTTCCCCAATAGACGGATTCCTAAAATAACTCTGTCGGGTGTGTATGGGTTGTGAAAGGTTACTTAACCTTGATTTTTACCCGGACAAACATTGCAGGGGCCAATCACAAGCGAGGGATGTGTCAGAAACACGTGGACAGGACCACGTGAGAATCTATTTGTCAGAGGAAAATCAAGGGTATTCACTCTTTGACAACACATAAAAACCCGACGGAGTTATTTCCGAAAATCGTCTATTTTCATTACTTCATTGTGCCATTGCTGGCAAATTCGGGTTGTTTTCTCTCAGCGGAAAACTAGCAACAACAAAAGTCGCGTTACACAGGTTTTTGTGTGTTTATGTATAATCAGCCCTTCTGGCACAATGACCGAGGTCCTTTACGTACTGCCACTGTGGTGCCACGAGGATTGGACATGGATACCGTCTTTGAGTCCGGCTGCACAAACATTTGACCCGTGTCCGTCCCAACCTGGATTCCAATCTGTTACCCGGGGATCACACGTTTAGTGCTCTACCAACTCTGCCGTGTAAAGGCAGAAGGAAGCAAGTCCCCAAAAAATAGTTTCGAGAAAATCTACTATTTCTGTTTGCATGTATTCCATGTATTGGAATGCAAAGCTTTAAATGATATCGGTTTTTTTACTGATGAAATGCAGGACAGTGTTTTGCGTTTCTATTATGAATATCAAAACCCACATTTGATTCATCACTTAGAAATAATGATTTTTTTGTGGACTTGCTACCTTTTGCCAAATGAATACACGAAACTCATTCACTTAAAATGAATGGTAAAAGGCAGTAACAGGACATACTGCTTTCTGCCAAATTATGTCCCAACTTAATAAATCTTGTAAACAAAGTAGCAAAAGGCAGCAATGGACTAGGTTACTGAATTCTGCCATTTTATTTTGGTCTGGCTGAGAAAAAGGCATAAAGCAGGAAGAGGACTTACTGCTTTCTGCCAATTTATTATCTGAGAAAATGCATATTTGGGGAAAACGTTTTTCCATACATTTGACAATAGGGTGTTCAATTTCTTGAACAAGACAAAGGTTTTCAAGTGAGTCATTGTGAGAACAGAGAGCAATGAAACATGCATTCACAAAATGATGCTGGCAAGGAAGTAAGTCCAGTGCAACGCTGAAAACCAAGAAGTCCATGAACTTGATTCCAGTTGCCTATTTTTTTTCTTTGATTACATTTTTTTAATCAATCAATCAATATGAAGCTTATATAGCGCGTATTCCGTGGGTACAGTTCTAAGCGCTTGTCAAAGAGTTGTCAACACAGAACTAACAAAGAAACTAACATCTACAGACGGACACGAACCCTATCACACACTAGCAAACCCTGATAAACATACAACAAACAACTGTTTAACAACAATGTACACATCAATAGCTAGGTCCAAAAAAAATAATATTAAACACAAAGAAAACACCTCTCACAGAGCACAGCACAGGAATGTCTTTTGGGGCACAACACATCACGTCGAACATGAAAGTCGCAGCCAGCTACGTACGGGAAGAACTGAGTCTTCAACCTACTCTTGAACGCGTCAAGAGAGGGGCTCTGGCGAAGCTCAAGCGGCAGGGAGTTCCAGACGGAGGGGCCCGCGGAGGGGAATGCACGCTGACCAGCAGATGCGAGTTTCGAGCGAGGGATGTGAAGGCGGAGTGGGTCAGCAGCAGAACGAAGGGGACGGTCGGAGGGCTGGGTGTAGAGGTCCAGGGAGGATTGAAGGTACTCGGGAGCAGAGTCGTTGCGACACTTGTAGACCAGAGTGGACAGTTTGTAGGAGATTCGGGTGTTGACAGGGAGCCAGTGCAAGGAGCGAAGTAGGGGGGTGATGTGGTCTCGCTTCGTCTTCCTCAACGTCAGCCTGGCAGCAGCGTTCTGGACTCATTGTAGGCCATGAATGGATGAGGCGGGGAGGCCAGCCAGAAGGGAGTTGCAGTAGTCCAGACGACTGAAGATGAGGGAGACAACCAGCTTGACACAGGCGTCGTGGGTGAGGTAGCGACGGATGGAGGCGATGCGTCGTAGGTGGAAAAAGCAGGTCTTGATGATGAAGGAGATGTGTGTCTGCATGGAGAGAGTGGAGTCGAGAAAGACGCCAAGGCTCTTGACAGCAGGGGAGAATGGAACAGTCGCGTCATCCAGCTGGAGGTCGGTCACAGTGAGGGAAGCAATCTTCTGTCGTGTTCCAACGAGAAGGGCCTCCGTCTTCTCACTGTTCAGCTTCAACTTGTTCTCAGTCATCCCGTTCTTGATGTCAGTGAAACAACTGGAGATGGATCCCAGGAGATGGTCAACATTTTTTTAAGTGGACTTACTTTTTGAAAAATTAATAATAATTAATCGCACAACTTAGAAATTTGGACAAATGATGCGCCTTTGTTTTCAATGCAATATAATACGATAATCTCATTTTGACCAAATTTGGACTTACTGCCTTCTGCAAATACACAGCAGAACTTACTGAACCACCGGGCCCCCAACGGGGAGCTTTTACACAAGATACGAGCGCTCGAGCATCCTTCAACTTCAAAACGTGCCAACATCACAAGCCTGTCTGCTTCCACTACAGAATGGGCGTTGTTTGTTGAATTATGTCATGTCATAACATAAGTGACACTTTTATCAATTTACCAAATAAACGGTGCGTTAAAATGTACTATTACTTCATCTGTCTGTGCAGGGACAAGAAAACGCCATTTTAACCTTTGCTATTCATGATATGAAGTTAGGAATTGGCTGTAGCTGGGTAAGGACAATTCTTTGACGGAAAGACATAATCAGATCTGAGGTATAGTGTGTGGGTCGGTGGTCCACAAATAGTCATGCTAAGAAGACCCTAGGACACACAACCTCTGATCCACGTTTCTCTTAATCAGACGTGACCCAGACAAGCACCACACTCTAACACAGGAAGCCGCACAACGTCCCAGACGCCAAACCTGATTACGAGTCGTTTGACCCTTCGAATAGTCACCCTCTTGGCGACGGCTGGGTGTAAAAATACAAACACACACGCACACACACACACACGCACGCACGCACGCACACAGCACACACACACACGCACACGCACACACATACGCGCACACACACACACACACACACACACACACACACACACACACATACCCCTGCCATCTCCCACACACATACGCGCACGCACACAGACAATTTTGGAAATCTTGCTTTGAAAATGATATGTCGTCATCGTTCAATCAACTTATTACACCCCCGGTATAGGGGTGTGTATAGGTTTCACTCGATGTGTTTCTGGCGGTATTTGTGTGTTTGTGTTCGCAAGTAGATCTCAAGAATGAACGGACCGATCGTCACCAAACTTGGTGAACAGGTTCTATACATTCCTGAGACGGTCCTTACAAAAATTGGGACCAGTCAAACACACGGTTCGGGAGTTATTGGTGGATTAAAATTATACAACGACTTATAGACGGACACTCCCGTTGGTCAAAGGGAAATAACCTTCTCAGTTGGTGGCAGTGAGAATGGTTATTTCCCTTTGACCAACGGGGGTGTTTTTCCTATCAGAGGAATTTCTTGTTATTTTAGAGTCTCCATTCACTGATGTTTTTATATTTAGTCAAGTTTTGACTAAATGTTTTAACATAGAGGGGGAATCAAGATGAGGGTCGTGGTGTATGTGTGTGTGTATGTGTGTGTGTCTGTGTGTGTGTGTGTGTGTAAGTAGAGCGATTCAGAGAAAACTACAGGATCGATCTTCATGAAACTTCACATGAGAGTTCCTGATTATGATATCTCCAGACGCTTTTTCCTTTTTTTGATAAATGTCTTTGATGACGTCATATCCTGCTTTTTGTGATGGCTGCCTGTTTAAAAATTAGGGAGTATCGTCCCTTGATCCCACTCGCGATACTTGTTAAACATGCCTTTGACCATGCAGTCGCTTCAGCCAGCGAAATATCTCGACTCCGCTCTTTAAATCCATGCAGAATGTGCGTAACGTATGAAGTATTCTTTATTTTCTCAATATTGACACATGTAGGCCTGTACCTATACGTGATATTGACTTTGATTCCACAAACTATTTCAGTCGTATGTTGAAAAAAGTAGTCCATCTGTAAACTCTGAATATGCAGATGACCTCTATAAATTATTCAATTGTACTCTGAAATCAAAGACAATGACCAATGACAGTTGAGATCGAAACTCGGTTGTGATGGGTTATCCATATGGTTGTGATGGATTATTCAGAATAATCACCTTCTCAGCTAACAGAGACAAAGAGGCAGGTTATGGGATAAATGTAGGAGAAACGCGTTGGGAAGATTATATGCTTGCGTATGTGTGGGGCGGATGCTGGGTGGGGGAGGGGGGGTGTGTGGTTGGGCCGATAAGAGGGAAGGAGTAGGCCAGGGCGGAATGGGAATGGTGGTGGGGTTGCTGGGAAATGAGAGGGATGGTTTATTTAAAAACATTTTGAGGGACATTTAAACTTTTCCAACATCAGTTCTGTTTTTTCCTTCCCACAAACTCTCCTACAAGCTTTTTCAAAGTCTTTTAAGGCACACTCAGCCTCCCGTAAACCAATACATTTTGGTCACATACACTGTCAGGCTTGTACACACAGTACTAACACCCTTTCGTTTAAACACTCACCGCTTCAGAACATCCTAGGTGCACTCCGTAAAGAGCGAGCATTTTTCAAAGAATTTGTCAGTTTTTGTGTGGCCAGCCGGGTTATCTTCATACACAATCGGACTAGACCTAACTTTTAAAATCTAAATAATAAATTGACAGCTTGTTATACAAAAATTCTTAAATCATAAAAGAATTCTTTTTTCATCAAGACAAGATCAGTATAAAATTCGAAGTTTTGAAAGTTTGAAAAAAGGGAGTTTGAAGCCAACCGCCGCCGATAAGTTCGTGTGACTCGCAGTCGTTTGTTGCATTTTAGATTCTGAGGTTCACAATAACGTGCTATTGCAGATACAGCGAGTCGCATTGAAATCACAAACTGACGACTTAATTGTGTAAAAAAGGAAAGTGGATCACACGGGTCCACGATGGCTCTGGGGTTAGATAAACCACCAAAACTAGTGTGTGGTTTACGCAAGCTAAATAGCCATTAAAACGTACTGTGTCATTTGATGCTATTACATGCTATTGCAAGTGTGTTCTATAAGGTTAGAACATAGAGAATACTACATGGCTTGCTGTGTCGTACCAGATTTACACGAGTTGTTTTTTTAAATAGTGAACTGCGAGCGAAAGCGAGCTGTTCACTATTTGAAAAAGCAACGAGTGTAAATCTGGTACGACACAGCAAGCCATGTAGTATTCTGTTTATCCTACATTATATACTTCTGTGCCAGATCTAACTAAAAGTCACCGACAGCGCTATTGCCTTTGGATCAACCCGCTTTAGAACTTTAAACCACTTTACTCAATTTGACATTCATTCCTCCGCCATGACACACACTCTCAAACTAGGACAAAGTAGTTCGCCTTTGTTAACACTGTTAAGTTTAATATTGAACATTGATGAAATAAATTCGAACAACAAAATCATGGTCACTTCAAAATATACCAGATAAAAAGAAAAGCAGTGGCCACAGGATAAAAGAAACCAAAAGGAACAACAACAGCAAAGCATATCCTTCCGCGATAGGATGACAGTCAAGTCGGAGCCAGGCGAGTCGACAGCTTTCAGATGGTCACTTCTCGGTTTGGTGACTGCACAAATATTGGTTGATGTTGATGGTACCAACGTGCACAGGACCTGCAAACAGTGTTGTTAGCGTTTGCTGGGATGTGATTGTGGCAGTGGCAGTGGAGACGGCTGGAGTTGAAGTGGCCGATGCAGGCGAAACCAATGTGTCGTCTGCCGACAGCTCCGAGACCGGTGCAGTGCCGTTTAGCATCAGACTGAAGCCACGGTGTTCCTCTTGGGAAATGCTGCTGTAATTGTTAATACTCTGGACGTTTTTGTGCCCAGATAGCTGCATTATTTTGGTCGGAGGAACGTTATTCTCGGAAAGTTTCTGCACTAGGAACTTGCGTGCAGAGTGGTTGGTGTACCTCGGGTTGATGATCCCAGCTTTTCTGCACATGTTTTTCATGGTTGCTGACAACTTGTTGACGCCGACAGGTTGGCGCTTGAACCATGGGAATTCTTCAGATGCAACTTTTGTGTTTGTTGCACAATAGAAGGGGGAACTTGTCTCGGAGTAACCTTTTGGTCGGAGAGCTGCGTATGTTTTGTAAACTGCGACAGGGCAGCGCTCATCGTTCGACGCCCAAGCTTTCGGACAGACATCACGCACAGACTTTGGATTGTCGCCCTGGCATGTTTTGGATTGTCTTTCGCAAAATTGGAGATATTCTCTGCCATTACTGTCTTCATGCAAGGACACGTCTCCCCACTGCATGTGCCTGTGAGGAGTCACGCTGCGCAGACCAAAGTTGACTGTGTTTTGCCACCACAGAGTATTCAGGATTGCTTCTGGATCTGCGACTCCGAGCTGTTTTGTCTGCCACAGCTTGTCAACATCTTCATCTTTCAGCGGTTGAGCCCTGTTAGGTAAGTTGCCACAACCTTCCTGTTTAACTATCTTCTGCTTTGTCTTCACGACTTCTCTCAGTTGTGCAAATTCGGGGCCGTCTATAACGGATGCACAGTACTTTTTAGATTTCAACTGTCGATGGATGCTGCTGAGAAGGCCCCTCAGCGTGGATGGTTCATACTCTTTGCCATCCGGTTTTTTCAAACTCATGAAAAAGGAGCAGAGAATTTTGCATAATTCTTGTGGTTGGATGGTGCTAATGTTTCTTTTGTCCCCGTGTTTCGCCATAAACGTCGATAGGCGACGTATATCGTAAACCGTTTTTCGGAGAGTGTTCTTGTTCTTGTTTGTCTGAACGAATGAGTCTATTGGAGAAAAATCATAAATCATGGATGACTCACTTTTTTCTTCATCGACTTCGTCATTCGCGTCATCACCAAACATGTCTTCGAACAGCTCATCACTCAAAAATTCTTTCAGTGTTGACAAATCGGTTTTCGTGGCAGTTGCCATTTTGTTGCAAAAGTAGTTCTTCATGAATATGTAATTACTCATTTACATAGCTTGACCTTCCGGTTGATCCCATGTACTACTAATTTACATAGCTTGACCTTCCGGTTGACCTCATTTACATGATATACACACGTGTGATTTGAACGATTTTTATCTCACGGGTATCTCTCTCACGTATTTAGGATAATGCTTTTTTCGTGACTGAAGATTTAAATCGTTCTGTGAACCATTTGAGGCAGAATGGGGCTTTTATGTCACCACCGTGTTTGATTTAAAACTCTATTCGCGTCTGTAAATCTATCCAGAGTTGTGTCCATGCTCAATCGGTACATCTCTTCTTATGTAAGGTTTATTATATGAGCTTATACAAGGATGCCACCTTTAAAACAATTCTTAATTCTTAGAAATCTTAAATGTCACAACCGAAAACGAACTGGAAAAAATAGTCCGAGTCTTTTAGCTAATTTATTTTAATCCATATTTTATTGTGGAAATGTCTGTAGATATATATCTCGTATTAATGACCGCCTCTTGTATCTGTTGTCGCTCTATACACGAATGTAACCTCTTGTATGCTTGATCTAAACTTGTCAACACCTTTATTAGCCAATCCTTTTTGGTGTCGATGTAAAGTCTGCATACATCTGTTTTTGTTTTGTTTTGTTGTTTGTTTGCTTAACGCCCAGCCGACCACGAAGGGCCATATCAGGGCGGTGCTGCTTTGACATATAACGTGCGCCACACACAAGACAGAAGTCGCAGCACAGGCTTAATGTCTCACCCAGTCACATTATTCTGACACCGGACCAACCAGTCCTAGCACTAACCCCATAATGCCAGACGCCAGGCGGAGCAGCCACTAGATTGCCAATTTTAAAGTCTTAGGTATGACCCGGCCGGGGTGCGAACCCACGACCTCCCGATCACGGGGCGGACGCCTTACTGGGCACTAGGCCAACCGTGCCGGTCTGCATACATCTATCCTTGTGCAAATATACATATCTCTAAATTTAAATAGCTACTGCTTTTTGTCTGCGCAGGGGGGAAACCTTTTCGTCCCAGCTCCCAACACGCTGTTCCTCTTGCTCCATACGGGAATAAACCTTTTCGTGCCAATTCCAGACGTATCTCTCCAGCTGTCCTTGCTAGTCTGTTGGACCGGTATTTGTATTCAGGCAACAGTATTTATTCTGGTGTTCAGTTGTTAATTCTAGATGGTATCTTTGAGAAACGTTTTTAGACACGCCATTCTCCTCTTCTGTAATTTGTTGGATGTCAGTTCTGTTGTACCCCTCAAACAGCCTATTCTTAAACCTACCCATGTTTTGTGTCTACATATATTCTGTATATATTTCCTTTTGTGAAAGTGTTTGCAGATAATTCCTCGTCCCACTGCGTTTTGTTCTGTACAGGGACTAACTCTCTCTGTTGACAATTACAGAACTGGTTCTCCGCTATCCAAGCTTGTGTTTAGAACTGGTATCAGTAATCAGATCTGGTACGTCAGTATCTATTCTGGCGTTCAGTTGTTAATCCTAGATGGTATCTTTGCGAGACGTGTCAAGGGACGCTTTTCTCTCGTCCTTTGATTTGGTGGACATCAGTTCTCTTTTATCCCTCTCACACCACGCCTTTTGCAGGCTATTTTTAAACTCCGTAAAGCCGCTACCCTGTTTGATGTTATTGGTTTTTTGCGCGTCTATCAGTCTGTTCATCTTTGTGCTCATGTGCACAAAAGAGATGACTTTTTCTGTTGCCCTTTTGATGGCAGAAGTGGAATGTATGTGGGTGTTCCATCAACAAGGTAATAGTGCAATTGGGTAATATTGCCCCATCGTATTGCTGAAATATACATGTTGCCAGAATGATCGCCGACAGCGGTAAATATTTGATGCGGATCACGTGCTATGACTAATTACAGTGAGCTCGCGCGCAATGCTCTTGCGCTACAATCAACCTGTCTGGCTCTATTTCTCTAGTTATAGGCCCAAAGCCCTCTCCCTTTTTCCTCTCCTCTCCCCTTCTGTCTATCTCTATTTGTATCCGTCTGTGTCTGTCTGTCTGTCTGTCTGTCTGTCTGTCTGTATGTCAGTCTGTCTGTCTGGTTTGCCCGTCTGTGTTTTTAAGAGTGGGATGTTTCTCTCTCGCGCTCTCTCTCTATTTCACTCTTGTTGCTACTTATTTGGAAGGGCAATTAAGAGTTGTCAACGCCGATTTCCAGAAACTCGTGGTCTTAATCTTCCACGCTCTTTAATGTCTTTACACCTCCGGCCCTACCCCCACCCCTCTACCTCTAATACCCATATAATCCAACCACCCCATGCTACCCTAACGTTACCCCCCCCCCCCCCCTCTCTTTTTCTCTACCGCTGGCTATCGATCTCAGCATTGTATCTAAAGCATCTTCCGTCTACACACTGACATGTGTCAGACAGAAGTTGGACCCCAAGCCTAAACGCTATCTTCAATATTTATGGTTACAAGGAACAAGCGGCAACAGAAAATAAGAAAACAGATTACTCGCCAGTCATGCGCCACAATGGTAGGCAGAAAAGCTGGACGACCCACTGGCATATATCCCCTCTCTCTCTCTCTCTCTCTCTCTCTCTCTCTCTCTCTCTCTCTCTCTCTCTCTCTCTCTCTCTCTCTCTCTCTCTCTCTCTCTCTCTCTTTGGATTCCATCAACTTGTGAACACCTCAACCAGATTGACTGATACAACATCAACGTTGATTGATCACATTTACACTAATAATACCTCCACGGTGTCAAACGTGAAAACTTTACCTTCAAGCATCAGTGACCATTGTTCAATATTTTGTTCTTGGTCGTTCAGCACCATTTTCCTCTGTGTTTAATCATGTTGTTGCTGACGAGGCATTAGGCGCCCTTTTAGATATATTTTATCCTACAGTGGATAAGCATGCCCCACTATGTCACCACAGAGTGAAATATCCATCTCTTCCCCCATGGTTGACGGAACAGATTATTGAAGCCATGTCCCAGTTTTTAGAAAGCAAACAACATGAAGTCTAACTTTAAGAAACAAAGGAATAAAGTGACAGAATTAACACGTCAAGCAAAAGCAAATTATTTTAATAAATTAATCGAGGACAAGAAAGATATTGCAACAGTTTGGCGTGCTGTTAATAACATATTAGGTAAATCTAAACAGAACTCAAATCGGTCCGCCCCTACCATCTCCCCTGAAGATTTTAATAACCATTTTTTGTCCCTTGCCAATAGGCTAAATGAATCTGCAAAATGCGACAGTCCTGATTCTGATTTTGAAGTCTCTCTCTCAAAATTACATAATTTTTGTAATGACAAATGTAAACCAGACGATTTTTTTTACTATTCCAGACATGGCAGTGCATGAGGTAGGTAAGGCACTAGAAGGCCTTGAAAATAAAAATCCATGGGTCCTGACAAGATTCCTGCTTACTTGGTCAAATTAGCTCTACCATATATTGTGGAGCCACTCACCTATGTGTATAATCTCTGCATAAAGCAAAATACTGTACCTAGTTTATTAAAGAGAGCAAAAATAACTCCATTCCATAAAGGTGGAAATTTATCCGACCCACATAATTTTAGACCCATTTCCGTATTACCCATTTTATCCAAACCATTGGAAAAACATATTCACAAACATTTGCTCGCGTACATAGAAAGCAGAAACCTTTTCCATCAATTTCAATCTGGTTTTCGAACAAATCACTCTTGTCACAGCGCCCTTACCACGCTATGCGACACCTGGTTGTCTGCAACAAACCGATCTGAAATCAGTGGTGCTGTGTTTCTTGACTTTAAAAAAGCGTTTGATCTTGTTGATCATTCCATTTCATTGAAGAAATTACAGTTGTATATCAGAAACAGTTCAGTGTGTAACTTTTTTGCTTCCTATTTACAGGACAGATCTCAATACACTGCCCTAAACTGTAAAACATCTACTGAGGAGACTGTGAAATGCGGGGTGCCCCAAGGGTCAGTGCTTGGGCCGATCTTGTTCTGTCTGTATATCAATGATCTGCCACTGCACATTTCTGATTGTAATGTAAGAAGTGATTTTTTTGCTGACGATTCTTCTCTTCATTCAAGTGGAAAGTCTGTTCCAGTAATAGAGTCCTCCCTTCAAACAGCTTTAAACGATGTAAATAACTGGGGCAGTGCCAATGCTATGCTTGTCCATCCAATAAAAACTAAAAGTATGGTGATTGCAACCAGACAAAAACACCAGATTTCTCCACTCAAACTAAATCTTACTATTGGTACGCAATCAATTGAACAAGTTCAACAGCATCGCGTTTTAGGGGTAATTATTGATTGTGAATTCAAGTGGCAGGCACAATTACAGCATATTTGCAAGAAAGTAGCCAAGAACGTTTTCCTCCTATCCAAGTTAAAGCAATTTACGGACAGAAGGACTCTGGAAATGTTCCACCATGCTCATGTAATGCCTCACATCAATTATGTTTCGACGCTCTGGGATTTTGTTTGTTTGTTTGCTTAACGCCCAGCCGACCACGAAGGGCCATATCAGGGCGGTGCTGCTTTGACATATAACGTGCGCCACACACAAGACAGAAGTCGCAGCACAGGCTTAATGTCTCACCCAGTCACATTATTCTGACACCGGACCAACCAGGCGGAGCAGCCACTAGATTGCCAATTTTAAAGTCTTAGGTATGACCCGGCTGGGGTTCGAACCCACGACCTCCCGATCACGGGGCGGACGCCTTACCACTAGGCCAACCGTGCCGGTGACGCTCTGGGATGGCAGCAGTGATGTCCACTTGAAAAAGTTAGACTCTGTCTATCGTCGCTCGGCTAAACTCATCGTAAAGGATAATGCCCCAACAGATATGAAATTAAAAATGCTTAACTTTCTTCCTCTGGAAAAGCATCTCAAGTTAAACAAAGCCATTTTCATGCATAAATTGTATTACGGTAAAGTGCCGATTTACATTAAATCATTATTTAATAAAGCTACCGGCAGATATGGGTCGGTCAACTTGATCCCACCGATTCCACGAATTGACCTTTATAAGACCAGTCTTGCTTTTTCGGGTACATCAGTTTGGAATTCACTTTCATCATCCTTTAACCACTTAAAGTCATTGAACAGTTTTAAAAAAATGTGTCAAAAAACACTTAATGTCTGAGTAGTTTAACGCGTTTTGATTTACCACACTTAGTATTACGCCAAAGATATGCTATTCTGAACATATTTTTGTTGTACTATTGCTACATGTTCGATTGCTACCAGCTTGTACTTATAATTACTTGCATAGTATGCATTTGATTTTATGAATAACCACATTGGGGCGGGGATATAGCTCAGTTGGTAGCGCGCTGGATTTGTATTCAGTTGGCCGCTGTCAGCGTGAGTTCGATCCCAGGTTCGGCGGAAATTTATTTCAGAGTCAACTTTGTGTGCAGACTCTCTTCGGTGTCCGAACCCTCCCCCCGTGTACACTACATTGGGTGTGCACGTTAAAGATCCCACGATTGACAAAAGGGTCTTTCCTGGCAAAATTGCTTAGGCACAGTTAATAATTGTCTACCTATACCCGTGTGACTTGGAATAATAGGCCGTGAAAGGTAAATATGCGCCGAAATGGCTGCAATCTACTGGCCGTATAAAATTTCATCTCACACGGCATCACTGCAGAGCGCCTAGAACTGTACCCACGGAATATGCGCGATATGAGCGTCATTGATTGATTGATATGTACGCTCTTCATACCTCATCATCATCATCATCATCATCATCATCATCATCATCATCATCTTTTATCATCACGTGCTGAAGTTTTCTGACCTCCTTTTGTTGCTAAACTTTTTAACTTTTTAATTTTTAATTTTTCAATTTTATCATTGTGTGTCTGTGCGTCCCAAGGACAGATTGTAAGAAAAGGCGTAGCCTTAAATCTTAATCCTTGTTAAATAAAGTTCAATTCAATTCAATTCAATTCAATTCAATTCAATTCAATTCAATTCTCTCTCTCTCTCTCTCTCTCTCTCTCTCTCTCTCTCTCTCTCTCTCTCTCTCTCTCTCTCTCTCTCTCTCTCTCTCTCTCATTCTCTCCTGCAAGTGTAATCGTTGTCTTCAATAGTAATGGTTATAAGGGGCGAGAGTGACAACAGAACATAGGGTAAAAGAAGACGGGTCAACCCTACAGCACAACAGAACTCCGGAAAAATGGACATCTCATCGGTGTACACCCAGAAGGGGTCTTCTTGTATGTCTTCATCAGTCGGAGGATGTGTTTCTAGTCTCCTCGTCTGGATAACACCATTTCATCTTTGTCAAAACTTGTCGTCAGGCAATCTTGCAAGCTGTTCTGCTGTCTGGGTAACGATTGGTTTTCTCCACTTTCATTTACGCCGCACAACAACAAATAGAGAGAGAGAGAGAGAGAGAGACAGAGAGAGAGAGAGAGAGAGAGAGAGAGAGAGAGAGAGAGAGAGAGAGAGAGACAGACAGACAGACAGAGACAGAGAAAGAGACAGCGAGACAGACAGACAGAGAGACAGACACTGAGACAGACAGAGACGGACGGACACAGTCAGAGACTTACACAGAGACACACAGGCAGAGATACACAGACAGAGACAGAGACACATACAGACAGACATACAGACAGACTGCAAGAGAACAAAACCTCCACGCAGTCATACCTGAAACACACTCATCGCTCCCACAGAACCAAATACGCGAAAACAACTCGCATTTACCTCACACAACCAAACATACACTAACTCATAACTAACCTCAAACATCATTGACTCTAGCACCTCACCTGGCACACGACGATAGTGTGGACGACAGGGACGGACATGGCGTCCCCCAGCCAGCTGATGAAAAGAGACAGGAGGAAGCCGGTGTCCGACACGGACCTGGCCGCCAGGTAGATGCTGCACGACGTCCTCCTCAACGTCTTGCTGATGAAGATGCAGAAGGACAAGATGTTGCTGATGATCCCGAGGACCGCGATCGTCGGGAGGGCGATGAGGTGGAACCTGGCGAGGACTTGGATGATGATGCCCGGATGAGGGTAGTAGCCCGTCATGTTGGAGAGGGAAGAGTTGTCGGTCGTATCGTTCGTGAAATCGTCCAGGATGAAGGTAGTGCCATAGTCGACGCTGTCGGCCATGGAGATGTTGTTTTCGTCGTTGTCGTTGTTGTTGTAGTGGTGGGTGGTGGTGAGGGTCAGCATTGTGGAGGTGAGCAGGGTGGTCATGTTGTGTTGGATGGACATAATGGTGGGATCGTATGTTATGCAGAATAGGTCGCAAACTTTAGCACGAAATCACCTGTGATCGTATGTTATGCAGAATAGGTCGCAAACTTTAGCACGAAATCACCTGTGATCGTATGTTATGCAGAATAGGTCGCAAACTTTAGCATGAAATCACCTGTGATCGTATGTTATGCAGAATAGGTCGCAAACTTTAGCATGAAATCACCTGTGATCGTATGTTATGCAAAATAGGTCGCAAACTTTGGCATGAAATCACCTGTGATCGTATGTTATGCAGAATAGGTCGCACACTTTAGCATGAAATCACATGTGCTCGTATGTTATGCAGAAAAGGTCGAATACTTTAGCATGAAATCACCTGGCACTGAAACTCGTTCACGATAATCCTCGTACAGTTCTGTCACAAAATTCGATGATTGCAAGAAATAGAAAACAACACAAGACTTTAGTGTTAAATCAATTTGCACCCAGATCTTCCGAATTCGTTCACAGTGAATCTTGTGTCAACTTAATTCATAGAAGGGAGAAATTCGTGTTCACTATCGCTGGATTTTTCTGTGGCCACCCCAGCCTTCTTATACTCCCGTTCACACCTAATTAACAGAGGATCCACAATTTTGCCGCTAGAAAAATGTGTCACACGTGTCGTTCTTTCACCACACACAAGCAACGCAGAAGCTCAGCGATCTCAAAATAGGATATGTATTTGTCATAGGAATCCAATAATTCTTACAACAGCTGAAGTAATTGTTCACATTTTTGCATTTCATGTGTTGTTAAAATGATTACGTTTGTCACGTGCTTTTATTTTGTATTGCTGCCTTTTCTCTCTTTTCTTTTCTTCTTTCCTATGCTGTCTTTTGAACTTGATCGTCAGATGTTAAGATTAACGCAGGCATTCCTTTGAAAGGGTCTGCCGTTTGTTTTGTAGCGTAATTTTATTTTCTGCGTTAGATTTTGATGCTTTTCTTTTTCTTCTTTTTATTTGTTCTTATTAAATAATAGGTGTTGCCTTGTTTGTTTATTTTTTAGGTATTCAACAAACTTTAATGTGAGCTTTTAGGAAATGCCGAAAGTGTGCAAATCATATGTCGCTAGCTTCCTTTTAATCATTTCTGTTGATGAACTTTTGGACGCCAGGAGAAACATTATGTGTGGATTCCTCGGTCCCTCTATTGTCCGATCAGATTATTCTCGTTGTATTCATATATTCTTCAGACTAAGTCTCTCCGAATGTAGCTGTAGTAATTTCACTCAAGGTCTAATGTCCGAGGTCAGTAATAATGTTTTTTAATCGAGTTGCGAAGCTAGAAGTTTGAAGAAAAAAAAAATCAAATCGTGCAAGTGTACAGTACACAGCGCAGCTGTTCACGAAGAGTCGCTAATATCCTTCGTGAGTTGTACGGAAGCAATCTTCCTTTGTTCTCCACAAAAAGGCGAAGGTCAAATCTGAAAAATACAGAATAGTGCGTTTAAAAAAAAGAAAGAATTTGACTCCAGAAAGCAGAGATGTGATTTAGATGTTTTGCCAATCAGAGGAAATGGGAAGACCGTGTGTGAGAGAGTGAGAGAGAGAAGGAGGGGGGGGGGGGTCGAGGTGTTTTTTTTTTTTTTTTAGAGAGAGAGAGAGAGAGAGAGAGAGAGAGAGAGAGAGAGAGAGAGAGAGAGAGAGAGAGAGAGAGAGAGAGAGAGAGAGAGAGAACGGACGTACGAACGAACAAACGAACTTTATTTTACAAGGATAAAGGTTTAAGGCACATTGCTTTGTCTAACAACCTGTCCTTCAACAAATACTAAACACATAATATCCACTAAAGAAGCATACAAATGGAACGAATTGACATATGAAAAATGCTAAATGCAACCAATATAAAATGGAAACAAAAAATAATGCGAGAAAGAGAGAGAGAGAGATAGAGAGAGAGAGAGAGAGAGAGAGAGAGAGAGAGAGAGAGAGAGAGAGAGAGAGAGAGAGACAGACAGACAGAGACAGAGAGAGAAAGAGAGAGACAGAGAGAGAAAGAGAGAGAGAGAGACAGAGAGAGAGAGAGAGAGAGACAGACAGACAGACAGACAGACAGACAGACAGACAGACAGACTGACTGACTGACTGACAGACAGACAGACAGACAGACAGAGAGAGAGAGATAAAAGTGGAAATCATGGGAAAGGTTGTTTTTTGATTCTTGACAATGAAAGAGCGCATAACCTAAAAGAGCAAGAAGAAAGCAAAGCAAAAACAAGTAGAATAACAAGCAAACAAACCAGACGAACATCACAGGTCAAGAACAACGGCATAAAACGCACGTAAATTACAAAAAAGGTGTACAAATAAAAAACGCTGGCGCTGGACCCGAGTACTCTTCAGACTGGCTCGCTCCCCCAGTATGAAAGTTTTTGTCTTGTGCACGTGGATTTAAAAAAAAAAATTTTTTTTTATTTTACACAATTAAAAAAATTATTTGAGTAAAATAAAACATTAAAACAATAGTAAACAAGAATTTAAAAAAAAATAGACCGCCCATGCCGGGAATCGAACCCGGATCCCTTTGGCCACCAAGCCACCACCTTGAATCACTGACACAGTGTCCCTGTCGCTCTCTCTCGTGCTCTCTGTCTCTCTTTCAGTCTCACCGAGACCAAACCTGCACTGTAGTTTCTTTGCCGAGACCAAATTAATCCCCACCCGCTGGCTGGCTCGCAAATTGTCTCGCATGCGTATCGCATGCTTTTCATGACGCACGCGTTCGGCTGTTCTATCAGCTCAATGGCTGGCTGTCGCTCCGATTGAATTCGTCCAACCGTCCAGAACTTTTGTGTTTTTTGGGGCATTTAGGTCCCAGGTAACATTATGAAGTTTTAATACGATCAATCGGACCTATTATCAAGTTAGTGTATCAACTTTTGAACGAACTGCGCCCAGTAGTTTCCCAGCAATAAGCTGTTAAGTCGAGACAGACAGATACACACACAGACACACAATTAAAGTCTGCTGGACCCTAGTACTGCGTACTCGGGGATAAAGAAAATCAATACACAAGGAAATTACAAGACAAACAAAAAGGGTGGCAAAAGAATAGAAGAAAGGAATCAAACGTACATAAAGTGCAGAGCAATTCAGAGGTCCATTTACAAATAAAAGGTGTATGAATAAACAAAATAATACGCAATGAGAAAACAAAACATATCAAAATAAAGGACAACAAGGTAACCAAAACACAGAGAAAAAAACACCACATAAAGTGCCGAGCACTTCGAAGGTCAAGTTACACAAAAAGCACGTCAAAATAAAAATGAAAAAAAAAAAATGGCGAAGACCCAGAACAAATAAAATAAAAAGGACGTAAAGTGCAAATCAATTTACGAAGGAGCGTGTCAAGACGCAGAGGAACACATGAAAGCATTTCTTTGGCACACTCTTCTTTTGTTTCAAAATAGCGAAAATTCAGCATTTGATTTAATTATGAATGCTTTCAGTTTCCCAAAATGTGATTGTGTTGTTCAGTTTCCAGAAAGGATGTAACAAAAGATTGATTTTCCTGATAGTTGATGTGAGGAGCCGGACTGAGTCAAAGATTTCTTGACGAAAATGTCTAACAATTTGATTGAAAAATGAGGGCGTGACAGTGCCGCCTCAACTTTCACTAAAAGCCGAATAAGATGACATTTATAACATAAAAATATGGAGAGAAAAAACAACCCGTTGCATCCCCTTTTATTACCTCCTCCAGTTAAACCTAACTTCTCCCCCTAGCCTCTAACCTTCCGATGTTCCTACTGCTCCACTGGCGTAATGTAAAGCCCCCCCCCCCCCCCCCCCCCCCCCGGACCCGCTTACTGCCAAATATCTCCTTCTAATCTTCTCTCCATATTTTAAAAACAGATCTTTCACACACACAAACCAAATTACAGAAGCAGACTTCAAACAGTCGTTCGAAATATTTATTTCCGTGGAATATTAGTGGCTTATATACTATGTTGTGGTTTGCTTTTGTGTTCTGTACGAGTAGAAAACAATTATGTTTGTATCCACACTCAAACATTAAAAGTTTATTGTAGTGTATTGTTTTGTACTGTATTGTACTGTATTGTATTGTATTGTATTGCATTGCATTGTATTGTATTGTATTGTATTGTATTCTATTCTATTGTATTGTATTCTATTCTATTGAAATCTTGTTGAGCAGAAAAAAAAGAGAGTGCACTAACGTCAAAATTGACGAACACTTTATTCCATATTTGCGCACTAAACGGCACTTTTAAAAGATTACCTTTTTAATCGAAGAGCTAGAACAAACGAAAAGCTGTCCCACGGTACGCTCTTTATCTGTTACCTCGGTTGACTTCACTGTCCAAGACAATGCTGTTGCAAAAACCGTTATTGTATCAAGAGACACACACAGGATGCTGGGGTAAAGCCAAGCGGCATAAAAGGTAATGAAGCGCGGCCGATTTTGAGAAACAATCCGCCTGGAAGCACACAGAACGGCCCGTGTGTAATCTACTGCGCGCAGGGAGAAAAGGAAACAATTGCTACGTTCTGTAAACAATACAGGCTATTAAATCGTGTGTGTGTGTGTGTGTGTGTGTGTGTGTGTGTGTGTGTGTGTGTTTTTGTGCGTGCTTTTAGCAGAGAGAGAGAGAGAGAGAGAGAGAGAGAGAGAGAGAGAGAGAGAGAGAGAGAGAGAGAGAGAGAGAAGAGAGAGAGAAATAGAAAAAGAGAGAGAGAGAGAGAGA
Source organism: Littorina saxatilis (assembly GCF_037325665.1). NCBI lineage: Eukaryota > Metazoa > Mollusca > Gastropoda > Littorinimorpha > Littorinidae > Littorina > Littorina saxatilis. Next base: position 16,443,946 of record NC_090257.1, on the reverse strand, counting down.
GAGAGAGAGAGAAAGAGAGAGAAAGAGAGAGAAAGAATGAGTTTTAGAGAAAGAATGAGTTAGTCAGAGAGTGAGACAGACAGACAGACAGAAAAACAGAAAGATAGAAAGACAGACAGATACATACATTGAGATACAGAGAGAGGGATTATATCAGACAAAGGTGTCATGAAAGATTCATCAAAAGGCCCGAAAGCCCATTGTACCGAAAGCTTCAAATCGGCGAAAACAAACCCCCGGGTCTCAGAGAAAGTGTTTCTGAAACTTCACTGCAGGAAAGAGGAAGAGCAACAAAGAAGAGCAAAAAATAATGCAAATGCCACCCAGAAACCCTGGAAACGATCTGTGCAAATCACGAGGTAACAGAACAAAACAACAACTACAAAAAGCAGTTCCGATCACAGGCAGCGGAACAAATTAAGGAGAGAGACAGACATTATACAGACACAGACATGGGTTTAGAACAAGAAGAAGGCACAGAAGGAAAGCGAGAGAGAAAACAAGTCGCGTAAGGCGAAAATACAATATTTAGTCAAGTAGCTGTCGAACTCACAGAATGAAACTGAACGCAATGCCATTTTTCAGCAAGACCGTATACTCGTAGCATCGTCAGTCCACCGCTCATGGCAAAGGCAGTGAAATTGACAAGAAGAGCGGGGTAGTAGTTGCGCTAAGAAGGATATCACGCTTTTCTGTACCTCTCTTTGTTTTAACTTTCTGAGCGTGTTTTTAATCCAAACATATCATATCTATATGTTTTTGGAATCAGGAACCGACCAGGAATAAGATGAAAGAGTTTTTAAATTGATTTCGACAATTTAATTTTGATAATAATTTTTATATATATAATTTTCAGAGCTTGTTTTTAATCCGAATATAACATATTTATATGTTTTTGGAATCAGCAAATGATGGAAAATAAGATAAACGTAAATTGGGATCGTTTTATAAATTTTTATTTTTTTTTACAATTTTCAGATTTTTGATGACCAAAGTCATTAATTCATGTTTAAGCCACCAAGCTGAAATGCAATACCGAAGTCCGGGCTTTGTCGAAGATTACTTGACCAAAATTTCAACCAATTTGGTTGAAAAATGAGGGCGTGACAGTGCCGCCTCAACTTTCACGAAAAGCCGGATATGACGTCATCAAAGACATTTATCAAAAAAATGAAAAAAACGTTCGGGGATTTCATACCCAGGAACTCTCATGTCAAATTTCATAAAGATCGGTCCAGTAGTTTAGTCTGAATCGCTCTACACACACACACACACACACAGACACACACACACACGCACATACACCACGACCCTCGTTTCGATTCCCCCTCGATGTTAAAATATTTAGTCAAAACTTGACTAAATATAAAAAGAGAGAGAGAGAGAGAGAGAGAGAGAGAGAGAGAGAGAGAGAATTGAATTGAATTGAACTTTATTTAACAAGGATTAAGATTTAAGGCTACGCCTTTTCTTACAATCTGTCATTGGGACGCATTGACACACAATTATATAATTAAAAAATTAAAAGTTAAAAAGTTAACCAACAAAAGGAGGTCGGAAAACTTCAGCTAATAATAAAGATGACGATGATGATGATGATGACGAAGATGATGATGATGATAATGATGATGATGATGATGATGAAGATGAGGCATGAAGAGCATACATATGGTTTAAACATAAGTTTATTTTAACAAAGGTTACAATCATGACATGTATACAAAGTTCACAGAAACAGCAACAAGCTAGAAGCTTATAGTGGTGTTCCTGCATGACATTACAACATAAGGCGGTAACGGGTGAAAAATGTGTCTCAATAAACCAAATCTATTAATAACGTAATGAACGTTGCATAATGATTATAAAGAAAGACAGTAAAGGAAGGAAGGAGGGAAAGAAGATGAATAAAAGAAGAGGGATGGGTAGGAGATGTGCAGAAGTTTAAGTTGTTGTCCGGCTTGTAGAGCATTTATTCTGACTTACCCAAAGCGGCCTGAACGTTCAATGAACGAGTGTACGGTGGAAAAAATTTTCCTGTTCAAATCTAAAGAATACTGTCTGTCTCCGTTTAAAAGGTGGGGGAGGTGAATTGTGTGATTAGGGAGGGTATGTATAGTTTCTTGACGTGCTTCGCGATAATTTGGACAATCGAATATGAAGTGTTGTACGGATTCGGACGGGAATCCACAGTCACAAGATGCATCTGTAGCAACGTGACGTCTCACTAGATCGTTATTGAGATCACTTATATATAACCTGAGCTTACAGTGAATTATTTGTGACATGCGATCTCCAGAATAAAAATAACACGGCGGACTTAAATCGTTTTTTGACAAAAAGTGCTTAAATTCACTTAGGGAATCACTAAGTTTTATATAGTCTGGTAAAGAATTCCAGAGTTGTGTAGTAGATGGGAGAAATGAGTTTCTATATAATTCAGTTTTAAACGATGGAACTTTCCTGTCTAGAGGTCTGCGCCGGTGATATGGGTTATTAGTTGATATCAATGGTGGCAATATCGCTAATAAGTAGTTTGGCACTTTGCGGTGAACGATCTTGTGAAATAATATCAATTTATGACGTTTTCGCCTCTCTAGTAATGAAATAAAGCCTGACTCATCGTACAATTTTTGATGGCTTGTACCGCGGACTGCTCCAACAATGGTTCGAATTGCATCTAAGTGAATACTTTCGAGCTCGGTGGCTAACTCCTTAGGGCAGTTGTCCCAGAGAACATCAGCATAATCAAAATGTGGCAATATGAAGGATTTATACATTGTTTCTAAAGCTTTTCTGCCTAGTCTATATTTATAAGATCGTAAGCAAGCTACTAGCGTACGGCATTTTGCTATAACAGATTTAATATGTAACTCCCACTTACCGTTATTCTGAATAATAATACCAAGATGTTTATGACTTTCAGTTTCTTGTAAAATTGTGCCACCGAAGTTCAAAGGGATGTAATCTGGATTTCTTTTCCTGCTTATATTCAGAAGTTTTGTTTTACTTTGATTAAATTTAACTTTCCACTGACTAGCCCACTGGTCGATTTTTTCAAGATCTGAGTTAAAAATATCTGTTCGCATCTGAGAATTTTCCAGGCTTAAATACATACTTGTATCGTCGGCAAACAGTTTAATAATGGATTCAACGTTATCAACTATGTCGTTAATGTAAACCAGAAAAAGGAGAGGTCCTAGAATAGAGCCTTGTGGAACGCCTGTTTGCACAGGTAAGTATCTAGACATACTTCCTTTAAGCACCACTGCTTGTTTTCGATCAGTTAAATAGTTTTGCAACCAATTAAACATCTGACCTCGAATCCCTAGTGCAAATAACTTTCTCAAAAGACCTTTGTGCCAGACTCTGTCAAATGCTTTGGAAATGTCGAAAAAGATTGCCTGGACAGTAATGCTGTCGTCGAGTGACTTGCAAAAGTCGTTATATAGGCATGTTAACTGGTACACAGTGGAGTCACCGGGAATAAAACCAGACTGGGAAGGTGTGATTATGTTATTCGATACAAAATAATCAAACACATGTTTCTGAACACATTTTTCAAGGACTTTACCTACGCAGCTTAAGAGTGAGATGGGACGATAATTTGAACAGTCTCCTTTATCCCCCTTTTTAAATATCGGTGTTATGTGTGCTGTTTTCCATATGCTTGGAAATACACCCTCATTTAATGATCTTGTAAATAAAATAGATAGAGGTTCTGCTATTATTGGTAAACTTGCAATAAGAATCTTATTATGAATTTTATCAGGCCCGACAGCTTTAGATGTATCAAGACTTTCTATTACACTTTTCACTTCTTCAGAAGTCACGACCATATCGTCGACAAAAAACTCAGCATTATCTATATCGGGAACATTATCGTCTGTGTCGTTTATTTCTGATTGTTTAACAAAAGACATATTAAATAATTCAGCCTTTTCCTGGTCTTCAAAATAGGTTTTACAATCAACTGTTAGTGGCGGGATTTCGTTTTGGTCAGAGCCTTTCTTTGCCATAAACCTGTTAACTAACTTCCACCACTGCTTCTGACCAAATTTCTTTGGATCAGATACGGACCGGTCAAGTTCCTCTAAATATTGTTTCTTTCGCGTTCGAATAGCATCTGTGTATTGGTTCCTTATCTTACGAAAGAGTTCCCAAGCTTGTGGTGTGTCTACATGCACAGCAATAGTATGAATAAATCTTTTTCGGTCTTTTAATTTCAAAATATATGATGTGATCCAGGGTGTGTCTCCCTCCCGAATGGTGACTTCCTTGACAGGCAAGCAGGTTTTCACGATCGAATACAACTGCTCCGAAAAAAGAGAAGCTGCGGTATGAATATCTTCTAAAGTCACTATGTTTGACCAATCAATTTTCTGTAACTCAACTATTAACTTTTGACCGTCTAGTTTGCTATAATCTAAAATTGTTCTTTTTGAGTGTGATCTTTTCTTCAAATGATGCTTTAAATAAACGACTGGTACGGAGTGATCACTACAAATGGGAGGAATAACTTCTACTTTATCAACAATGTCAGTGCTTGGGGTAATAATCAGGTCGATACAGGTGGACGTATCTTCAGTTATCCGTGTGGGACTTGTAACTAGTTGCTTTAAGCTATTCAGATACAAAATGTCTGTGAGTTGCTTTGGTGGGTTGTCATTAAAATCGGAATTAAAATCACCAAGAATTATGAATTTGTGAGGGGTGGCCATAACTTGTTTAATAGAAGAATCGATCAGTTGCCAATAAGCAACAGGGGCACTAGGAGGCCGGTAAAACGAGCCTATCAATATAGTTTCTTGATTCAATTTGGTTTCGATCCATGTGGCTTCAAGGTTAGGAATCAAAAGATCTGTTCTCTCTTTACAGCATAAGTAATCTTTAACATATATTGCCACACCACCGTGTGCTCCGTCTGGTCTGTCTCTCCGCACAAGTGGATGGAAACCATTAATATTAAATTGGTCTTGCATCTTACCAGCAGGTAACCAAGTCTCAGATAAAGTTACTATGTCAAAATCTCTAATTTCACTTTCCACAATATCAAGTTTGTTCCTCAAACTTCTGGTGTTTAAGTGTGCTACTATAAGTTCACCTTTTTCTAACGGAGAAACTGGTCCCGGATTCGGATTAATGTCCCCACATAACATCAGTTTCAAGACTAAAAAAACTAATATTACAAAACAAAACAGCGTACTTATAGGAATCGAGCGTACTTCACGGTTGCTAGTATTTACTGAGTCCTTTTCAGAGTTATTTTGTCGCGATTCGTTGGGACTGTAACTATAGACGAAGTGTAGAGACCATAATACAATAGCTAAGTTCACACATATGTGGTTATTCATAAAATCAAATGCATACTATGCAGGTAATTATAAATACAAGCTGATAGCAATCGAACATGTAGCAATAGTACAGCAAAAATATGTTCAGAGAGAGAGAGAGAGAGAGAGAGAGAGAGAGAGAGAGAGAGAGAGAGAGAAAGAGAGAGAGAGACAGGGGGAGAGAGAGTGAGAGAGAGAGAGAGGGGGGGAAGAAAGAGAATGAAATAGATCGGAAGGTGTAGGAAATGCTCTTTTTGAAAAAAATAAGAGTTTACACGTCCACATTCCAAGTAAAAACCTTTTTGGGAGAAATAAAAGTTGAAAAAGCATCACCGCGCCATTATTCTAATCTTAAGCGGATCCTTAATTGGAACATTTACTAAATGGGCCGTGTTCCCATTTAGACGCTGAAAGGCAATTTCCGGTTTAGGGTGAATGAACCGATACATGTGAGACTTTTCTTGATATATCTTTGATATATCTTTGAAGAGCTTTTCTTGATATATCTTTGATGAGCTTTTCTTGATCAAATCAAATAGCAAAAAGGAAACAGAACAATTAAAGATACATGCCTGCCCTTTCAAGCGATCATTATAACCGCTAGAGAGATACCTACGATAAAAACTGATATTAATTGGGCGAAGTAGACTTCGCGAAGCTCGCTGCACGACGCTATGACACTGTATTTTCAGCAAACAGACTTCACGAACTGTTAGCAAAGTCAACTTCCGGTTCAGTTAAAGACAACCTTAACCGGTCTTTAAAATGAAGTAAGAACATCCTGCCAACAAAAGCACCGACCTGAATGCCTCCTGTGCAAAGTAGGGATTAAAATCAGTAATACGAATTAATTTTGCATTGGCGTCACTTATGAAAGTACTTCAACAAAAGGAACTGACTCTGAATAAAGAAAGTAGCTAGGGCTTTAAATCTGTTGTATCTGTGTTAAAGGTGAAGTATGCTCTCACCCAATCTAATAGCCCGAACGGATCTACAGTGGGATTATTGTTTGCGATGGAAGGAAGTGGCAACACACAGAAGACGAAAGGGCATGGCTGGGGGTTCTGATGGTCGATTCTGGGGTGTGTGTGTATGTGTGTGTGTGTGAGTGCGTGTATGTGTGTGTGTGAGTGCGTGCGTGTGTATGTGTGTGTGAGTGCGTGCGTGTGTGTGAGTGCGTGTGTGTGTGTGTGTGTGTGTGTGTGTGTGTGTGTGTAAGTGTGTGTGTATATGTGTGTGTATGTGTGTGTGAGTGCGTGCGTGTGTGTGTGTGTGTGTGTGTGTTTGTGTGTACGCGTGTATGTGCGTGTGCGTGTGAGTGTGTGTGTGTGTGTATGTGTGTGTGTGTGAGTTCGTGTGTGTGTGTGTGCACGTGTGTGTGTGAGGGTGAAAATTCCCCAACATTCTCAAAAATGATTGTCTGCACGAACGCGCAAAAAAGGACTGACAGACACAGAGACTCACAAACGGACACACACGCGCAAAAAAAAAAAAAAAAAAAAAAACCCCACAAAAACTAAGTCAACGTCAGAAGCCCCACCGAGAGCTAAACGCGTTCATCTTGCTAATGCCATGCCAAAGACACAGCTACCGCGCATTACTAACGAATTTATCTTATTCTCTCCCGTCAGTGGATACCAAACAATTACCGCGATAATTTCGCAGCGTGACAGGGCACTCGCGATTCAAGCTCAAATCGGGCGAAAGGGTGAAAGGAGAACGGAAGATTAAGGGGAAGGGTGCCAATATTTTCATTTCGTTTCTTTCTTTCAATTTTTTTATTTTTTTTTATTTAACTTTATTAATCTATTTTCTTTCTTTTTCTTTTTTTTCTTTCTTTTTTTATTGTGGGGGTCTGGGGAATGGGGGAAGGTTGGAGGATAAAGCCGCAATTGGGCGAGAGGAATTAAGGAGGTGAAAGGATGAAGGAAGATTAAGTGGAGGTGTGCCAACATTTTGTTTCTCTTTTGTTAGTTTTATCTATTTTTTGTCCTGTTATTTTATATCTTTGTCAGGGGCGGACAGGGGTTGGGGGATAGGGAGATCTTTGAGTAGTGAGAGGAAGTAGGAAGGTTAACGGGAATGTGCGGACATGTTCTTCTTATTTTCTCTGTTGTTTGCTGTTGTTGTCTTTTTGAAGGGAGGGGGGAGTAAGGGAGGGACACTTTGGGGGACATTGAGGTTTGTGCGCGATGCGCGGCCAAGGTTCTCGATGGATCTGTTTCAAATTTGGTGATCATATTCAGGTACACCCTGGACACAACCTGGTCGATGAGATATTTCAACACGTTCTCGCAGCGCGCAGCGCTGTGCGCGCTGAACCGATTTTTTTTGTTTTTTGGTCTGGATCCACTACCAGTAACTCTTCCTTATCTTCTCCAGTGTTTTCAGCCGCGATTATCTCCCTTCCTTCGTGTGGCGTCAATCCATATTCCCGTTACTACGTTACTATTTTTAGAATGTCCCGATTGCACCCGTTAGTTGTCTTTACTGTAAAAGTGAAAAGGTCGAATCAATTTATAGCCACGCGAAAAATACACTGTCATCTATCTCTATATATTTATAGATATAGATATACATATATATATATACGGCTTCTTTGTGTGTGTGTGTGTGTGTGTGTGTGTGTTTGTGTGTGTGTGTGTGTGGGCAACACCTGTGGATTGTTCTGTTTGTGATGTGGTCTAGCGGGTTTGGTATGTCAGTATGTTCAGGCCTTCCTTCGAGAAGCCATAACAGTTATTCTCAATCCCGTTTGAGTGGACTTCGCCTTCAAAGGTGATTGTGGTGTTTTGGTCACTGAATCATTTTCGTGCTGTTCCCATTCCACCTGGGAGGGATTTAAGTTCATTCAAAGGGGGTCGAGTGTGACAGGGAGAAGCCGGGTATTCGGCTCTACTTCTTCCCGGCGAAGCCGGCTACCCGGCGAAGCGGGTATTCATCTAGTTTCAAATATTCGCGTACACACGAACGCAACACTCGACAGACACACAGTCAGACAGACAGACAGATACACAGACAGGTAGTCAGTCTGTCAGTCTGACAGACAGACAGACAGACAGACTAGACAGACAGACAGACAGACATACAGACAGACAGTCAGACAGACAAGCAGACATTCAAACCGACACACAAACAAAGACAAACAATATACTCACTTCACGTCTGCACACCCCCCCCCCTACACACACACACACGTAAACAAAAACTACACACCAAAAACACCCCCCCCCCAATAACACACCCACACGCGCAAGTTCTACCGCCAATATTCTGTTCATAATAACGAGATTAAACGAACCTGTATCGTGACAGATTAGTCAAATGCAGCATATCTGGGGATTGAAATTGGTTACATTCTGTTTCTTCGTGTCATATTTATTATTTATTTTTGGAGAAAAGTTCATTGCGAACTGCGTTATAACGATAGTAATTAGGCCGCAGCAAATCTAATGATATAATCCTCTGACAAGAAACGTAATCGTAGCCGTACACTAAACTTAGAGACTGAAGCCATAAAAGGCAATCTGTTTATTTCATTCCGTTGCTGTTGTTGTTGTTGGTAATATTTTTCATAGGCCTTTGTTTTGTTTTGTTTTGCTTCTTTTTCCTGACGGGCGTAGTGGCGTAGTGGATTAGACATCGGCCTCCTAATCGGAGGTCGTGAGTTCAAATCCAGGCCGCGGCCGCCTGGTACATGGTGGGTTAAGGATGGACATTTGTCTGATCTCCCAGGTCATCTTAAACATGTGCAAACCTGCTAGTGCCTTATTCCCCTTCGTGTACACGCAAGCACATGACCAAGTGCGCACGGAAAAGATTTTATAATCCATACACTCATTATAGCTCAATCAATCAATCAATATGAGGCTTATATCGCGCGTATTCCGTGGGTACAGTTCTAAGCGCAGGGATTTAAAAAAAAAAAAATTTTTAATCAATTTATTCATGCCGTGTGAGATGGAATTTTTTTTTACACAATACATCACGCATTCACATCGGCCAGCAGATCGCAGCCATTTCGGAGCATATCCTACTTTTCACGGCCTATTATTCCAAGTCACACGGGTATTTCCCGTTACTATTTTTAGAAGGTCACTGTCCACAACGCTCAATCCATATTCCCGTTACTATAAGAATAAGAATAAGAATAAGAATAAGAATACTTTATTATCTCATAGAGAAATTCAGGCGTGGTACATAACAATAATACAAACAGGACATTGTTTTTACATAAGACATATAGCACTATTTGTAGAGTTCGATGGGTTATAAGCAGTCAAACACGTACAAATCCACTCGTGCATGAGTGAATGTGGGAGTTTCAGTCCATGAACAAAGAAGAACAAGTCGCGTAAGGCGAAAATACAACATTTAGTCAAGTAGCTGTCGAACTCACAGAATGAAACGGAACGCAATGCACTTTTTCAGCAAGACCGTATCACTCGTAGCATCGTCAGTCCACCGCTCATGGCAAAGGCAGTGAAATTGACAAGAAGAGCGGGGTAGTACTTGCGCTGAGAAGGATAGCACGCTTTTCTGTACCTCTCTTCGTTTTAACTTTCTGAGCGTGTTTTTAATCCAAACATATCATATCTATATGTTTTTGGAATCAGGAATCGACAAGGAATAAGATGAAAGTGTTTTTAAATTGATTTCGACAATTTAATTTTGATAATAATTTTTATATATTTAATTTTCAGAGCTTGTTTTTAATCCAAATATAACATATTTATATGTTTTTGGAATCAGAAAATGATGGAAAATAAGATGAACGTAAATTTGGATCGTTTTATAAATTTTTATTTTTTTTTACAATTTTCAGATGTTTAATGACCAAAGTCATTAATTAATTTTTAAGCCACCAAGCTGAAATGCAATACCGAAGTCCGGGCTTCGTCGAAGATTACTTGACCAAAATTTCAACCAATTTGGTTGAAAAATGAGGGCGTGACAGTGCCGCCTCAACTTTCACGAAAAGCCGGATATGACGTCATCAAAGACATTTATCAACAAGTCGCGTAAGGCGAAAATACAATATTTAGTCAAGTAGCTGTCGAACTCACAGAATGAAACTGAACGCAATGCAACGCAGCAAGACCGTATACTCGTGGTCCACCGCTCACGGCATAGGCAGTGAAATTGACAAGAAGAGCGGGGTAGTGGTTACGCTATGCTGCATAGCACGCTTTTCTGTACCTCTCTTCGTTTTAACTTTCTGAGCGTGTTTTTAATCCAAACATATCATATCTATATGTTTTTGGAATCAGGAACCGACAAGGAATAAGATGAAAGTGTTTTTAAAACGATTTGGAAAAAACAATTTTGATAATAATTTTTATATATTTAATTTTCAGAGCTTGTTTTTAATCCGAATATAACATATTTATATGTTTTTGGAATCAGCAAATAATGGAGAATAAGATAAACGTAAATTTGGATCGTTTTATAAATTTTTATTTTTTTTTACAATTTTCAGATTTTTAATGACCAAAGTCATTAATTAATTTTTAAGCCACCAAGCTGAAATGCAATACCGAACCCCGGGCTTCGTCGAAGATTACTTGACCAAAATTTCAACCAATTTGGTTGAAAAATGAGGGCGTGACAGTGCCGCCTCAACTTTCACGAAAAGCCGGATATGACGTCATCAAAGACATTTATCAAAAAAATGAAAAAAACGTTCGGGGATTTCATACCCAGGAACTCTCATGTCAAATTTCATAAAGATCGGTCCAGTAGTTTAGTCTGAATCGCTCTACACACACACACACACACATACACCATGACCCTCGTCTCGATTCCCCCTCAATGTTAAAACATTTAGTCAAAACTTGACTAAATATAAAAAAATGAAAAAAATCCGGGGATATCATTTCCAGGAACTCTCATGTCAAATTTCATAAAGATCGGTCCAGTAGTTTAGTCTGAATCGCTCTACACACATACACAGACACACACACACACACACACACGCACATACACCACGACCCTCGTCTCGATTCCCCCCTCTACGTTAAAACATTTAGTCAAAACTTGACTAAATGTAAAAAGAAGAAGAAGCTTCGTGTTGCTCGCGCCATCTTGAGATAAAAGAACAACAACTAACCGTTTTGTTCACTATCTCATTATTTGTTTGTCCGTTTACTTCATAGACCACTGGGTCGCCATACTAGTGAATGTGTATCTATGTACATGATAACACGTTCCAATAAAAAACCTTTCTTTGTATATTTAAAAAAAATAAAAAATAAAAATAAATTATGTGGAAGATGGAATCAATGGAAGATGGGATGTTTTGCTTTAGAAGTCATTAATCGCCGTCTACTGATTAAACTGCAATGATTTAATACCGATGTCAGGTCCATAATAGCCTCATAATTATGATATTATCGCATCAACCAGATCATAGAAATTGCGATTTTACGACGAAGCATTTTGAAGGCACATACATTTTGTGACGTCAAACTCTTATATGTGCAAAGTTAACGTCGTTAGAGCACCATACATTCTCCAATCAAACTTTTCTCCTGGTATGTCTTTGCTCATCAAACAAGATTATCCCGTCTGACGAGGGATTTTGTAACATTAATAAAACATTGAGATTATGTTGAAGAAAGAGAGAGTAAAGACAGTGTTGGAGGTAAGTCTGATGACACAAATTATGAGTTTTTTTCAATCGAAGAAGAAAACTAAACAGTGCCCGATTGAGGAAGTAGTCTGAGCAAGATGACAACAGTTAAGACTCTTCTTCTCACACAAAAAGCATTGCATAAGCTTTGGCTGGAAACTCATAATGATACCCCAAAAAAGCAAGATAAAGGAGGATACTAGTTTTGGGATGGGGAGAAAGCCCGAGTCTGATGACAAAAGTTATGACTCTTCTTCAAACGTGATAATCATTAACTAAACTTTAAAAAAATAAAAGGAAAAGAGTGTTGGTGTAAAAAAAGGTGTCTGAGTCTGATGACAAAAATGATGAGTCTGCTTTAGACACGAACATCATTAACCAAGAGATATCTGTGTGGTGTGGATAAGTGGTAGGTTTTGTTTGGAGCACTGCGTAAAAAAGGTTTGTCCTGCTCTAGTCTGTTTTACGGGCCCTCTGAGAATTCGGCAGAGTAAGTGTACTTTTCTGTACTCAAACAACGTCTCACAGGCTACACGATAAATAGAATAAAACATAGAAACTCGCTGGGGTTTGTCTACAGAATTGTTCGGCTGAAAGTGCCTTGAAAAGAAAGATCCAGTTTTTCTTTTTGAAACAAGAGAGTGAACGTTGTCAGACATAAATACATCGTATAAAATCAAACATCAAAAATTTCCAATGACCGTATATATCGTGTAAGATGGTTGTTGATATAGTCGCCTTACTTTCAACTTTATGTATGTGGCAAAATCGGATTTTCAATTATACAACTGGGGCACAAATATGTAATATTCCTGTTCAAGTTTTTGTCAGATAAACCTATAACATTGAACATACACACACTCTGTCATTTCCTTTCTCCCCCCTCCACATTTTGACATGTACTGCTAGAACCGGCCTCATCCATCCCCTTAAAAAAAGGCCAAATTTTGTATCCCAGATGCTTTGAGGCGCAGATCGAGGCGCAACAGAGACGAGAGTCCACAACGGCCAAGGACACAAGCTTAAGAACCTTAAGAAAGCACCAGGCAGTGATTCCTCTTCTGTCCTCAGTCTCTCTCAATACATTAAAGGCTGACATATAGTCAGGGATCGCGTTTACGCACGATTTTTGCGTATTTGACGCATTTTAAAAGCCGCTGACGCGTTTTTTTCGCCGCACCGCGTAAGCCATACGCAAAAATATTGTAACTTTTTCTTGTCTTCACGCAGCGCTTTTGCTCTGACTTAATAATCACCCGATCCTGAAACTGACTATAGGGCTCGAGAAGTGACGACACACATGAAATCTGCGCGTCAAAACTAAAGTCGGTTTCTTTTTGCATCGAAGTATCGCAAACGAACGTAACGAGGGTATTACCAGAATGTCTTGTCGGATAATGAAACAGACATTAGCTGCTCTCCCATCTCGCGCTTCCAAAAGGCGGAAAGTGTGTCTAGTCGTATTAGAGCGGGAAACAAACTCGCAAGGCCCGAAGGTTGGAGACAGCAGGGGTGTTATTCGACAGGCGTGCGCGGAGTTCGACAGGAAAACTCGCCGTATTTAGGTAAGGAGTGTCTTTAAGTCTTTCGTGCGTGTTTTGTTTGTGTCTGTACGTGTTTTCGTAGTACGCAAAAATATTGGTCCGTGACGCGTTTTTTTCGTTTCGTTGCGTATGACATACGCGTTTTTTAAAAAGCTAGCGCGATCCATGCATATAGTCCTATTTAATTAGTTTAATTACTTCCAGGGCTTTTCCCATCGTTGCGGGGATGTATAAATTAAGCTTCCTGCAAAGTTTTAGGTTTGAAGTCCTTACCAATTACGAGAAATAATTAATTCTTTATTGCATTGTTTAGCAACAGTTCTCCAGGACTTGGGCTATTTTTAGACCGTTGACGTCACTTCGTGACGTTTCGTAAACCAAAGATGGCGTCGGAGACAGTCAAAGCGCGGTTGCGTGGCCTACAATGGCAAAAACGATAGAAGTAAACCCGTCTAAAGCTGTCAAGGCCACTAAATCTGCTGAGAAGAGAAAGTGGACTCCTTTTCTTCATCACCACGCAGCACCAGCGCTGGGTCGCGCTGAAAGAAAGATTGTTTTCGTCAGAGGCCCATCGCTTCAAATTGAGAACCAAGTACAAAGGGGATACTGAACTCGCCAAAGTTTTGCTGGACACGTGAGTACATAGGCCTATTAAAAAATTAGATGTACTTGTAGCTTGTCAGCTGAAGCCTTATTCTTGCGAATATGTGCTGTGAGAGATCGTATATTTCCGCCTGCGCAATTTCCGGAAAACATCCACTTTCACTTTGAGACTGTTCTGTTTACATTCAACACTATCAACACCACTTTGCAATACTGAAATAATTTGTTCTGTGTTCTAAAGCTACAGCCAATCGTTATTATATCCCCTTAGGTACAGTTTTATAACATTATTGGCACATGTAAACAATATGAATTAATTAATGAACGCTACGAATATGGTAGCCTTTAAGACTGAAACTACTCTTATCCCGCCTCCCTCACACGTATTCCTTCCTTCGAAGAAAACAAGTCTGGATATTATATTGTGAAATAAAATCAAAAGTTTGCGGACGGACATGAGTGTTCTGGACGGTCAATAGCTCAACCCTAAATTGACACCAGACAATCGATCGTGTGCTAGCCCCCCCCCCCCCCCCTATCCCATCCTCTACCCCCACCCCCAGTGTCCTTGACACATCCCCCAAAAGTCATATCAAACTGTGTTTTGCTTAAACCAAAAAGTCACCGGACACTGCGACTCCCACCCCACCCCTTCCCTCCCCCTCCTGCTCGTTTGAAGTCAGAGCGGGCAGACAGCACGTCTGGGATGTGAGGAAGATCCCACTGACTTACCGGGAGTGTTGGGACAAGGCCCAGAATAGACGATGAGGATAATGAGGGGCAGTGGTCGCGCTTAGCCTGCAGATAGTTGAATGGGCAGGTCAGATGAGAGGGGTCTAGACTATTACGAACGCGATTCGCTTAGCCACCTTCAGATAGCTTAGCGAGAAGACAGGCCCAGAAACAGCAGCCGAAAGAAAAGCCGTCACGGGACGACATTTGCAGGCATTTCACAACGGTCTCAAACTCACTTCTTGACGACGCGCTTAGACCTTTGGTAAGTGAAAGAAGAGAGAGGTCGAGACTACATTGGAACCCTAATTTATAGCCGTCAAAATTATGAAAATCAGGTCTTAAAAGTGAGAATTCTTACTAAAAAGAGGCACATTTAAAGACGTTGTGTCCAAAACATCTGAGAAAGCTATGAGAAAGTCTTACATTGGGAGTGTGTGTGTGTGTGTGTGTGTGTGTGTGTGCGTGCGTGCGTGCGTGCGTGTGTGTGTGTGTGTGTGTGTGTGTGTGGTGGGGGGGTATTGGAACGGGATTTCTACTAAATCTATATTACGATCACGATACACATTAAGATAAGCCGTAGCAGAAGAGAAGTCCACACATTAAATAGCTGAATGACAGAACAAAAGCCTTGATATATCCGAAATAGCAAAGACGAGGAATAAAGCGACGGCAGAGGGAGATTATAACTTTCTGATGCACCAAAAAGGTGATACGTTTTCTGAGCTTGTCTGAATCCTGGAGGACATAATTCCACATGACGAGGAATGCCGAGGGCATAGCATGGTCCTGATGAGCGTTAATAGGCGAACGGATCTCTCGCCTTGACAGAAAAAAAGGTGTAAAGATGTCCACACAACGAGGATATTGCAAAGAACATGATTTGTTTGTTTGTTTGTTTGCTTAACGCCCAGCCGACCACGAAGGGCCATATCAGGGCGGTAAAGAACATTTTCCATTTCATTTCATTTAATTTTCATTACTTTATTGTCCCATCGCTGGGAAATTCGGGTCGCTTCCTCCCAGTGGAAAGCTAGCAGCAACGGAGTCGCGCTACCCAAGTGTCTGCGTGTTTAGGTGTATTCAGCCACCTGCACTTATGGCAGAATGACCAAGGTCTTTTACGTGCCATTGTGATGACACGGGGGTGGGACATGGCTTCCGTCTCTGGGTCTGCACATAAAGTTGACCCGTGTCCGTCCCGGCCCGAATTCGAACCTGCGACCTTTCGATTACAAGTCCAGTGCTCTACCGACTGAGCTACCGGGCCCCCATGATAGGTGACTGTACTTTTTTGATGGCCATGAAAAGGGGGGATGATTCTGTAATCTTGACTCAAACCTGTCGACACGATGATGAATGCGAAGGACATTTTAGATGATTACAATACAATACAATACAATACAATTTTTTGTTTGTTGAGGTTCTCCAAGTTTGAGACAAGTCATGATGACGAGGAATCAGAAGGTGATAATAGATGATTGATGACCATTACA
The DNA here is from genome assembly GCF_037325665.1 of Littorina saxatilis. Taxonomy (NCBI): domain Eukaryota; kingdom Metazoa; phylum Mollusca; class Gastropoda; order Littorinimorpha; family Littorinidae; genus Littorina; species Littorina saxatilis. Next base: position 16,427,610 of record NC_090257.1, on the reverse strand, counting down.
GGCAAAAGGTTCTCTAAGCTAAACGGAGGACTAAATGAAAGATGATCACATGACGAGGATTACGAGCATGATAGATGAGTGTACTTTTCTGGTGCCCATGAAAAGGAGAAATGATTATGCAAGCTTGACCGAAGACTAGTTGAAACATGTCAACACGACGAGGTTTGCGAAGGACATCTACCTATATATATATATATATATATATATATATACGACTTGTGTCTGTGTGTGTGTGTGTGTGTGATTGTTGTATTTTGGCACTCGGTTACATTCGGCGTCGTCGACAGGGATGGGACTCGACATGATATGTTCAGGAATGGCATTATGGCCACTGAATCATTTTCGTGCTGTTCCCATTCCACGAATCTGGGAGGGACCTAAACTTGGCGGGTCCATGGTTCGGAACTTTTGGGACAAATTTCATTCAAACGGGGGCGGGTGTGACAGGGAGTTGTTCGCCTTAGAAGTTGTGAGCTATTTATAGCTCGCAAGGCAACACCTGTGGATTGTACAAATATGCTGCATCAAATTTGGTGGGCATATTCAGGTGGACCCCGGGCACAAACTCTTGGATGACATTTTTTTTAACACGGCGAACCGCTACTCTGTCTCGCGATCCACCCGGCGAAGCAGGGTATTCCTCTAGTATATATATATATATATATATATATATATATATATATATATATATATATATATATATACGGCTTGTGTCTGTCTGTCTGTGTGTTCGCGATGCACGGCCAAAGTTCTCGATGGATCTGCTTCAAATTTGGTGGGCATATTCAGGTAGACCCCGGACACAACCTGGTCGATCAGAATTTTCAACACGTGCTCTCAGCGCGCAGCGCTGAACCGATTTTGGTTTTTCTGTTCATCTTCCCAGATCCATTCCCACTAACTCTTCCTTATCTTCTCCAGTGTTTTGCGTTTATCTCCCTTCCTTCGTGTGGCGTCAATTCATATTCCCGTTACTATTTTTAGAAGGTCACTGTCCACAACGCTTTCATCCATATTCCCGTTACTATTTTTAGAAGGTCACTGTCCACAACGCTTTCATCCCGGCGAAGCCGGGTATTACTCTTCCTTATCTTCTCCAGTGTTTTGCGCGTTTATCTCCCTTCCTTCGTACGGCACCCGGGTCCCGGGCGAAGCCGGGTATTCGGCTCTACTTCTTCCCGGCGAAGCGGGTATTCATCTAGTAATAGATACATGTACTTTTCTGATGCCATGGAAAAGAGGGAAATGGTCTCAGAGCTTCATTGAAGACTGGCTGAAAGGGGATCGATCATATGTTGAGGAATGCGAAGAATATGATAGATGAGTATTATACGTTAATTGGATCTGTGATCCAAACATGGCTTTTGGTCAATCGAGATGGCAGTTATTCCACGAGCCCGTAGGGCGAGTGGAATAAACTGCCATCGAGATTGACCAAAAGCCATGTTTGGATCACAGATCCAATTAACATATATATCTCGACATTCACTGGTCTTAGGGTTTTTGTTTTCAAAGAAGAAATAAACTTGCTTGAACACGGGCCACTTCTCCGAGCAAAATCAACAAACCTAATCACTCACATTCCATTCGACGTCACAGACATACGCTTGAAAAAGTAGGACCAATTGTATCGTGTTTGAAATTATAATGAATTCAATTTTTCTTGGGTTTCAACAAAAAAGCAATGGTCTGGAAGAAAGAGAATACAATTCTGAAACGGTAATGAACAACAATAAATGAAATGAAAATACGCAAGTTCTCCCAACATCACAGCGACCTTTCCGACTTAGGCGTACGTGGGTCGACCGATTTCATTTTGAGAGGCGGGTAATGTGCGTAAGGATTGTCAATCAATGGTTTATTTATTGATAATGTTGTTGGTGAGGGATTTGATCTGGCAGTTGGTGAAAGGAATGTTGCTTGGAAGGAGGTTTGCAATATCGATCTGCTCCGGGGTCATTGAACTCATTTTCGTCGGAGAATATGTTGATCAGTTCTTCTTTTGTGAAATCCCCCCCTTTAGGATAATGGGCTCGCCCGCTCTGTGCATCAGCCGACACATTGCCCTGAAGTGTGTTGGAGCCGCTCGGTTTGCACGAGATTCTTTTTCTTCTTCGACAGTTCATCCTCCGATAGTAGGGAGATTTAATAAACGAAACGTCGGGACGTTTCGTTTTGAAGTTGTGGTAAACGTCATCATTTCGGGGGTCTCTCGCTGGAAAGGTGAAGGTCAACTGAAACGGAACGTGGAACGTCAAAACGCAGTCACGTTTTCCACCCCCAAAAAACGAACAATATTTCGTCAACTTTTGTGAGTATTTTTGCACACTAACAGTTTTATTTGTTGGCCATTTTATGCATTGCTAGATTCATCAACCCTTTCACAGTCTTTCAGCGCTGAGAATGTGTTCATTGGAGGTAGACAACTGTTGTGAACTGAAATATTTTGAAGGGTGCTGATCCTGGTACATTTATCCAACTTCATGGTGAGAAAGCAAATGGCGAAGCAGAAGTAGGTCATCGCATCGAATTTTTATTCTGGCTTCGTATGTGATTTTGTATAAACAAAGTCTGTGTGATTTATTTGGACTGAAAATAATCAAAGTATGCCCGATTCTGGACCACCTCCTAGGGGTTTTTTTTTCCATTCTGATCGAGGACAGACGTGATAATTTCACTTGAAGATTTATCGCCCTTCCTTCATTCCGAAACGAAACGTGAATACATCTAAATCTTGTCTGCGGCCTATGCCGTCTCGTTTCACGTTCCGTTTCGCGGGATGACTCATTCACCAAACGAAACGAGCTGCAAAACGAAACGTGCTGTCTTTTGAATCTCCGTACTGTAGCAGAACGTTTCATCTTTTTTTCACTTTCGAGTATGCGGACGACTGAACTTGACCGCTAAAAAGTAGTCCTTTCGGAATCATTACGCCGAGTCTGAACATGAGGTCCGAACATTGTTTTTAGACAGGATCTAGGTGAAAGCGAAGCTGTTCTTATCTCTGTATACAGTCGAGAGAGAGAGAAATACATGTCGAGACATAACTTTTTTATTGTGAATACGCTTCACTGAAGACTGGTGGAAAGATGTTCACATGTTCAGGAATGCAAAGGACATAATAGATGAGTGTACTGTAGTAAAACGATGGCCGTGAAACAGGGAAAGGTTTTCGAACTTTTACTGAAGACCGGTGGAAAGATGTTCAAAGGACAAGGATTGCGAAGGGCGTGAGATGTTTGTAACTCAAGTTTCCGATGACCGTTAAAAAGGAGGTAAGGTTTTGGCTTGAAAAAAGACTGACAAAAAGACTAGTTTTTTACTAGATGAGGAATGCGTAAAGCTTTCTGACGACCATTTTCTCTTGTGTACAAATAAAAGTGAAATATTATGTTATCGTTCTATATGAGTGAAACGATTGTATTTCGCCAAAAGTGAAAATAACATGCCTAAACCAAACGGGGGAGAAAGTTGTGTAAGCTCACGTGAAGACCGACAAAATATTTCAACACAAGGAGGAATGCGAATGATTTTTTTTAAAAGGTTTTGCACCGTTGCGGGGCGTTTAATTTCTATCAATATTTAAAGGGGTACAAACGACATAATGCACGCGTGTAAAGCTTGCTGATGATGACAGTGGAAACGAAAAAGGTTAGAACTCTAATCTTGGATTGGATTGGATTGGATAAGATTTACAGTCCAGTGAGGTTACCCTCATGGAAATTCGGGCTGCTTTCTCCCCGGGGAAAGCGAGCTGCCATACATACGGCGCTACCCATATTTTTTTTCCTGCATGCGTGTATTCATGTTTCCTGAGACTTAATGCCGTGTGAGATGGAATTTTTTTACTTTATTCCAAGTCCCACGGGTATTTGATGGACATTTTTATCTATGCCTATACAATTTTGCCAGGAAAGACCCTTTTGTCAATCGTGGGATCTTTAACGTGCACACCCCAATGTAGTGTACACGAAGGGACCTCGGTTTTTCGTCTCATCCGAAAGACTAGCACTTGAACCCACCACCTAGGTTAGGAAAGGGGGGAGAAAATTGCGGCCTGACCCAGGCCTGAACACGCAACCTCTCGCTTCCGAGCGCAAGTGCGTTACCACTCGGCCACCCAGTCCCTAATCTTGACTGAAGACTGTTGGGAAGATGTTTTACGCGACGTCTAGACGCGTCTTTGCCTACAAATATCCGAACGAGGTCAGAAATCATGATGATGCGGAATGAGAAGGGCATTTAATCCGTGAAGCTTCAGATGACCGTGCAAAAGGGGGAAGGTTCTGTAGGCGTGACTGGAGACTGATGGGGAACGTTGTCGACGTTGCACAATCCAAGTGGAGGAGATCGTTCTTCGGGATGGAAACGAGACAGATTATTTCAGCTTGACTGAACGAAGATGTATATGTAGGAAAGAATTAAGGGAAATGGTTGATTAGTTGGCTTGCGGGCGTGCTTATTTCTTTGTTTGTTTTGTTTTGTGTTTTGTTTGTTTGTTTGTTTGTGCGAAGTTGGTTAGCAGCAGCTTGTGTCAGCATTTTGAGTGTCTTTTTGGATCAAATGATCGTACAAAGGCAGAACATTCTAATAAATGGTTTTTGTCTAGGTATGTACGCCTAACAGTACCTTAATGACTTCTTGTGTTATTCTATCCATACTACCGTGTTGACACCGATTAACGCGACGCCTCGTTCACGAATACAATTGTCCATGTGGATATTATGTATCCCATTGATCATCCTTTTTAACGCGTTAAAAGAAGAAGAAGAAGAACAAGAAGAACAAGAACAAGAAGAACAAGAACAAGAACAAGAAGAACAAGAACAGGAAGAACAAGAACAAGAACAAGAACAAGAAGAAAGAAGAAGAAGAAGAAGAAGAAGAAGAAGAAGAAGAAGAAGAAGAAGAAGAAGAAGAAGAAGAAGAAGAAGAACAACAACAACAACAACAACAACAACAACAACAACAACAACAACAACAACTTCAACAACAACAACAGATAGAAGAAGAACAAGAACACGGTGGAGGAGGAGGGGGAGGAGGAGAAGGAGAATGAGGAGGACAAGAAAAATAGCAAGAAAAGAAAGAACAAGTGTAACAAGAACGAGAACCAGAGGAAGAAGCAGAAGGGGGAAGCGAAAGAGGAAGTCAAACGTGGAAAGAGTGCATCCGCGAAGCGTTTATAACAAGGTCATCAACTCCATGACAACAGCATAAAAATATGCCACTAGAACTCCTGTTACAGAAAGATATGTCTCCCTCCAGCCCTTGGGCACGAAATAAAACACTCGTTCTTCTCGCATCCCTCGATTTCAGGACATCAGAAGATAATCGCAAGCACAGCCTCGTTGGGCAGGGTCCATGACCGATAGGGAAGGAAGGCCACTGCAGGGGTATGACCTGGCTCACAAGCACATGATCCTACAAGCCCCCAACCACCGTTACCTTCAGTCGGCGCGCGGTGATACATATGCCCTTTGACCTTTTCTACAAATAGGCGCGGGGTATCCCGGACTAAAAATAGAATACGGGATTGTGGGAAAGCTGTTCTCAAGGGCACTTACGCACTATATTCGATTTTTAATACAGGACTTAAAACCTTTGGAACGAATTGAAATGAATACAAGAATAACGAGTTCAGAAAATAAAAATAAAATTGAAATATTGAAGAAGACAAATTTACAAAAAGTCTTGCCCAGAATTCCACATTTTGAGACTTGGAAGATTTAGTTCGGGACGACGACGCTCTATGGCCGGTTTATTATATAAAGGGAAGCAAGCGGTTAAAAATGGGCGTCGACAGAGCCAATGAAGGGGGATACCAACTTGTAGATAATATACCTGTGCCTGACTATATCTCACGCTACGTCAAGAGCTATATGAATTATGATAACACTGGAAGCAGCTTGGGCGATTTGGAGGCTCGATAGCTATCACCCGTGTTTGCTTCCTGTCAGGCTCTATATTTGATGGCGACTTCTTGAGTACAAACTCGTTATGAATGGCCTGGCGTTCGCTATGCTGTGAACTATGAACTCTCTGCTTTCTCGAACAGAATGTCGGCTTCCTGTCTGCATGTTGTGCAATATAGCTTCCGTCTTTCAATGGTATATATTTCTTTTTAATGGGACATTTGCTTCATTTAATTCATTTTTGATCGCTGCTTCTATCTATCTATATATATATACGACTAGTGTCTGTCTGTCTGTCTGTCTGTCTGTCTGTCTGTCTGTCTGTCTGTTCGCGATGCACGGCCAAAGTTCTCGGTGGATCTTTTTCAAATTTGGACACCGTATTCAGCTACACCCCGGACACACCCTCATCAATGAGATATTTCAACACGTGCTCTCAGCGCGCAGCGCTGAACCGATTTTGTTTTTTTTGGTCTGGATCCACTACCAGTAACTCTTCCTTATCTTCTCCAGTGTTTTCAGCCGCGATTATCTCCCTTCCTCCGTGTGGCGTCAATCCATATTCCCGTTACTACGTTACTATTTTTAGAAGGTCACTGCACGTTACTATTTTTAGAAGGTCTCCAGTGTTTTGCGCGTTTATCTCCTTTCCTTCGTGCGCCGGCGAAGCCGGCGTACACCCGGCAAAGCCGGGTCCCAGGCGCAGCCTGGTATTCGGCTCTACTTCTTCCCGGCGAAGCCGGTACCTGGCGAAGCGGGTAATCATCTAGTGTTGCATAAATACATTGACGGTTTTATAATTAGTTTGGTATTGCGATATATGATCTTTTCATGTATCTTCCCAATGTCTCCAGGCACATGTTTCATTTCATAAAAATGAACCTTGGACAAAGATTTGTCGCCACTTTCTGACTGTTCTCTGATTTTCCTTCGCAATAGTTGTTTCAGACGGGTAGAAGAAAATGCAGAGCCATGTTGATTTTTCCAAATATACACACACAAAAACAGACAGTTTCTCAAAATCCATTTCTCAATCAACACGTAAAAACTATTTAAACACACATTAAAAAAAACACCACAACAATGTTTAATCGTAGCTGGATACAGCATAAACATAATTATTTTGAGGATCAAAGTCGTTTGTCTATTTCAATTTTTTTTAGTCTCTCAGATTCAAGGAGACTGCAGTTCCACATAACTTATTACTTACTGCTCAGACTTACACAATACTTCTTTCCTTTGCTTTCCCCTGATCTTATTATTCTTTTGGTTTTCCTTAACGAAAGAAAGTCAAGGAAATTAACTCGCCCGGGAAGTGTATTTAAACCAATCGCCGACTCAATACGTCCGCCCACACAGTCATCCCGTTCCTCCGAAAGCGGCGTATGGCTGCCTAGATGGCGGGGTAAAACGGTCAAACACGTAAACATCCACTCGTGCAAAAACACGAGTGTACGTGGGAGTTTCAGCCCATGAACGCAGAAGAAGAAGGAGAAGAAAGTCATCCCGGAATTTAGAACGGATGGACACGTTTGTTTTAGTTTGTTTAAACTTCTCAGACAAAATGACGGACATTGTGTTCCTGCTGTGCTGTCAAGGGGATACGGTTTAGATGCACTTTTAGGTGTTTGTACAACTTTAATTTGTTAATGAATGGGTATACTTATTCATTTATTTTTTTTAATTTTTTTATTGATTTACTTATTACATGTATATATTATTTTTATTCTGTTTATTAATTCTTTTGTTGTTTATCAAAATATGTATCTACTTTCTAATTTAAATACTTTTTATTTAATTCATCTTACAAGTTGTTTCATAAGGTCAAAATTAACAACTTGTACAATACTTTCTAACACACACACACACACACCGTGACACACACACACACACACACACACACACACACACACACACACACACACACACACACTCACACACACTTACACACACACTCACACAGACAAGCACATGCCAACATGTGCCAGCACATAAGTACATTGACAGAAACACAGACAAACACACATAACTCACACTCACACGCACTAAAATATACACAAAGCAGCGATGGAAAGGAAAAGAAATAGTACAGTTATAAGAAAAAACAAATATGTCATCTTGATATCAAGAACGTGAAATTGGCATAAACATGTCAACAAAGTATACATACACGGAGAATGTTCTCTTTACCATTCACGCAAAACGATATTAACGAGCAACAGCGGCATTACTGATTCCAGTCCCTAATCTCTCCATCTCTCAATCTCTCCCTCTCTCCCCCTATGTGTGTGTGTGTGTGTGTGTGTGTGTGTGTGTGTGTGTGTGTGTGTGTGTGTGTGTGTGTGTGCGTGTGTGTGTGTGTGTGTGTGTGTGTGCGTGTGTGTGTGTGTGTGTGTGTGTGTGTCTCTCTCTCTCTTTCTCTCTCTCTCTCACACTGTGATTTTTTCTTTGTCCCCTACCACTGTCTGTCTCTCCTTCTCTCTCTGTCTCTCTCTGTCTCTCTCTGTCTCTCTCTGTCTCTCTCTCTGTGATTTTCTCTTAGCCCCCCCTACTGTGTGTCTGCCCTTGGAAATGATATCGATTGTGATTCGGCCGAACCGAAACAGAGTCTGCTCCCCCTAAATGGACCTGTGATTCCTGTGATGAAAAATGTAAGCAAAACCACGAGCAACCCTCCCCCGTGCCTAATTAAATCAAGGAAACAAATCCGCTGGTCAATATTCATTTCTACTCTGATTGGATCTTGTTTCCCTCTTTGCAAAATGAATGCGATAACATTGATTTCTGCTTTGCGCACAATTCGCGTTTTCACTGAAAGACTATGTGCAAATGCGAAAGCTTAAATGTCATGTTATAGCGCCTGAGAAGACTAGAAGCTGACAAGAAGAACATTTTTGGTCATACACTGCAATGCCTTGTTTAACGCCCAAGTCCGTCCCAAATGGTTTACAGAACGATTTAAATCTTCTCATGAAAAAAGCAGTTCTAACCTTATCGAACACACTTTCAATAGCATTTAATAGCATCAAATGACAAAGTTCGTTTGAATGGCTATTTAGCTCGCGTAAACCACACACCTGTTTTTGTGGTTTATCTAACCCCTCACCCGCGTGATCCAATTTCCTTTTTTTTCACAATTTAGTAGTCAGTTTGTGATTTCAATGCGACTCGCTGTATCTGCAATAGAATGTTATTGTGTACCTTTGAATCTAAAACGCAACAAACGGCTGCGAGTCACACGAACTGAGCGGTGGCGGTTGACCGTTCAAAGAAACTGGCGACATGCAGAACATTTGTCTGCTACGAGAAACATAGACTAGAAATCAAGACGAGAGTGGTGGTGGTGGTGGTTGACGGGCGCTGTGGCAGGGTGGTAAGACGTCGACCTCTTAATCGGAAGGTCGTGAGTTCGAATCCCGACCGCGGTCGCCTGGTGGGTTAAGTGTGGAGATTTTTACGATCTCCCAGGTCAACTTATGTGCAGACCTGCTAGTGGCTTATCCCCCTTTGTGTGCACACGCAAGCACAAGACCAAGTGCGCACGAAAAAGATCCTGTAATCCATGTCAGAGTTCGGTGGGTTATAGAAACACGAAAATACCCAGCATGCTTCCTCCGAAAGCGGAGTATGGCTGCCTAAATGGCAGGGTAAAAACGGTCATACACGTAAAAACCACTCGTGCAAAAACACGAGTGTACGTGGGAGTTTCAGCCCACGAACGCAGAAGAAGAAGAAGAAGAAGGTGGTTGTGGTGGTGGAGGTGGTGGTGGTGGTGGTGTGTGTGTGTATGTGTGTGGATTTTCCACTCATTTTTGAATCCAATCGATTTATATTTTGGTCAAGCAATCTTTCACTCAGTCCGATTTATAGGATTGCATTTCAGCTTGAAAGTTTTAAATTTAGTCAATTAGTTCGCTCATTATTCAACTTTCACCATCATTTCCGGTTTTTACCCTCATTCTTCAAACAGATTTAAATGTCGGTCAAGCAATCTTTGACTCCGCTCAGTCCGGATTATGCGATTGCATTTCAGCTTGGAAGCTTTACTATCAGTTAATTAGTTTGCTCATTATTGATGTCATTAAAATCAAATTTTCGCCAACAGATTTAAAAATGATTGCATCGTATTCCTCATATTCTCCTAAATACAAAACTATACAGATCTCGCCATGTTAACTGTGAAAAAGTGCTCAGAATTATAAAAAAAAAGTCGGTGTATGCATAGCATTTGGTTTGGGCTAGCTAAGCCTAAAACGTGAAGTCTCGATGATGACTGTTTTTCAGTAGTGTTTTAATTTCAGGCCGACAGATTCATAGATTAAAGATATCGGTTCACGCGACTTAGTTTTTTTCTCTCTTTATTTTTTATTTTTTATTTCTTTTATCTTACTTTGAACAAGTCTAGCATGGAACTAAATGAAATAAAATCTTCGGTCTATTTATAAAATTAGCTCGCTCCAGCCCTTGCCTTCGAGTCAAATGAGGGAACATTTCCAATGAAACCTTAAAGGGATACGATTGATCTGACCGTGGCGTTCTGGCGTTCTGGCGAATTGGACAAATCTGAAGAATCTGGGGTGCACTCCCGGTCGACCGTTTCCCGTTTCTCCGTTTCCCCTTTCTCCTTAATCTGTGTCACCGTATTCAATAAGTGGTACGTACTAAAAGTGTCGTTTCCCCGTAAAGTCTTTAGAGAACCGATGGCCGCCAGTAACAAGAGCGAGTCCGCCTCTTTTTGTCTCTACTGTCTTCATGTTGCCGGCAATGTTTTCGCAATCAAAAATGAATTTACTCACAGGAAAAAAACAAAAAACAGCAAGGTTTAAAATGCGAGTACACATTAAATCTGGGGAATCCAATGTACTAGATTCAGATCTAGACGCACACGACACGATGTGCTCGGAAACGCACCACAAATATGGTTATTAATCAAATCAAAGTGAGTGAATGCGCTTCATGACGCTGCTTATCTCCCTTGTTGGAAACAGAAAGTAGTCCAGAAGCAACGCCTGGCCAGCGCCCTCTATGACGCTGCGACCTAGACAGTAACCTCATCACGAACACAGACAAGATAATTTAGACAGTAGAAGTAACCCACACAGAGTGGTCTTTCTTTGCCTTTTTACATTTAGTCAAGTTTTGACTAAATGTTTTAAAATAGAGGGGGAATCGAGACGAGGGTCGTGGTGTATGTGTGTGTGTGTGTGTGTGTGTGTGTGTGTGTGTGTGTGTGTGTGTGTGTGTGTGTGTGTGTGTGTTTCATTTTTTCGATAAATGTCTTTGATGATGTCATATCTGGCTTTTTTAAAAAGTTGAGCGGCACTGTCACACCCTAATTTTTTAATCAAATTGATTGAAATTGTTGTAAAGCAATCTTCGACGTAAGCCGGACTTCAGTATTGCGTTTCAGCTTGGTGGCTTAAAAATTAATTGATGACTTTGGTCATTAAAAATCTGAAAATTGTAATAAAATTTTATTTTATATAATACGATCCAAATTTACATTCATCTTATTCTACATCATTTTCTGATTCCAGAAACATATAAATATGTTATATTTAGATTAAAAACGATCTCTGAAAATTACAAATATAAAAATTATGATCAAAATTAAATGTCCGAAATCGATTTAAAAACAAGTTCATCTTATTTCTTGTCGGTTCCTGATTCCAAAAACATATAGATATGATATGTTTGGATTAAAAACACGCTCAGAAAGTTAAAACGAAGAGAGGCACAGAAAAGCGTGCTATGCAGCACAGCGAAACCACTACCGCGCTAAACAGACTCGTCAGTTTCACTCCGTTTTGCACAAGCGGCGGACTACGGTCATTGTGAAAAAATGCAGTGCGTTCAGTTTCATTCTGTGAGTTCCACAGCTTGACTAAATGTAGTAATTTCGCCTTACGCGACTTTTTTTTTTTTTTACGACAGTTTGTCAAGTTTTTGAAACACCTTCTTTTGCAAAGTGAAGGCAGCCATCCTGCGCGGTAGCATTATTTGTAACGCAGAATCTTTTGGTTAAACTTTAGAAGCGATCGTAGGGTCTTTTAATCTAGGGTATTATCCCGTTAAATAAAAACAAGAAACAAAACGAGACAAGAAGAGTAGGTCAAATGAACGTTCAATTGTAGACAAAACGAAACAAGCACCAGAACGTCAACCTATCTGTCTAAAGTGGACAAATATGATACACCACAGACAAAACAAAATGACGGGCAATCGCTTTTAATAGAAAACTGTATCGCCGACTAATCGCATCCTGATCTCAGGTTAAAATGAGTTCGGCTCATTCTCTCCCTGACAGGATGCCTTGAGTTTCCTTGTCTGGCAAGGAAACCGATTTTTTTTTATACATATTTAGAGCTTTTTGTAATGTATTATTGATATAAGAAGATTCGCGATCGTCGATAATGATTTTTCATGGTGTTTTGTAAATTTTAAATTACAAAGGAATTGATATGTAAGACAGTTTCAAGCGAGCTATTTTTCGCGGCTGTATTTACTGTGCAAACAACTCTAAATATGGCAAAAGTGTCACGTGATAATCAACCGTTTGGTTTCGGCGTTCACTGGATTTTTTCTGTAACCAGTTGACAGTGATGAAACCATAATTATATTACGGTCTCCTTCCGGCAGCAGTCCCAAAATTTCGACTTGTTTTGACCTTAGAACGATGTCTTTATCATAACTGTGAAGAACAGAACGGAGATCACTGTCTAAGTCGGCCAATCTGCAATCATTTTCGTCTCGCGAACACTGATCTCAAATTTAGATCAGTGCTCGCGAAAACCATATGGGAGATAACTCTGTATTTTTGTTTTAATAGATTCGCGTAGGACTGTAGCGTCCGGTCAGGGAGAGAATGAGCCGAATTCATTTTGACCTGAGTTCAGGATGCGACTAATCGAATAAAATGCATCCTTTCTCAAACTGAAAAAAAGATTCCAAACAATCTGCAAAACTACCTCCTATATCAATCATTTTTCTCTCTTTTTACATTCAGTCAATTGTGACTAAATGTTTTCAGATAGACCGGGAATCGAAGCGAGGCAATTATATATGTGTGTGTGTGTGTGTGTGTGTGTGTGTGTGTGTGTGTGTGTGTGTGTGTGTGTGTGTGTGTGTGTGTGTGTGTGTGTGTGTCTGTGTGTAGAGCGATTCAGAGTAAACTACTGGACCGATCTTCATGACATTTTACACGAGAGTTCCTAGGAATGGTATGCCCAGACATTTTTCTTTATTGTTTCGATCAATGTCTTTGATTACGTCATATCCGTTAAAAGTTGAGGCGGCACTGTCACATCCTCATTTTTCAATGAAATTGATTAAAATTTTGGCCAAGTAATCTTAGAGAAAGGCCGGACTTTGGTATTGCATTTCAGCGTGGAGGCTTAGAAATTATTTCATGAATTTGGTCATTAAAAATCTGAAAATTGCAATTAACATTATTTTTTTTATAAAACGATCCAAAAACAATTTCATTTTATTTTTCATCATTTTCTGATTCCAAAAACATGTAAATATGTTATATTCGGATTAAAAACAAGCTCTGAAAAATAAAAATATGAAAATTTTGATTAAAATAAAATTTCCGAAATCGATTTAAAAACAATTTCATCTTATTTCTTGTCGGTTCCTGATTCCAAAAACATATAGATATGATATCTTTGGATTAAAAACAAGCTCAGACAGTTGAAAAGAATAGAGATACAGAAAAGCGTGCTATCCTGCTCAGCGCAATCACTACCGCGCTGTTCTGGCTTGTCAATTTCACTGCCATTGCCACGAGCGGTGGACTGACGATGCTACGAGTATACGGTCTTGGTGACAAAGTGCAGTGCGTTCAGTTTCATTCTGTGAGTTCGACAGCTTGACAATAATGTTGTATTTTTGCCTTACGTATACGCTACTTGTTTAAAGCTGTCTTTCTTCCCGTGTAAGATATCAAGTACATGGATCACAGGTCCAGTGCTCTAATAACTTGGCTCTCAGCCCCCAAAACACACGCACGCACGCATGTACGCACGCACGCACGCACGCACGCACATACGCATGCACACACATACACTCTCTCTCTCTCTATCTCTTTCGTTCACTCTCTCTCTCTTTCTCTCTCTCTCTGTTTCTCTCTCTTTCTCTCTCTCTTTCTCTCTCTCTCTCTCTCTCTCGTTCTGTCTCTTTTCCCTCTTTCTCTCTCTCTCTCTCTCTCTCTCTCTCTCTCTCGTTCTGTCTCTTTTCCCTCTTTCTCTCTCTCTCTCTCTCTTTCTCTCTCTCTCTGTTTCTCTCTCTCTCTCTTTCTCTCTCTCTCTCTCTCTCTCGTTCTGTCTCTTTTCCCTCTTTCTCTCTCTCTCTCTCTCTCTCTCTCTCTCTCTCTCTCGTTCTGTCTCTTTTCCCTCTTTCTCTCTCTCTCTCTCTCTTTCTCTCTCTCTCTGTTTCTCTCTCTCTTTCTCTCTCTCTCTCTCTCTCTCGTTCTGTCTCTTTTCCCTCTCTCTCTCTCTCTCTCTCTCTCTCTCTCTCTCTCTCTCTCTTTCTCTCTCTCTCTCTCTCTCTCGTTCTGTCTCTTTTCCCTCTTTCTCTCTCTCTCTCTCTCTCTCTCTCTCTCTCTCTCTCTCTCTCTCTCTCTCTCTCTGTACTATTTGTACTCTCTTGACTGAGTACAACAGCTGCGAATAATACTCTATATATATATATACGACTAGTGTCTGTCTGTCTGTCTGTCTGTCTGTCTGTTTGCGATGCACGGCCAAAGTTCTCGGTGGATCTTTTTCAAATTTGGACACCGTATTCAGCTACACCCCGGACACAACAGATATTTCAACACGTGCTCTCGGCGCGCAGCGCTGTGCGCGCTGAACCGATTTTTGTGTGTGTTTTTTGTTGTTGTCGGGATCCACTACCAGTAACTCTTCCTTATCTTCTCCAGTGTTTTCAGCCGCGATTATCTTCCTTCCTCTGTGTGGCGTCAATCCATATTCCCGTTACTACGTTATTATTTTTAGAATGTCACGATTGCACCCGTAAGTTGTTCTTACTGTAAAAGTGAAAAGGTCGAATCAATTTATAGCCACGCGAAAAATCCACTGTCATCTATCTCTATATATTTATAGATATAGATGTATAGGTTACAACACGAGTGGTTTTTTATATGGCTTGTATTTCAGTCAAGACCCAGCGGATGAATATCATCGGGAGACACGAGCCTCTGGTGAGTGGCTCTCGATTGATATTCCCGCTGGGTCTTGACTGAAATACAAGCCATATAAAAAACCACGAGTGTTGTAATCTGTATATCCCATTCTACCATCAAACACAAAGTGTAGACTACTAGCGGCACTGTTGCGATCTGTGCAGGGTAAAACTGTTGCCAGTGAGACTTAGCCCTTTTGCAACCTTAAACTAAGTGACTGTCGCTGAAAAAATAAAACGAATGAGTGCATCGATAAGTACGCGGTAACACTACTTACAGACCATTTAAAAGCTTTTAAGTAAAGGTTCATAAGTTGCAAGAAAGTAATGAAGTCGAATAGAAATTAATTTAGTTGAAGCGCACAATTCTTTTGTTTTGCGTTTCAGGTCGGCAGAACGGGCGAAACGGGTTTGGGACCCATTTGGCTTACTCGATTCAGAATCGATTCCACGTTGTTTTTCTCGAACGTGTGTAATTAGGCTTATTGACAGAGAAGCAAATTTTAGGGAACAAATATGTAGGTTTAGATTTAACCATTTGCTCCCTATTTGAAATGTATCTACGTGATAAACTGTTTTGCGAGTGTGTTTGCATGGATGAACTTAAACTGGTATGGACGGTGTGAGGAAAACGCGACCGACACGTCTGTCACCGCCGATTGATTGCATTTTGAAGGAATATGACTGGATTACGGAAAAATATGTGGACTTACTGCAGAGCCAGGCAAAAGAGTAGACTTGCTCGCAAAACACGAGAAACAGCCGATGTTTGATAGCTGAAGGCGCACACCAAAACACACTACCGACAGATTCTCAAAAGTCGTCTGCTAACGATGCAAGGGGAGGGTACTCGTGTTTTTGTTTTGGTTCGCAAGCATCTGGTTATCTTGTAAGTTGAATGTTCGGTTTTTTCGACCTGCATTGCTTTCATAATGAAAGAAACTTTTGCTTATTGCATCTCATACATCAGATCAGTTCTGAGATTCATTTTTGCGTGCAACTGATATGGTTTTCTGAGCCGTGCAATACGATTTTAGAACTTCATACAAATGTGTCACATTGTTCGGCGCGAGGTCAAAGGTCGGGAGGAAAGTAGTCCTTTGCCCAAATCGGAATCTGCACTATCATATATTTTTTGGAGTCCATGATGTATTTATTGAGCTATAAAAATACAACATATATACCCATACTGAAGTAACAGAGACAAAGAAGGGAGGTCATGGGATATATATATATATATATACGGCTTCTCTGTGTGTGTGTGTGTTTGTGTGTGTGTGTGTGGGTAACACCTGTGGATTGTAGAGTTCTGTTTGTGATGTGGTCTAGCGGCATTGGAGTGTCAGTATGTTCAGGCCTTCCTTCGAGAAGCCATAACAGTTAATCTCAATACCGTTTGAGTGGACTTCGCCTTCAAAGGTGATTGTGGTGTTTAGGCACTCGGTTACATTTGGCGTCGTCGACAGCGATGGGACTCGACATGAAATGTTCAGGCCACTGAATCATTTTCGTGCTGTTCCCATTCCACCTGGGAGTGACCTAAGTTCATTCAAAGGGGGGTCGAGTGTGACAGGGAGACTACTGTCGCCCTTCACAGCAGACTCTGCAGAGTTGTTCGCCTTAGAAGTTGTGGGCTTTCCTTGCATGTACCCGTAAGTTGTCCTTACTGTAAAAGTAAAAAGGTCGAATCAATTCATAGCCACGCGAAAAATCCACTGTCATCTATCTCTATATATTTATAGATATAGATAGATATATACGGCTTCTGTGTCTGTGTCTATGTGTGTGTGTGTGTGTGTGTGTGTGTGTGTGTGTGTGTGTGTGTGTGTGTGTGTGTGTGTGTGTGTGTGTGTGGAGGCAACACCTGTTGATTGTAGAGTTCTGTTTGTGATGGGGTCTGGCGACTTTTGTCTGTCTGTATGTTCTGGCATTTGAGAAGCCATAGCAGATAATATAGAAAGAAGCTCTAAAATTCTCAATCCCGTTTGACAGGACTTCGCCTTCAAAGGTGATTGTGGTGAACCGCCACGCTGGCTGTCTCTGTCTCGCGATTCACCCCGGCGAAGCCGGGTATTCCTCTAGTTAGTCTAATATACGAACTGCTGCAGCGGGCGCTTTTTATCATAATGCAACTTATATCGTGAAGTGTACCGACACGGTTGTCCTAGAGGTAAGGCGTCCGCCCCGTGATCCGGGGAGGTCGTGGGTTCGAACCCCGGCCGGGTCATACCTAAGACTTTAAAATTGGCAATCTAGTGGCTGCTCCGCCTGGCATCTGGCATTATGGGGTTAGTGCTAGGTCCGGTGTCAGAATAATGTGACTGAGTGAGACATGAAGCCTGTGCTGCGACTTCTGTCTTGTGTGTGGCGCACGTTATATGTCAAAGCAGCACCGCCCTGATATGGCCCTTCGTGGTCGGCTGGGCGTTAAGCAAACAAACAAACAAAATCGTGTAGTGTAAGAGTATAGCGGCTGTATCCGGGTTCCTAGTTTAATTTGCGGGGAACGATTGCACTGGAGTATACAGACTTTGCTATTCAGAGTGGCAGACAATGTTCGTATTGCGAATATTGATCAATGGATTGTAGGCAATCTGCTTCATTATCTTTATGTATTAATTAATTAATCAATTTATTTATTTATTTATTCATTTATTCATTTATTCATATATTTATTTATTTACTTATTTATTTATTCATTCATTCATTCCTTCAATTAGTTATTCAGTGTGGGTCTCTTTGATTCCGCGAAAGCAATATTTTCACTTCGTTGTCTAGACCTAGGCTCTTTTTAATCGTTGTTATTTTTATTGTAATTTTTTTTCTTCTCAAAACCATGTAACCCTAGTTGTTTAAAAAAATTAAACTTTGCCTTGCCTTGCCTTGCATTGCCTTATGGTTAGAAGGGTTACATGTGTTTGTGTGCAAGGGCGTGAAAACAGTCAATACCCATGCAGCAAGGGCGTGAAAACAGTCAATACCCATGCAGCAAGGGCGTGAAAACAGTCAATACCCATGCAGCAAGGGCGTGAAAACAGTCAATACCCATGCAGCAAGGGCGTGAAAACAGTCAATACCCATGCAGCAAGGGCGTGAAAACAGTCAATACCCACGCAGCAAGGGCGTGAAAACAGACAATACCCATGCAGCAAGGGCGTGAAAACAGTCAATACCCATGCAGCAAGGGCGTGAAAACAGTCAATACCCATGCAGCAAGGGCGTGAAAACAGTCAATACCCATGCAGCAAGGGCGTGAAAACAGTCAATACCCATGCAGCAAGGAAGACTACGTGAGGTCAGGGAAGGTGCTTGATTGGCACTTTGCGTGTGAGTGGAAAGGTCCATAATACGCGCAGTAGGTTACCAAGGGTTTGGCTGGTATGGGGGCGGAAGGAGTGCTGTCAGTTTTAACACTAATCTTCCTGTCTCTTTTTCCCATTTATCCCCCCCCCCCCCCCCCCCGCCGTCCTCCTTCTGCACTCCCCTCTCGTTATCCCCCCCCCCCCGCTCCCAAACCCCCTCCATGATGAGATCGATACACGCGACAGAAGAATCAATATATTTGGGGATGAAGGGAATAAAAGTATGACAGGGGGGCTGAATTATGGTCCGCGTTTCAACAGCGACTTCGATCAATCAATCAATATGAGGCTTATATCGCGCGTATTCCGTGGGTACAGTTCTAAGCGCAGGGATTTATTATTTTATTTTTTTTATTTTCATTTTATACAATTTATATCGCGCACATATTCAAGGCGCAGGGATTTATTTATGCCGTGTGAGATGGAATTGTTTTTACACAATACATCACGCATTCACATCGGCCAGCAGATCGCAGCCATTTCGGCGCATATCCTACTTTTCACGGCCTATTATTCCAAGTCACACGGGTATTTTGGTGGACATTTTTATTTATGCCTATACAATTTTGCCAGGAAAGACCCTTTTGTCAATCGTGGGATCTTTAACGTGCACACCCCAATGTAGTGTACAACGAAGGGACCTCGGTTTTTCGTCTCATCCGAAAGACTAGCACTTGACACACATTGATCCGCTCGGACGCTCCTTGTAAGCAGTGGGTGTCGTGCGTGTGTTACGCGTGATTGTTCTGAAAAGTGACTATTACATGATTGTTCTGAAAGTCTACTATTTATTTCATCGTAATCATGTAAGCCCTCATACGTGATTGTTCTGAAAGCTTACTAATTTACATGATTGTTCTGAAACTCTACTAAAGGTAAACTTGCTTCACCCGTGAAATGTTGTCAGATATGGAACATTAATAATGTATACCCCTACCCCTGGTGGTTGCTGTGTAATAAAAAAAAAGTGTCACTGAAAACAGATGTGCTAATAAATTTAGCTTTCATGTGTGTGTATGTGTGGTGTGTGTGTGCGTATGTACTCAGTGCACTGGCATCGGAAACGGGGGGGGGGGGGGGGGGGGGCAG
>NC_090257.1:16364849-16407855 GCF_037325665.1 Littorina saxatilis | reverse complement strand
TCTCTTTACCATTCACGCAAAACGATATTAACGAGCAACAGCGGCATTACTGATTCCAGTCCCTAATCTCTCCATCTCTCAATCTCTCCCTCTCTCCCCCTATGTGTGTGTGTGTGTGTGTGTGTGTGTGTGTGTGTGTGTGTGTGTGTGTGTGTGTGTGTGTGTGTGTGTGCGTGTGTGTGTGTGTGTGTGCGTGTGTGTGTGTGTGTGTGTGTGTCTCTCTCTCTCTCTTTCTCTCTCTCTCTCTCTCTCACACTGTGATTTTTTCTTTGTCCCCTACCACTGTCTGTCTCTCCTTCTCTCTCTGTCTCTGTCTCTGTCTCTGTCTCTGTCTCTCTCTGTCTCTCTCTCTCCTCTCTCTCTCTCTCTCTCTCTCTCTCTCTCTCTCTGTGATTTTCTCTTAGCCCCCCCTACTGTGTGTCTGCCCTTGGAAATGATATCGATTGTGATTCGGCCGAACCGAAACAGAGTCTGCTCCCCCTAAATGGACCTGTGATTCCTGTGATGAAAAATGTAAGCAAAACCACGAGCAACCCTCCCCCGTGCCTAATTAAATCAAGGAAACAAATCCGCTGGTCAATATTCATTTCTACTCTGATTGGATCTTGTTTCCCTCTTTGCAAAATGAATGCGATAACATTGATTTCTGCTTTGCGCACAATTCGCGTTTTCACTGAAAGACTATGTGCAAATGCGAAAGCTTAAATGTCATGTTATAGCGCCTGAGAAGACTAGAAGCTGACAAGAAGAACATTTTTGGTCATACACTGCAATGCCTTGTTTAACGCCCAAGTCCGTCCCAAATGGTTTACAGAACGATTTAAATCTTCTCATGAAAAAAGCAGTTCTAACCTTATCGAACACACTTTCAATAGCATTTAATAGCATCAAATGACAAAGTTCGTTTGAATGGCTATTTAGCTCGCGTAAACCACACACCTGTTTTTGTGGTTTATCTAACCCCTCACCCGCGTGATCCAATTTCCTTTTTTTTTCTTCACAATTTAGTAGTCAGTTTGTGATTTCAATGCGACTCGCTGTATCTGCAATAGAATGTT
The DNA here is from genome assembly GCF_037325665.1 of Littorina saxatilis. Classification (NCBI taxonomy): domain Eukaryota; kingdom Metazoa; phylum Mollusca; class Gastropoda; order Littorinimorpha; family Littorinidae; genus Littorina; species Littorina saxatilis. Next base: position 16,406,797 of record NC_090257.1, on the reverse strand, counting down.
ATTGTGTACCTTTGAATCTAAAACGCAACAAACGGCTGCGAGTCACACAAACTGAGCGGTGGCGGTTGACCGTTCAAAGAAACTGGCGACATGCAGAACATTTGTCTGCTACGAGAAACATAGACTAGAAATCAAGACGAGAGTGGTGGTGGTGGTGGTTGACGGGCGCTGTGGCAGGGTGGTAAGACGTCGACCTCTTAATCGGAAGGTCGTGAGTTCGAATCCCGACCGCGGTCGCCTGGTGGGTTAAGTGTGGAGATTTTTACGATCTCCCAGGTCAACTTATGTGCAGACCTGCTAGTGGCTTATCCCCCTTTGTGTGCACACGCAAGCACAAGACCAAGTGCGCACGAAAAAGATCCTGTAATCCATGTCAGAGTTCGGTGGGTTATAGAAACACGAAAATACCCAGCATGCTTCCTCCGAAAGCGGAGTATGGCTGCCTAAATGGCGGGGTAAAAACGGTCATACACGTAAAAACCACTCGTGCAAAAACACGAGTGTACGTGGGAGTTTCAGCCCACGAACGCAGAAGAAGAAGAAGAAGAAGGTGGTTGTGGTGGTGGAGGTGGTGGTGGTGGTGGTGTGTGTGTGTATGTGTGTGGATTTTCCACTCATTTTTGAATCCAATCGATTTATATTTTGGTCAAGCAATCTTTCACTCAGTCCGATTTATAGGATTGCATTTCAGCTTGAAAGTTTTAAATTTAGTCAATTAGTTTGCTCATTATTCAACTTTCACCATCATTTCCGGTTTTTACCCTCATTCTTCAAACAGATTTAAATGTCGGTCAAGCAATCTTTGACTCCGCTCAGTCCGGATTATGCGATTGCATTTCAGCTTGGAAGCTTTACTATCGGTTAATTAGTTTGCTCATTATTGATGTCATTAAAATCAAATTTTCGCCAACAGATTTAAAAATGATTGCATCGTATTCCTCATATTCTCCTAAATACAAAACTATACAGATCTAGCCATGTTAACTGTGAAAAAGTGCTCAGAATTATAAAAAAAAAGTCGGTGTATGCATAGCATTTGGTTTGGGCTAGCTAAGCCTAAAACGTGAAGTCTCGATGATGACTGTTTTTCAGTAGTGTTTTAATTTCAGGCCGACAGATTCATAGATTAAAGATATCGGTTCACGCGACTTAGTTTTTTTCTCTCTTTATTTTTTATTTTTTATTTCTTTTATCTTACTTTGAACAAGTCTATCATGGAACTAAATGAAATAAAATCTTCGGTCTATTTATAAAATTAGCTCGCTCCAGCCCTTGCCTTCGAGTCAAATGAGGGAACATTTCCAATGAAACCTTAAAGGGATACTATTGATCTGACCGTGGCGTTCTGGCGTTCTGGCGAATTGGAAAAATCTGAAGAATCTGGGGTGCACTCCCGGTCGACCGTTTCCCCTTTCTCCGTTTCCCCTTTCTCCTTAATCTGTGTCACCGTATTCAATAAGTGGTACGTACTAAAAGTGTCGTTTCCCCGTAAAGTCTTTAGAGAACCGATGGCCGCCAGTAACAAGAGCGAGTCCGCCTCTTTTTGTCTCTACTGTCTTCATGTTGCCGGCAATGTTTTCGCAATCAAAAATGAATCTACTCACAGGAAAAAAACAAAAAACAGCAAGGTTTAAAATGTGAGTACACATTAAATCTGGGGAATCCACTGTACTAGATTCAGATCTAGACGCACACGACACGATGTGCTCGGAAACGCACCACAAATATGGTTATTAATCAAATCAAAGTGAGTGAATGCGCTTCATGACGCTGCTTATCTCCCTTGTTGGAAACAGAAAGTAGTCCAGAAGCAGCGCCTGGCCAGCGCCCTCTATGACGCTGCGACCTAGACAGTAACCTCATCACGAACACAGACAAGAGAATTTAGACAGTAGAAGTAACCCACACAGAGTGGTCTTTCTTTGCCTTTTTACATTTAGTCAAGTTTTGACTAAATGTTTTAAAATAGAGGGGGAATCGAGACGAGGGTCGTGGTGTATGTGTGTGTGTGTGTGTGTGTGTGTGTGTGTGTGTGTGTGTGTTTCATTTTTTGGATAAATGTCTTTGATGACGTCATATCCGGCGTTTTTTAAAAGTTGAGGCGGCACTGTCACACCCTAATTTTTTAATCAAATTGATTGAAATTGTTGTAAAGCAATCTTCGACGTAAGCCGGACTTCAGTATTGCGTTTCAGCTTGGTGGCTTAAAAATTAATTGATGACTTTGGTCATTAAAAATCTGAAAATTGTAATAAAATTTTATTTTATATAATACGATCCAAATTTACATTCATCTTATTCTACATCATTTTCTGATTCCAGAAACATATAAATATGTTATATTTAGATTAAAAACAATCTCTGAAAATTACAAATATAAAAATTATGATCAAAATTAAATGTCCGAAATCGATTTAAAAACAAGTTCATCTTATTTCTTGTCGGTTCCTGATTCCAAAAACATATAGATATGATATGTTTGGATTAAAAACACGCTCAGAAAGTTAAAACGAAGAGAGGCACAGAAAAGCGTGCTATGCAGCACAGCGAAACCACTACCGCGCTAAACAGACTCGTCAGTTTCACTCCGTTTTGCACAAGCGGCGGACTACGGTCATTGTGAAAAAATGCAGTGCGTTCAGTTTCATTCTGTGAGTTCCACAGCTTGACTAAATGTAGTAATTTCGCCTTACGCGACTTTTTTTTTATTTTTTACGACAGTTTGTCAAGTTTTTGAAACACCTTCTTTTGCAAAGTGAAGGCAGCCATCCTGCGCGGTAGCATTATTTGTAACGCAGAATCTTTTGGTTAAACTTTAGAAGCGATCGTAGGGTCTTTTAATCTAGGGTATTATCCCGTTAAATAAAAACAAGAAACAAAACGAGACAAGAAGAGTAGGTCAAATGAACGTTCAATTGTAGACAAAACGAAACAAGCACCAGAACGTCAACCTATCTGTCTAAAGTGGACAAATATGATACACCACAGACAAAACAAAATGACGGGCAATCGCTTTTAATAGAAAACTGTATCGCCGACTAATCGCATCCTGATCTCAGGTTAAAATGAGTTCGGCTCATTCTCTCCCTGACAGGATGCCTTGAGTTTCATTGTCTGGCAAGGAAACCGATTTTTTTTATACATATTTAGAGCTTTTTGTAATGTATTATTGATATAAGAAGATTCGCGATCGTCGATAATGATTTTTCATGGTGTTTTGTAAATTTTAAATTACAAAGGAATTGATATGTAAGACAGTTTCAAGCGAGCTATTTTTCGCGGCTGTATTTACTGTGCAAACAACTCTAAATATGGCAAAAGTGTCACGTGATAATCAACCGTTTGGTTTCGGCGTTCACTGGATTTTTTCTGTAACCAGTTGACAGTGATGAAACCATAATTATATTACGGTCTCCTTCCGGCAGCAGTCCCAAAATTTCGACTTGTTTTGACCTTAGAACGATGTCTTTATCATAACTGTGAAGAACAGAACGGAGATCACTGTCTAAGTCGGCCAATCTGCAATCATTTTCGTCTCGCGAACACTGATCTCAAATTTAGATCAGTGCTCGCGAAAACCATATGGGAGATAACTCTGTATTTTTGTTTTAATAGATTCGCGTAGGACTGTAGCGTCCGGTCAGGGAGAGAATGAGCCGAATTCATTTTGACCTGAGTTCAGGATGCGACTAATCGAATAAAATGCATCCTTTCTCAAACTGAAAAAAAGATTCCAAACAATTTGCAAAACTACCTCCTATATCAATCATTTTTCTCTCTTTTTACATTCAGTCAATTGTGACTAAATGTTTTCAGATAGACCGGGAATCGAAGCGAGGCAATTATATGTGTGTGTGTGTGTGTGTGTGTGTGTGTGTGTGTGTGTGTGTGTGTGTGTGTGTGTGTGTGTGTGTGTGTGTGTGTGTGTGTGTGTATGTAGAGCGATTCAGAGTAAACTATTGGACTGAACTTCATGAAACTTTGCACGAGAGTTCATGGGAATGATATTTCCAGACTTTTTATCTTTTTTTCGATAAATGTCTTTGGTGACGTCATATCCGGCTTTTTGTAAAAGTTGAGGCGGCACTGTCACACCCTCATTTTTCAATGAAATTGATTGACATTTTGGCCAAGTTATCTTCGACAAAGTCCGGACTTTGGTATTGCATTTTAGCTTGGAGGCTTAGAAATTAATTGATGAATTTGGTCATTAAAAATCTGAAAATTGCAATTAACATTATTTTTTTTTATAAAACGAACCAAAAGCAATTTCATTTTATTTTTCATCATTTTCTGATTCCAAAAACATGTAAATATGTTATATTCGGATTAAAAACAAGCTCTGAAAAATAAAAATATGAAAATTTTGATTAAAATAAAATTTCCGAAATCGATTTAAAAACAATTTCATCTTATTTCTTGTCGGTTCCTGATTCCAAAAACATATAGATATGATATCTTTGGATTAAAAACAAGCTCAGACAGTTGAAAAGAATAGAGATACAGAAAAGCGTGCTATCCTGCTCAGCGCAATCACTACCGCGCTGTTCTGGCTTGTCAATTTCACTGCCATTGCCACGAGCGGTGGACTGACGATGCTACGAGTATACGGTCTTGGTGACAAAGTGCAGTGCGTTCAGTTTCATTCTGTGAGTTCGACAGCTTGACAATAATGTTGTATTTGTGCCTTACGTATACGCTACTTGTTTAAAGCTGTCTTTCTTCCCGTGTAAGATATCAAGTACATGGATCACAGGTCCTGTGCTCTAATAACTTGGCTCTCAGCCCCCAAAACACACGCACGCACGCATGTACGCACGCACGCACGCACGCACATACGCATGCACACACATACACTCTCTCTCTCTCTATCTCTTTCGTTCACTCTCTCTCTCTTTCTCTCTCTCTCTGTTTCTCTCTCTTTCTCTCTCTCTTTCTCTCTCTCTCTCTCTCTCGTTCTGTCTCTTTTCCCTCTTTCTCTCTCTCTCTCTCTCTCTCTCTCTCTCTCGTTCTGTCTCTTTTCCCTCTTTCTCTCTCTCTCTCTCTCTTTCTCTCTCTCTCTGTTTCTCTCTCTCTTTCTCTCTCTCTCTCTCTCTCTCTCGTTCTGTCTCTTTTCCCTCTTTCTCTCTCTCTCTCTCTCTCTCTCTCTCTCTCTCTCGTTCTGTCTCTTTTCCCTCTTTCTCTCTCTCTCTCTCTCTTTCTCTCTCTCTCTGTTTCTCTCTCTTTCTCTCTCTCTTTCTCTCTCTCTCTCTCTCTCGTTCTGTCTCTTTTCCCTCTCTCTCTCTCTCTCTCTCTCTCTTTCTCTCTCTCTCTCTCTCTCGTTCTGTCTCTTTTCCCTCTTTCTCTCTCTCTCTCTCTCTCTCTCTCTCTCTCTCTCTCTCTCTCTCTCTCTCTCTCTCTCTGTACTATTTGTACTCTCTTGACTGAGTACAACAGCTGCGAATAATACTCTATATATATATATACGACTAGTGTCTGTCTGTCTGTCTGTCTGTCTGTCTGTTTGCGATGCACGGCCAAAGTTCTCGGTGGATCTTTTTCAAATTTGGACACCGTATTCAGCTACACCCCGGACACAACAGATATTTCAACACGTGCTCTCGGCGCGCAGCGCTGTGCGCGCTGAACCGATTTTTGTGTATGTTTTTTGTTGTTGTCGGGATCCACTACCAGTAACTCTTCCTTATCTTCTCCAGTGTTTTCAGCCGCGATTATCTTCCTTCCTCTGTGTGGCGTCAATCCATATTCCCGTTACTACGTTATTATTTTTAGAATGTCACGATTGCACCCGTAAGTTGTTCTTACTGTAAAAGTAAAAAGGTCGAATCAATTTATAGCCACGCGAAAAATCCACTGTCATCTATCTCTATATATTTATAGATATAGATGTATAGGTTACAACACGAGTGGTTTTTTATATGGCTTGTATTTCAGTCAAGACCCAGCGGATGAATATCATCGGGAGACACGAGCCTCTGGCGAGTGGCTCTCGATTGATATTCCCGCTGGGTCTTGACTGAAATACAAGCCATATAAAAAACCACGAGTGTTGTAATCTGTATATCCCATTCTACCATCAAACACAAAGTGTAGACTACTAGCGGCACTGTTGCGATCTGTGCAGGGTAAAACTGTTGCCAGTGAGACTTAGCCCTTTTGCAACCTTAAACTAAGTGACTGTCGCTGAAAAAATAAAACGAATGAGTGCATCGATAAGTACGCGGTAACACTACTTACAGACCATTTAAAAGCTTTTAAGTAAAGGTTCATAAGTTGCAAGAAAGTAATGAAGTCGAATAGAAATTAATTTAGTTGAAGCGCACAATTCTTTTGTTTTGCGTTTCAGGTCGGCAGAACGGGCGAAACGGGTTTGGGACCCATTTGGCTTACTCGATTCAGAATCGATTCCACGTTGTTTTTCTCGAACGTGTGTAATTAGGCTTATTGACAGAGAAGCAAATTTTAGGGAACAAATATGTAGGTTTAGATTTAACCATTTGCTCCCTATTTGAAATGTATCTACGTGATAAACTGTTTTGCGAGTGTGTTTGCATGGATGAACTTAAACTGGTATGGACGGTGTGAGGAAAACGCGACCGACACGTCTGTCACCGCCGATTGATTGCATTTTGAAGGAATATGACTGGATTACGGAAAAATATGTGGACTTACTGCAGAGCCAGGCAAAAGAGTAGACTTGCTCGCAAAACACGAGAAACAGCCGATGTTTGATAGCTGAAGGCGCACACCAAAACACACTACCGACAGATTCTCAAAAGTCGTCTGCTAACGATGCAAGGGGAGGGTACTCGTGTTTTTGTTTTGGTTCGCAAGCATCTGGTTATCTTGTAAGTTGAATGTTCGGTTTTTTTCGACCTGCATTGCTTTCATAATGAAAGAAACTTTTGCTTATTGCATCTCATACATCAGATCAGTTCTGAGATTCATTTTTGCGTGCAACTGATATGGTTTTCTGAGCCGTGCAATACGATTTTAGAACTTCATACAAATGTGTCACATTGTTCGGCGCGAGGTCAAAGGTCGGGAGGAAAGTAGTCCTTTGCCCAAATCGGAATCTGCACTATCATATATTTTTTGGAGTCCATGATGTATTTATTGAGCTATAAAAATACAACATATATACCCATACTGAAGTAACAGAGACAAAGAAGGGAGGTCATGGGATATATATATATATATACGGCTTCTCTGTGTGTGTGTGTGTGTTTGTGTGTGTGTGTGTGGGTAACACCTGTGGATTGTAGAGTTCTGTTTGTGATGTGGTCTAGCGGCATTGGAGTGTCAGTATGTTCAGGCCTTCCTTCGAGAAGCCATAACAGTTAATCTCAATACCGTTTGAGTGGACTTCGCCTTCAAAGGTGATTGTGGTGTTTAGGCACTCGGTTACATTTGGCGTCGTCGACAGCGATGGGACTCGACATGAAATGTTCAGGCCACTGAATCATTTTCGTGCTGTTCCCATTCCACCTGGGAGTGACCTAAGTTCATTCAAAGGGGGGTCGAGTGTGACAGGGAGACTACTGTCGCCCTTCACAGCAGACTCTGCAGAGTTGTTCGCCTTAGAAGTTGTGGGCTTTCCTTGCATGTACCCGTAAGTTGTCCTTACTGTAAAAGTGAAAAGGTCGAATCAATTCATAGCCACGCGAAAAATCCACTGTCATCTATCTCTATATATTTATAGATATAGATAGATATATACGGCTTCTGTGTCTGTGTCTATGTGTGTGTGTGTGTGTGTGTGTGTGTGTGTGTGTGTGTGTGTGTGTGTGTGTGTGTGTGTGTGTGTGTGTGTGTGTGTGTGTGTGTGGAGGCAACACCTGTGGATTGTAGAGTTCTGTTTGTGATGGGGTCTGGCGACTTTTGTCTGTCTGTATGTTCTGGCATTTGAGAAGCCATAGCAAATAATATAGGGCTTAGAAAGAAGCTCTAAAATTCTCAATCCCGTTTGACAGGACTTCGCCTTCAAAGGTGATTGTGGTGAACCGCACACGCTGGCTGTCTCTGTCTCGCGATTCACCCCGGCGAAGCCGGGTATTCCTCTAGATAGTCTAATATACGAACTGCTGCAGCGGGCGCTTTTTTATCATAATGCAACTTATATCGTGAAGTGTACCGGCACGGTTGTCCTAGAGGTAAGGCGTCCGCCCCGTGATCCGGGGAGGTCGTGGGTTCGAACTCCGGCCGGGTCATACCTAAGACTTTAAAATTGGCAATCTAGTGGCTGCTCCGCCTGGCATCTGGCATTATGGGGTTAGAGCTAGGTCCGGTGTCAGAATAATGTGACTGGGTGAGACATGAAGCCTGTGCTGCGACTTCTGTCTTGTGTGTGGCGCACGTTATATGTCAAAGCAGCACCGCCCTGATATGGCCCTTCGTGGTCGGCTGGGCGTTAAGCAAACAAACAAACAAAATCGTGTAGTGTAAGAGTATAGCGGCTGTATCCGGGTTCCTAGTTTAATTTGCGGGGAACGATTGCACTGGAGTATACAGACTTTGCTATTCAGAGTGGCAGACAATGTTCGTATTGCGAATATTGATCAATGGATTGTAGGCAATCTGCTTCATTATCTTTATGTATTAATTAATTAATCAATTTATTTATTTATTTATTCATTTATTCATTTATTCATATATTTATTTATTTACTTATTTATTTATTCATTCATTCATTCCTTCAATTAGTTATTCAGTGTGGGTCTCTTTGATTCTGCGAAAGCAATATTTTCACTTCGTTGTCTAGACCTAGGCTCTTTTTAATCGTTGTTATTTTTATTGTAATTTTTTTTCTTCTCAAAACCATGTAACCCTAGTTGTTTAAAAAAATTAAACTTTGCCTTGCCTTGCCTTGCATTGCCTTATGGTTAGAAGGGTTACATGTGTTTGTGTGCAAGGGCGTGAAAACAGTCAATACCCATGCAGCAAGGGCGTGAAAACAGTCAATACCCATGCAGCAAGGGCGTGAAAACAGTCAATACCCATGCAGCAAGGGCGTGAAAACAGTCAATACCCATGCAGCAAGGGCGTGAAAACAGTCAATACCCATGCAGCAAGGGCGTGAAAACAGTCAATACCCATGCAGCAAGGGCGTGAAAACAGACAATACCCATGCAGCAAGGGCGTGAAAACAGTCAATACCCATGCAGCAAGGGCGTGAAAACAGTCAATACCCATGCAGCAAGGGCGTGAAAACAGTCAATACCCATGCAGCAAGGGCGTGAAAACAGTCAATACCCATGCAGCAAGGAAGACTACGTGAGGTCAGGGAAGGTGCTTGATTGGCACTTTGCGTGTGAGTGGAAAGGTCCATAATACGCGCAGTAGGTTACCAAGGGTTTGGCTGGTATGGGGGCGGAAGGAGTGCTGTCAGTTTTAACACTAATCTTCCTGTCTCTTTTTCCCATTTATCCCCCCCCCCCCCCCCCGCCGTCCTCCTTCTGCACTCCCCTCTCGTTATCCCCCCCCCCCCGCTCCCAAACCCCCTCCATGATGAGATCGATACACGCGACAGAAGAATCAATATATTTGGGGATGAAGGGAATAAAAGTTTGACAGGGGGGCTGAATTATGGTCCGCGTTTAAACAGCGACTTCGATCAATCAATCAATATGAGGCTTATATCGCGCGTATTCCGTGGGTACAGTTCTAAGCGCAGGGATTTATTTTTTTATTTTTTTATTTTCATTTTATACAATTTATATCGCGCACATATTCAAGGCGCAGGGATTTATTTATGCCGTGTGAGATGGAATTGTTTTTACACAATACATCACGCATTCACATCGGCCAGCAGATCGCAGCCATTTCGGCGCATATCCTACTTTTCACGGCCTATTATTCCAAGTCACACGGGTATTTTGGTGGACATTTTTATTTATGCCTATACAATTTTGCCAGGAAAGACCCTTTTGTCAATCGTGGGATCTTTAACGTGCACACCCCAATGTAGTGTACAACGAAGGGACCTCGGTTTTTCGTCTCATCCGAAAGACTAGCACTTGACACACATTGATCCGCTCGGACGCTCCTTGTAAGCAGTGGGTGTCGTGCGTGTGTTACGCGTGATTGTTCTGAAAAGTGACTATTACATGATTGTTCTGAAAGTCTACTATTTATTTCATCGTAATCATGTAAGCCCTCATACGTGATTGTTCTGAAAGCTTACTAATTTACATGATTGTTCTGAAACTCTACTAAAGGTAAACTTGCTTCACCCGTGAAATGTTGTCAGATATGGAACATTAATAATGTATACCCCTACCCCTGGTGGTTGCTGTGTAATAAAAAAAAAGTGTCACTGAAAACAGATGTGCTAATAGATTTAGCTTTCATGTGTGTGTATGTGTGGTGTGTGTGTGCGTATGTACTCAGTGCACTGGCATCGGAAACGGGGGGGGGGGGGGGGGGGCAGCTGTTCCTGGGATGCAAAAAATAAGTCTCACACAACTTTTCTCACGTTTCACAAATGTGTGCTTATGTACGGAGAGGCTAAGCGGATAGCAAGACTTTTGTTCTGTTTTTTAAATGTTTATATTATTTTTGTATGACTGCTATTATGGTTTTGATTCTTTTGGTTTGTAAGGACCACAGCTGAGCGTGGCATGCATCCTTTCTCGTGCACACTAGCTCTGGTTGACCCATTTCATTGTAACACAATAGACGTTGTTCGGAATTAACTCTGCCGGGTGTGTATTGGTTGTGTAAGAGTACATAATCTTGCTTTCATTGAGTCAAACATTGCAACCTGACACCAAAAGCCAGTCAGTCACTAGCGAGTGGTTGTGTGTGAAAAACGTGTACAAGGGGCACATGTGTCAGATTTGCAATCAAAAAAGCCGACAGAGTTATTTCTCGAGGTGGTCCATTACTCCACCCATCCAGGGAGAACTGTGCATTTAAGGTGCATGGACAATGAATTGACATGTGGTTCTTTTACACGTGTTTGAGACACACCCCTCGCTAGTGAAAGGCCAATAATGTCACGTGACGTTATTTGTCCATACAAAAGCCAGGGGCAAGGGTACTCACTCTTTCATAACCCGTAGAAATCCCACCGAGTTATTTCCGGAATTCGTCTTATCCTTCTGTCACGAATTGTAACGCATCTCGTATAAATGCAAATTCAAGCTTGTCAAACGAAAGATAAAGTGGAAACAGATTGCTTGTACTTTTCTCGCGGAATCAACCTACATTTATAAAGGGAAACATTGGTTGTGGCATTTTCCTCCAAACAATGTTGCCAGGGATATGTAAATGAGTAATTAATTTTTTTCATAAATGTCCCAGTAATCTTTGACACGGTTTACATTCAAATGGAGATGCACGAAGAAAAGTGCTATTGCGGTGTGAGCGTTCACTCTTTGGGAGGGGGGGGTGGAAATTGAATAAAGCTCATAAAGAATAATGACTTGTGGTGCAACACAGTTTTAATTCACCCCAAAAACGTAAAGTGTCAGGAAGAAAAATAAGCAAACGTGTGCGCTTGTTTGTTTGTTTGCTTAACGCCCAGCCGACCACGAAGGGCCATATCAGGGCGGTGCTGCTTTGACATATAACGTGCGCCACACACAAGACAGAAGTCGCAGCACAGGCTTCATGTCTCACCCAGTCACATTATTCTGACACCGGACCAACCAGTCCTAGCACTAACCCCATAACGCCAGGCGCCAGGCGGAGCAGCCACTAGATTGCCAATTTTAAAGACTTAGGTATGACCCGGCCGGGGTTCGAACCCACGACCTCCCGATCACGGGGCGGACGCCTTACCACTAGGCCAACCGTGCCGGTCCGCTTGTGCGCTTTTATCCATTTTCATTTTCAGAAGAAACAAAATTAAAACTTATATAAAACAAGTCGCGTAAGGCGAAATTACTACATTTAGTCAATCTGTCGAACTCACAGAATGAAATTGAACGCATTTCATTTTTTCACCAAGACAATGTGGCATCGTCAAGGACATCACTGACACTATTCACGTGGAAAACGCAGTGAAGTTGACAAGCCAGTATACAGCGCAGTCAGTAGCGTTTGCACTTTTTAACTTTCTGAGCTTGTTTTTAACCCAAACATAACATATATATATATGATTTTAGATTCAGGAACCGACACGAAATAGGACACACTTGTTTTTAAATTGATTTCGGAAATTTAATTTTAATCATAATTTTCATACTTGTAATTTTCACAGCTTGTTTTTAATCCGTATAACATATTTCTATGTTTTTGGAATCGGAAAATAATGAAGACTAAGATTTTTTTTAAATTGGATCGTTTTATAAAAACAATTATTTTAATTAAAATTGTCAGAGTTTCAATGACCAAACTCATTAATTAAGTTTTAAGCCTCCAAGCTGAAATGCAATACCGAAGTCCGGCCTTAGTCGAAGATTGCTTGAACAAAATTTCAATCCATGTGATCGAAAAATGAGGGTGTGACAATGCCGCCTCAACTTTCACAAAAAAGCCGGATATGACGTCATCGAGGACATTTATCGAAAACAAGAAAAAAAAGTCTGGGCATATCATTCCCCAACACTCTCATGTAAAGTTTCATGAAGATCAGTCCAGTAGTCTTCTCTGAATCGCTCTACACACACACACACCCACACACACACACACACACACACACACACACACACATACACACACACACACACACACACACACTCACACTCACACACACACACACACACACACATACAGACATGCATATTAACATACATACATACAAACATACATACATACATCACACCCTCGTCCCGATTCCCAGTCAACGTTAAAACATTTAGTCAAAACTTGACAAAATGTAAAAAAGAACAGTCGCGTGAAGCAAAAAGTGTAGTCAATCTGTCGCCCTGACACTGAAAGATCAACACTCAAGTCATCAGTCATCACTCATCACTAAGACTAGTAAGGTTTGGGCTAGCAGAAACCTGAATTATTTTTAGGCTTCCGAGCTAAAATGCAATCCAATAGTCCAGACTGATTGTTTGCCTACAATAATGTCAATCACAGTGCGGGCTTCATTTGTTTCAAAGCCGGATATTCCGTCATACGTTTAAAAAAATGAAAACAAGCGTGCGATAATATTATTTGGAAGAATGCACTTGACTAAATTTAAAAACAACGTACCGTCAAACCTGTCCATAACGACCGCCCTGAGAACCGATTAAAAGTGTCCGTTATAGACAGGTCTTGGCTAGCAACAAAACCATCGCCGAGGGTCTGTTGGGCTGGTCGTTATGGGCAGGCGATCTATATCGAGAAAAGGTCACTCGGGCAGGTTCGAATGTATTGACCTTAGATAATATTAAAGCGGCAACGACGGCGTGTTTTTGTTCCGTTTAAAGTATTAATGAGCAAAGCAAGTTTGAAATAAGGTTACAGCCTTTAAAAGTATCGTTTCTCAGTAAAGCCTTTTGTTTAAGATTTCACGAGATGCGTCCGTTTGCAAGCCATGTCACGTATTCTAATGTTTTCTTCTCGTACCGATATAAATACATAGGGTTTTAAGTTAATGTAGTTGCTTTTCTAAAGGAATTTGTATTCACATATTTATTTTGTCTCAAAGGCAGGGAATTCCTATTATGCAAAACTGGATTCAGTCAATGACAAGAGTACATCCATATTGCAGTGCTTTTAAAACCTTGAACCCGAATAAGATAATAATAATTGTCAGTAAGTACTGGTGTCACATGACTGATGTGAACCAGTTGATTGGCTAATGGCGATGCGCTAAAACTGTTAGCGCACTCTTGGAGTGCGCTAACTTTTCCACAGAGCGTATTCTTTCGCCCTTTGCCTAAGCGAGACTGTGCTCTTATCCTCAGAATTAATTAATGACATGTAGCTTATATTCTCCACAATACCAAATGACCATAAATTCCCTGCTTCTCAATTAAAGCAGAAGTGTTTGTTTGTTTTCTGACAGATTGCATGTGCCTGTGCCACGGTGCTACTGATCTAAAATAGAAGCCGCTGTGTTTCATCTAATTTTCGCCGACTTGCATAGATTCTTCTCATATGCCGTGTTAGTGGCATGTAGCTTATCATCCACATTACCAAATGATGAGTTAGTATACAATTCCCAGCGGCTAACAGAAAACACAAGTGTTATTCCGATAACGTACCAGCCAGACCAGTTTGGAAGACTGACTCGATCGACTCTGTCATACGTAGCAGACTATGTACACTGAAATACGACTGCATCAGTTCAGTAAATGAATGGTTTCCGAATTATTATTTCAAGGCAAGAACAATCGTAATGGAAAACTTGTAGGGTTCAGAACGTTCTTACCATATATATAAGACTTATTACCTCATGCGTGCAGACTCAGTCAGTGCAGACTGCAGTGGTTCGATTGCTCTTGCCTAGCACAGTAGCAGACGACATAAACCCCGCTCAGCAAATTAACATGTTGGGCAAATGTGAACGAAAAAACGATGGGGATATAATACGTGTAGGTTTCAGAGCATTCTTACCGTTCATATTTAGTATCAGACTCCCCGATGAGTGAAGATACAACACGAGAAATATGCCACATTTATTTTGAAAATGTGCAACCGTCGAGTCCTTCGACTTCGAGTCAATTCAAGGGGAGTCACTCCGCACAGTCAATCCGTCGAACCTCGACTGGAGGTTTCGAATCGCAAATAACGAAGAGTACAGTCCTTTCTCCGAGTTCAAATGAGGTCTCTCTGAAAGATCATCACTGTTCAGCTTAACGCTACACTGGAATTTACCAACAGAAATTAAAATGCGTGTGACGAAAGCACGACACACTTGTGACACCCCACACAAAAGTAGATCTTACTGTACACTGACGACCTAACCACACAGTTATGCCTATTCAAATGCGCGTAGCAAAATGTGCGTTTGGAATCTTCTTTTTTCTATGGCGGTACTGACAATATCGTTATTGAAACAATCCCAGTGCACTAAGGGATTTATAGAGCAAATCTCGAAAATAATTATTGAACTCAGCGCTATGCGCTTCGTTCAATAATGAATTTTCTCGATTTGCTCTATAAATCCCTTAGTGCACTGGGATGTCTCAATAACTTAAATAATAATAATAATTGTCAGTAAGTACTGGTGTCACATGACTGATGTGAACCAGTTGATTGGCTAATGGCGATGCGCTAAAACTGTTAGCGCACTCTTGGAGTGCGCTAACTTTTCCACAGAGCGTATTCTTCCGCCCTTTGCCTGAGCGAGACTGTGCTCTTATCCTCAGAATTAATTAATAACATGTAGCTTATATTCTCCACAATACCAAATGACCATAAATTCCCTGCTTCTCAATTAAAGCAGAAGTGGTTTTTTTTCTGACAGATTGCATGTGCCTGTGCCACAGTGCTACTGATCTAAATTAGAAGCCGCTGTGTTTCATCTAATTTTCGCCGACTTGCATAGATTCTTCTCATATGCCGTGTTAGTGGCATGTAGCTTATCATCCACATTACCAAATGATGAGTTAGTATACAATTCCCAGCGGCTAACAGAAAACACAAGTGTTATTCCGATAACGTACCAGCCAGACCAGTTTGGAAGACTGACTCGATCGACTCTGTCATACGTAGCAGACTATGTACTACACTGAAATACGACTGCATCAGTTCAGTAAATGAATGGTTTCCGAATTATTATTTCAAGGCAAGAACAATCGTAATCGAAAACGTGTAGGGTTCAGAACGTTCTTACCATATATATAAGACTTATTACCTCATGCGTGCAGACTCAGTCAGTGCAGACTGCAGTGGTTCGATTGCTCTTGCCCAGCACAGTAGCAGACGACATAAACCCCGCTCAGCAAATTAACATGTTGGGCAAATGTGAACTAAAAAACGATGGGGATATAAAACATGTAGGGTTCAGAGCATTCTTACCGTTCATATTTAGTATCAGACTCCCGGATGAGTGAAGATACAACACGAGAAATATGCCACATTTATTTTGAAAATGTGCAACCGTCGAGTCCTTCGACTTCGAGTCAATTCAAGGGGAGTCACTCCGCACAGTCAATCCGTCGAACCTCGACTGGAGGTTTCGAATCGCAAATAACGAAGAGTACAGTCCTTTCTCCGAGTTCAAATGAGGTCTCTCTGAAAGATCATCACTGTTCAGCTTAACGCTACACTGGAATTTACCAACAGAAATTAAAATGCGTGTGACGAAAGCACGACACACTTGAGACACCCCACACAAAAGTAGATCTTACTGTACACTGACGACCTAACCACACAGTTATGCCTATTCAAATGCGCGTAGCAAAATGTGCGTTTGGAATCTTCTTTTTTCTATGGCGGTACTGACAATATCGTTATTGAAACAATCCCAGTGCACTAAGGGATTTATAGAGCAAATCTCGAAAATAATTATTGAACTCAGCGCTATGCGCTTCGTTCAATAATTAATTTTCTCGATTTGCTCTATAAATCCCTTAGTGCACTGGGATGTCTCAATAACTTAAATAATAATAATAATAATAATAATAATAATAATAATAATAATAATAATAATAATAATAATAATAAATGAGCATTTATATAGCGCAACATCATAACTTTACAATTATGCTCTTTGCGCTTGACACATTTAAAATTAAAACACAGTTATACAAGCATTTACATCTACATTCATAGTCAACAACGCTTAATTAAAAGCATACACCATCAAACATACATTACAAAAGATTCTTCCACTAAGTTATAAAAACATGAATAAAATAGGTAGTAAAAAACATTCGTTTTAACTAATCGTCTTAGATAGACTGGTAACGTTCCAAAATCCAGAGTAAAACAACGAGAAAGGTTCAGTTTATGGAACGTTTAATTATAAACAAAACGAAGCATTCTCAAGAATTCTTGTGAAGTTTTCGTTTTCTCTGTAATTAAACGTTAATGGGAAAAATCTGGATGACGCCTTGACATTAAAAGCAACATTTTCAACGCAGTAGAATTTGAATCTGTATAGCGCGAGCCTGGCAATCAAAACCCCTGCCACGGTATTTTATTTTAATTTCCCTCAGACAATACGCCAGGGTCGCTTTTTAGAAAGATCGGAGCACCACTAGACATTTAAGTGCAAATACGTTCTTGCGATGCTTTTATAAAATTGTGTTTATAACATCACTCTCGATTTAAAGCTTGTTTTTGAGTAATGTATGTGTGTGTGTGTGTGTGTGTGTGTGTGTGTTTGTGTGTGTCACAGTGTGTGTGTTTGTGTGTGTGTGTGTGTGTTACAGTGTGTGTGTGTGTGTGTGTGTGTGTGTGTGTGTGTGTGTGTGTGTGTGTGTGTGCTTTTCAAGTGACCTCATCCTTTAAAGCACAATAAGTTTTGACAACTTGTGCATCTAGCCGCTTCCACGCGTCGGTCGTTTTTGCTTTTGATCCTGAAAATAAACAGGTGTTTATCTGTTTTTGCAGTGACTTTGGCTGTCCTGTTTTGCTTTAAATAAGATATTCTTATCGAGATAAATTAGCGAGTCAAAACAAATTTCAAACTGATACGCTGAAATTTGGACGAAACGCAGTGAAAAACATCGATGCCAAGGGGAATTCTTATCAATTACCAGATCATTCGTTTTACTTTGCGTTTGGTTTTACCGATAACAGCCATGTAATCGTATTTTCTTGTGAATTTGCTCTAAATGTCCGTGTACATGTACATGGTTTATCTGTGTGTCTATTTTACTACACCGATGTTAACTTCTTCATTTGAAGAAAAAGAAGAACAAGAAGAAAGTAGAGAACATTGGCATCTAACTGCTGCATTTTACTTTATGCTCGCCAGACCGTGAATACTTTCTTGCATCCCACGCTTTTAATTTCGTTTGCCTCCACTAAAACGGCCAGTCTTCCATGGCCGTAAACAAAGCAGCCGCGTACAGTTGAACAATTTGCATGCCTTCGAGGTCAGACCACTTCCGCGGGCATGGCTACCTTTGTGTGTGACCTGCGCCCTATATGTCCGAGTTAAACGGCAGCTTGGCAAGTCATCCGCTAAAAATCGTCTAGACCTGCAGATATAGGTGTTTTCAAGAGAAAACTTGCCGTGTTAGAAGCAGCATGGAAAGAGTGTCAAGGATGATGGCAGCGGCCGTTCATTGAGAGAGAGAGAGAGAGAGAGAGAGAGAGAGAGAGAGAGAGAGAGAGAGAGACAGAGAGAGACAGAGAGAGACAGAGAGAGACAGAGAGAGAGAGACAGAGAGACAGACAGACAGACAGACAGACAGACAGACAGACAGACAGAAAGGCAGACAGAGAATACGGGTATTGCTGGTAGCAAACAACGCAAGAATCATGCGCACGAGCGCACTGTAATTGGTCTCTACACGTGATACGTATAAAATATTAAACTGTGTCGGGCACAACTTCGAGCCATGAATACTGGACCAATGCGAGGAGCAATTATTACCAACGGCGTTATTGGAACTACGATGTTGTCCGCATTAGTCCAACGACAGCTCACAGGGCAACACGAGTTCTCTTCTCACAGCGTTAGTCCAACGACAGCTCACAGACACAGGGCAACACGAGTTCTCTTCTCACAGCGTTAGTCCAACGACAGCCGGGGCGTCCCGCTTGTGCTACGTGTTATTTGTGCTACGTATCGTTTGCGCTATTTTCTGCAGTGCTATCGACACAAATTGCCAAAAACAGTAGTGCTTTCGGCACGTAGTGCTATTGCCACAGTTCACACATGCCATTTTCACTACGTCTCAATAGAACTACGTGTCGATATCACTATTTTTTGAAAAACCAATGTACTGTAGCGCTACGTGTCGATAACGCTACGTGTCGATAGCACTATACTACATGTTCAAACGGCAGACACTTCCCTTTGTGTGTGTGTGTGTGAGTGTGTATATATATTGTCTGCATGGCTGTCTGTCGGATCTGTATGTCTCTGTCTCTCTGTCTCTGTCTCTATCTCTCACTCTCTCTCTCTTTTTTTCACCACGTATTTATTTCATGGTTGTTGTTGTGTGTTTTTTATTTTTTTTATTTTGTTCTTCCCCCATCTCCCGTGGTGTGTATATGAGTCTGTGGCCTAAGTATAATAAACCATTCTGAGTTCTCTCTCTCTCTCTCTCTCTCTCTCTCTCTCTCTCTCTCTCTCTCTCTCTCTCTCTCTCTCTCTCTCTCTCTCTCTGCACCTCTCAATCGCTCTTTCTCTGTACCTCTTTTAAATCGCTCTCTCCTTGTCTCTCCCGCTCCCCTCCCCCTCTCTCTCTCCATCTGTCTTTCTGTCTTCTCTCGCTCTTTCTTTCTCGCTCGCCCTTTCCCCCTCCCCCTTTCTCTCTCTCTCTCGCATGATACCGTATATACACGGATGTTTTTCTGTGTGTGAGTTTGTGTGTACGATACCGTGTGTACGTATGCGTTTGTGCGTGTTCGTGTGTGTGTGTGTGTGTGTGTGTGTGTGTGTGTAATGAAGAGAGAGAGACTCAGAGAGAGAGAGAGAGAGAGAGAGAGAGGAGAGAGAGAGACAGAGTGAGTGAGCAAGAGAGATAGAGACACACACACACACACACACACACACACACACACACACACACACACACACACACTGACACAGACAGACACACACGCACACACATACACAGGCATACATATACACACACAAACCAGACTGAGGAGTGAGAGCGAGAGAAAAAATGAAAAAGAGAGAGTCGTCAGTAAGTAGTGGTATTGACACGTACCGATAATGCCACGTAGGCCCAAGCGCTAAAAGATGTAGTGCTGTCGACACGTAGTGATAATGAACGAATGATAGTGACTCATTGACAAATTATTTGTAGCATTAATCAACGTAGCGATAGCGGCACGTAGCACAAATGACACTTAGGACAAATGACACGTAGCACAAATGACACGTAGCGCTTGCGATACGCACCCACGACAGCTCACAGGGCAACACGAGTTCTCTTCTCACAGCGTTACATTCTACCAAGCATTTAAAACTACGAGAAGAAGACGACGAAGAAGAAGAAGAATTAAGAAGCAGAAAAAGAAAATTAAGAAAATAATGAGGATGAAAGTTGCTTGGTCATATCCAACAATGCTTGTTTTTCTCTCAGGTGCTAGGTTCTTCATAACTCTCACATACTCCTTTTGCACTGTCCATGTTTAGAGTGCTCGTGTCCTTTTATTTCTTTGATCTGTGAGAAGAAGAATCATTTCAAAGAATCTTAAAGGAAAAGTCCAAGGTTTTTAAATATCCCCAAAACTTGAAAATCGAATGCCAAATGTTACAAACATCTCTGGAAAAATATTTTAAAAATTGAAAAAAAATTGTTGTTGTTGTAGTTGCAGATTTAGTGTTGCGGGGCTAACCAAGACAAGTCGCCTGGGGTCAAGTAGTGGTCACGTGATTTTTGGTACACTGTGACGTTGGTACACTGTGACGTCACAAGTTATTGTGTTGATTCTACCACTAGTACCAGCTTGATTTTCACACAGAAAAGTCACCACTGTATGCCCGAAAAGAATGCCTCGGTGGAGGGCAGCCGCAAACAGCAACAACTCGTCAATGTTCCCAGGCATTTCATAGACATAGCACACTTTCCCTCACAAAACTCTGAGTCTCTTGTGGAAATGGAAGAGATGTGTGCAGCACAAGCGTGCAGATTTCAAAGTGTCGGGCACTTTCTGGACACAGATTTCGCAATTTTTCTGCAGCACAAAAGTTGGCGTTTCATCCCTGAAACAAATGTTTTGACCACTGGCAGTGTCTTCCCTTCATAAAAGTCCGGAAAGGGGAGTATTACGCGAGGCTGGTACAGTCGACGAGCCATCGAAACTCCGAGGCGACATACGAACAGCGGATTATCTCACAACAAGGAATGCGCTGAAGGTCAGAGTACATGCTTTTATTTTCATGCATATACGTAAACATTGTTTTGCTGCGCAGCGAATACGAATAATTGGTGCAGAACAGTGTGTCTGGGTCCAGCTGATATTCGCTGGAGTACAGATGCGCCACAGGCTAGATCTACAAAGTTACAGAACGGTCTGAGCTGAGCTAAGAGCAAGAGTAAAAAGTAGTCAGGGTTGTGGACACGTAAGACAATGCGTGTGTCACGTTATCTATTCTATTCAGTCGCAAACTATCCCCTGATATCAATTCATGAAATTGGCAGCGTTTGCTGGAATCATGGCTTAATGCTATTTTTACCAGATCTAAACTTTTGGTGGATGTGCAACCGGTAAGATAAACAGACACCTGCATGTTAGAGACAAGAAGATTACGAATTGTGCAGGGAATTAATCTTTCTGCATTGACTGAGAGACGCAAAACCAGTCTAATTGCTACAACATGGATACACATCCAGACGACTTCCAGAGGGTGTCTAAATGTTCAATGTACTGTATAGATCAGAAGCATACTTTCGAATTGATTTATACTCACACTCATTTTCTCTCTTCTTTTACTTCCAGACCTTTCATCATCACTCACGGCCACTGGTCAGAACAGGTCACTAGACACTGACACCGTGACCATTCCAGATTTCCCGGTTCTCCGTGATCACAACGCAACTGTTGACCAGTCCTGTTCCTACCGTCCAGAATCACCACAGGAGAAAACCAACGTGCCATTCATCGTAAGATTTTTGTTTTGTTTTGAAAATTAGTACCTTATTCTAGCTTTGCAAAAAACGAAAAAGTGTCTTTGACAGATACCATCCAAATAATACGTTATGAAAACAAGTACAAGTTCATTTCTACTCATGTTAATCGTTTATGCTTTCTGTGCTGAGCGACATATGGATTGAATTTCTTTCGTTACTCACCTCCCGTCAACCTGCAAAACTATATCTGTCGAAGTAGTTTCAAATAAAGTCAGTATGCTTCCGAATAAAAAATATAAAAAGGGTATTTTCTGAAAATAATGTTTAATTATAGACCAAAACAAAATATTCACGAGTATGTTGTTGACCTGATGGTCTTTATGGTAGACAGCAAGAGTTGCATGTTCAAGACGTTTAAGCAGTACATTTGAAAGAGCAAGGTAATTTAAGGTGGTATAATTTTAATGGTAGGTTCCACTGTGAGGCGACATGGAGGGTATCTTTGACGGACTCATTCAACATTCATACCCATGGGCCATGCACATCACCTCAAACACATAAGCTTTGTTCTTGAGTCAAATTTATTGGCTTCATAAATTTATATTGTGAATTTTTGTCCGTTTGCAGATTGGCTTATCTGTGAATTTTTTCGAAAATATCTTGCGATCTACGTACGCATAATGTAACACATGAAGAAGAACATAAACAGTTCGTCAAAAGGAATCTAATTTGCATTTCAACCCATGTGCCTTCCTTATTGTTAATTTTTTCTTCATAAAGACTACTTGAAATAAACAAAATGTTTAACCATTTCAAGGCCTCTGAACACGTTTAAAAAAAATGCAGGTCTTTGCTCACTATATCAGATCTGCCAAGGCTCAGTTTACACAGGTAAAATCATCTGTCGACTTGAACACATACCAATAATCAACAGCCTCACTGCTTCTTGGAGCTGGATTTTGTGTGTGGAATGAATCACACATGTGGCGTTTTAGAATATAATTCATAGAAGATATATGTACATTCTTGCAGAAAGGCTTTAATTTAATAATTCGGTCTTCGTGATGTTCTCTTAAAATAACTAACATGTGTTCCCTTTGCCGGACCTCTGAACCAGTTTTGTGAATATGCAGGTTAAACTCGTGCTTTTTCTGTGTTATCAATGTATTTCTCATCCAGGCATGGATGCCTCCTCTTAAATGGACAGCCCTTCGACAGCCCTTCCCGTGTAAACGATTGGGTTCAAAATCTCAAATCTTACCAGGCTTTTACATGGGATGTGGCCATCCTTCCGTTTTGAAAAATACCAGAACTCAACACTCTGTAACAGTATGAGTACTCTCTTTGCGAATGTAGATTTTTATGAATTAATTTCTTAAACGCCACACGTGTAAAACATTCCCTAAAAAAATCCAGCTCCAAAAACCAGTCAGGATGTTTATTCCTGGTATATGTTCAAGTCAAGAGATTTTTTTCTCCATGTAAAAGTCTTCGCAGATCTGTGTAGTGAGCAATCCTGTTTTGGAAAAGGACGTGCCTTTATGCCTGTATAGACGGTTTGATTGTTGAGATACCTGGTGGCAATGACCGCACGGGTGGCAAGAGGTAGTAATGCACAGATGACAAAAAACCGACCTGCATTTAAAAAAAGTTAGGAGGCCTTGATAGGGGGAAACATTTTGTTAATTTCCAGAATCTTTATGAAGAAATAATGAACGAGAAGAAAGTCTGGTCTTGAAGTAAATGCAAATTAAACTATGTATACTTTTGACAAACTTTTCTGTTCTTATTCACATGTTAAAATGTGTGCAGAGATCGTTAGTTACTTCCCCAAAACCATGTTTCAGGCAACAGGCAAACGGAAAATACTGAACACAAGCTATGCTGACCGGCTCATGGACTGACTACCTGATGCTGGAGTACACCAACAGTGGAAAAAGTCTGGAACAAAATGTTGCAGAATGTGAACCATGTACCGGACAACATGACAACTCAGTATCTTCAAACCACGCAGGAATCTGTTCAACCAAAGATACTAGTTCAACACAGTCACACGATTTGTAAAAGTATACTGTTCAAAAAAAGAAACGCATAGTTGCTACTTGCCAAATTTGTTTTATTTTTCGAAAAAATTAACAGAAAATCCAATATTTAGATTATTTGTTTGCAATTTGGTATGGACACAGTTAAATGCACACACAGTTCATTTGCATCTTCAAATCAATCAGTCAATCAATACGATTGGGTGCCGAGGCTGTCAAGTCAGTAGGGGGTGTGACTGCCTTGAGCAGCAACAACTGCCCGGCACCTTCTGGGCATGGACTGGATCAGATGCCGGATATCTTGCTGTGGGATGGTGTCCCACTCCTCCTGAAGTGCCTGCAATAGATCGCGGTGATTTGCCGGCGCTTCTTCTCGCCTGCGCACACGTCTGTCCAATTCATCCCAGAGGTGTTCTATCGGGTTCATGTCTGGCGACATGGATGGCCAGGGAAGCACCTGGACATGGTGGTCGGTGAGGAACTGGGTGGTGAGTCGTGCTGTGTGCGGGCGAGCGTTGTCCTGCTGGAATATGGCATCCTGGTCAGCCAGAAGAGGAAGGGCGTGTGGGCGCAGAATTTCCTCCACGTATCGCTGGGCAGTTATGCGCCCTTGGACGTGCACCAGGGTGCTCCTTCCAGCGGTATTGATCGCCCCCCACACCATGACGCCTTCACCACCATGAACGGGTGCCTCATCCACACAGTTGGGCGCGTAACGTTCGTTTACTCTCCGGTAGACCCTCCTCCGACCATCATGTCGCTGGAGCAGGAAGTAGGACTCGTCGCTGAACCACACGTGTCTCCAGTGATTCCGGACGGTCCAGCGAAGGTGCTGGTTGCCCCACTGCACTCGGTTCTGGCGATGGCGGCGGGTGAGGACAGCTCCTCTGTGAGGTCTGCGAGCTCTCAAACCAGCTTCATGCAGGCGGTTCCGCACGGTCTGGTCCGATAATCGGTGTGGCCCGGGGAGAGCCTGGACAGAAGATGAGGCCGACAGGAAACGATTCCGGAGGTGGCGGAGCGGTATGAAGCGGTCGTGAGCAGCAGTTGTCGCCCTTGGTCTTCCCGCTCGTGGCAAGTCAGCAACAGAGCCAGTGGCTTGAAACCTGACCCACAGTCTACTGATGGTGCTCTGGGACACGTGGAAGTGCCTGGCGATTGCACTTTGACTTTGGCCTGCTTGTAAACGACCCAATGCAATTTGGCGGTCTTCTCTGCTCAATCGGGCCATCTTTCGTCGCTGAATTGTCGTCTGATTTCTTTGTGGCGAACAATCCGCTTTTATGGGTTTTGGAAGACATGGTGAGAGCTCAATATTCCCCGAGTTTCACGAGATTACACTGAAGCATGACGAGTGGTCATGCCAAATGAGCAATTTTGACATTGTAGCCACTGATAACGCATGCGTCACGTGCAGAGCTCACTTGTGGCAATGGACGAAAGGTCGACGACCAGATAAACATTTTCTGCAGTTTGGTGGATATCCTTGTAGCCATATAACTAAATTAACCAAATATTACAAGCTATGCGTTTCTTTTTTTGAACAGTATATATTTCAGCCTTCTGTAGCTCAGGGAGTTTGAACCCCACTCTTCATCCGTTTGGGAAAGTATTTCTGATTGTTTTGACTGCACAGGTTGGTAATGGTACTCTGATGCTTCTGCCTAGAAACCCCACTCGCTAGCGCACCAGCTGCCTGTTATGGGTAAGCGACGTGCCTGTATTTCCTGCAAAGCAAGACAGAATAAAACAGCAGCTTAGTTTGAGCTTTTAAGACATTCGTACCAGAGAAAACGTGTACGTGTTTGTTTGGAGAGGGTGGATAGAATCATAAGACACGCTGTGTCTATGTGACGTAGAGCAGGTTTTCAAATTCATGCTGAAGCACTGTGTGATCGCTATTTTTTTGGCATATCTTACCTTGATTTCAGATAGACTGGGAACCGAAATGAGGATGTTCACATGAATAAACTATGCTGATATGTATGTGTTTAGAAATAAATAATAGTTTTAATCATATATGATGGTGTGGTTTTTTTTTAACCCAATGTGATATTTTCGTATTTGAAAACAAATTGTACACTCTGTTGTCAATTTTACTTTCAGTTTCAGATAAATAAATCTATCATAATGGAAATCATCTGTTTGTGTTGTGTTACTTACCCATTTTGATCAATGTTGAGTCGTCCATATTCCTGTGTGTACGCATAGTATGCAGTTTGAAGGTAGTATATGTCCGAGCAAACATAGGAGGATGTGCTGTTAGGCTGTCTATCTCCTCATCCAGGTTTTCCAGATATTTGAATTTCGTTCCCTCTTGGAGTTTCTGCACTGACACCTGATAAGCAAAATACACGTATCACTCTGTGATCATGGCAAAATGCATCATCCGTATGCCCCGTTCAAAAATTACCTTGAGATTCTAAGGTATACACATAAATTGGAGTGGATCACAAAAACAACACGAACAGTAGTACATGTATATATTCAGTTTAAAAATTCATGCAATGAGAGTCAATAACCCGATTTAACCCCAGGTAGATTCAGGGTCCCACTGACTGAATCTCATATGGTTGCTTTTCGGCACACACCACACATTTTTAATGGGACTGTGAGGTTTTGTTAATACAGTAAAATATATAGTAGCAACGTACTGTCTGTTCAGTGTTCGTGACGTTTGAGAATACCGATCTATGCACTAACGCATTGTCTTTTTGTAGTGTGACTGTCCGATATTGCGTACTCCTAAAAATCAATAATCAAAATGTTTGAACTGCTGTAATCGTGTTTCAGCATATGTCTGACACTGACAGTGCTTATTTGCTTCCAAAACGGCTTGCGATATCACGCCATCAGCGTTTCGCCACTGCTCAGAAAATCTTATGATTTCAGATCTAGTTTGAGATCGGAAATCACGTGTGCTCGTTTAAAAAAACTAAATTCATTTATTACTTCCCTTTGACCGTTTCGCAAGAAAAATGTCAGGATCACTATTAGATCTAGTATTAGCACATGAAAGCAGCCCACCGCCATTTCAAAAAAGTTTCACTGTTTAGTGGTGTCGATGTCATGTAGTGTCTTACTGTCGCAAATAAAAATACCAGGATAATTGCAGTTTTGTCCGCAAGAAACAGGCTTTGCGCAATGTTAACTTGATGTCTACATGTTTCGTTGTGTGACTGAAGAATTACTCAGAAAGATAAAATAAGGATAGTCGCGTGTGAACATCACTGTTGAAGCATTTATTCTAAACTGGGCAGCTCAAGGACGAAATCCTTGATTAAAGATAGGAAAATAAACAACACCAGATGCCTGAAATAATAGCATAAATCCATAATCTTTACATGCTTACAGATCTGTGGAAGCACATCAACTGATCTGTGAAAAACACACCTGACTTCGATCTAGCATGCACGAGGTAGCGACTACGGACTAGTGTTTCAACATCACAACAAAGAGAATCACATACCATTTCGTATTGCCGCTTATGCTGGCTCTGTTTCAAGCAGTTCCTTGTGGCCTCGCCAGCATTGTGACGACGAAGAGGCTCAAACGGGCACGCTAAAACCTCAGGCTGGCTGAAAACCGGTCCGTATTCCACTTGTCTTCCTTACTGCTTGGCCTTGAGCCGGCCATATTTGTTGTTCAAGGCTCGTGACGTAGCACACGTATGTGCACAAGGTCATGAGCCAAGACTGCGCGCGCGATGGAACGATTCAGAACAACCAAAAACGAGTCAAAGTATACTTTTTGGATTTCTGTGTTCATTTTTACACACGCATTTGTGG
Organism: Littorina saxatilis; assembly: GCF_037325665.1. Taxonomy (NCBI): domain Eukaryota; kingdom Metazoa; phylum Mollusca; class Gastropoda; order Littorinimorpha; family Littorinidae; genus Littorina; species Littorina saxatilis. The sequence goes on along the minus strand of NC_090257.1, from coordinate 16,379,374 downwards.
TTGATGAATTAAGAGGGTCAACGTATCAAAAGTGACCCTAAACCTTGGACTTTTCCTTTAAAGAAACTGCAATTAAGAGACCCTAGACAAGAGTGACGTAAGATGTCTGGACACCCAACGGCGGGAGCTAATTACGCAACGCGACTCGTCGGAAACCATCATGACCAAATCCACAGGGGCACTGACTAGTGGAGAGTTTCATTCACATCCATCCGTTAAAGATACCTTCCTTCACGTGCACACAGAGAATACGACATTGCTTGCTGTGTCTCGTACACTGTCACGATCGGGTGACAGAGACCAAGAAAGTGTCACTCAGTGGAGTGCCTGTTCTTGGTCGATTATGATAGAAAGCGCCTGTACGTGATATTGGGCTACAGCAGAGTTTGCTGACAGTGCTCAATGAACACGGAGGGTTTGCTGCGCACGAGTTTTACAGTGGAGGTTTCTGCTGTCATAGGGCTGACGGTTTTTCGCTGACAGCGCGCACGGGATTTTCAGGGATTGAGTTTCCCGTGTCTTTTTTCTGCTTGGGGAGGCAAAATTGTGTATAGCTGGACTGGTTTTGTGACAAGGTCAGTCACGTGTATTTGGCTAGGTTGTCTGACAGAGACACGAGTACGGGGCACTTGACACCCAGCGGCAGAAGGGGAAGGATCTAATACACAGTTTCTAGAGTATGATGGTTTTTCACCGAGTATTATATTCGGCACTCTAAGGGAACTTCCACCAATTATTTCTTTCTCACTGCCACGTATTTTGCTGAGGACAAGTCGTCAACTTTCCTTCGTCGGCGATGGCTTTCGCATAAGGATTCGACAAGGGGTTCTGGATGTTGTTGTCACTGTTGACGAACAGAGGCGTTTCCAGGGAGGAAGCGGATTTTGCTTCCATGAGAGTACAATCATAGGCTTTTGAGGTAATAAATCATTATTTAACGCTGTTGATGAGTCTGTGTTGTGGAATGAAATACTCTCTGTTGTTCTTTCCAGGTTAGCGCATAATTTACTCTCTGTGACGCTAAAATACTAATCTGTATATGGTTTTTGCAGATAGGGAGAGAAGGACGGAAAATGGCTGTTTTGTTGTTGTAAAAAGTCCGTTTTGTGCAGGCCCACGTGCTCGATGAGATATTTAAAGATGACATGTTTTAAGGTGGTGGGTGAGGGGTAGCTGACATGTTTAGTGCACCGATGCTTTCTGTTTGCAGCCTTCGTTCGTTTCGGTTCGTTTTCCTGTAACCGCTGCACGGCTGCCTTTGGCGGGACACTGCTAGCTGCAGACGTTGGAGCTGGGACCTGAGGAAGCTACGCTAACCGGCTAACCAGCAGACCGGCTAACCAGCGAACCGGCTAACCAGCAACCCGGCTAACCAGCGAACCGGCTAACCAGCAACCCGGCTAACCAGCATACCGGCTAACCAGCATACAGAAAGAAAGCTAAGTGCACCGTGTCTTACGCACCCCGTTGACCACCGTTGTCTTTTCTTATCTGTGATTTCATTGGAGTAGTGACAACGTGGGGTGTGTGACCCCTGCATGAACTAGAGCTTTTTGAACAGAACATTCTCATTTGACTGTATTTACACGGGATCAGCGTGTTACTATAATTTTCTATATACTACTGGCATTTTGTCAGTGATCACGGGTTTTTTACGTGTTGAGAACGTAAAAGGAACATATTTTGAGTGAAGGCTCGAGGGAGGTGGTGAGTTTATACATAAACAGGCGTCTGAAACTTATCCTTTTGTTGACTCTATTTAATTGTATGACTGCGAGAGTGGATCGTGGTGTGGTTAGTTAATTAGTAGTAATTAACCGGTTCATAATCACCTTAAGTGATATATTGAAACGTGACACATGGGGGCCAAGCCGGGATTTACTCAGTTAATTTCCAACTGATAAAAACCCACCAATTAAGGATAACTAAGAGCAGATAATCTCGTCAGTGCTCGACCTATTTTCTGCTTGGTGCTACCCTTTTTTGTATAGTTTTGATCATATACCACACCTTAAGCGATTCACATCTTGCAGGAAATGTAAATTGTAATTTGTGAGTTATTGTATGCGCTAACTGTGATTACCTCCCTTTCCTTTGTTTGTGAATCTTTGTTGTTGTACGTTCAGAGTTTTCCGTTGCAGAGAGCTGAGCGGGGTTAGCGGATTCGTTATTCGTTTTACTCAGTTTTCTCTACATTGTTGTTTCGTATTCTGTAACAGGTTACATTTCTACCGTCTTGTTTTACTTGGATTTTTCTCCATATTTTGACTTTGTTGGAATTTTGGGGGAGAAGGGTCCGAGGACTTCTGTCCTAACCAAGGCTGTGGGAGACACTCTGTTTCACCGCAAAAAGCAGCCGATAAAGTAGGCCACGGCTGTGGGAAACACTTTGTTTCACCGCAAAAAGCAGCCATAAAGTAGGCTACGCGATTTGTTCTACACCGTTTGGATTTTTCTTCTGCATTTTCTGGTTACTGGATTTTTGTATCCATCGCTTTCATCACCGCGTGTTCTAGCTATAGCTGCGTTAGACTTACTTTTGTGATAAAGCTTTGCTAAACTAACCATGGCTACAGGGGGATCTCCTACGAAGAGATTAACTTTTGAGACTCCTGGTAGTGAGGAACAGACAGAGCGAGACGCACGCGTTAGAGCGCGTAGTTTGCTTAAGCGCAAGGAGCTGGAACGTAGGGAAGACATAGAGCGACAGACGAGAAAAGAAGAGCTTGACAGACAAGAACGACAGGCCGAACGTGACAGACAGGACAAGAAGGACGAACTTGACAGACAAGAAAAAGAACGACAGGCCGAACGACAGGCAGAACGAGACAGACAGGAAAAGAAAGACGAACTTGACAGACAAGAAAAGAAAGACGAACTTGCAAGACAAGAAAGAGAACGACAGGCCGAACGTGACCGTCAGGATAAGAAAGACGAGCTTGAGAGACAGGAACGACAGGCCGAACGACGGGCCGAACGTGACAGACAGGAACGGAAAGAGAAAGAGCAGGCGGATCGCGATCTCCAGCTAGAACTGGCTAGGCTACAGGCCGAGAAAGGTACGCTTACTCAGGCTAGCGCGCCGACGTTTGTTGCCGACCGTACGAGACTGCCGACGTTCGACGATGACAAGGACGAGCTCGACGACTTTTTACGCCGGTTTGAGCGCATTGCATCTGACCAGAAGTGGGAAGAGGCCACGTGGGCTAGCCGCCTTAGCACCTGCCTGAAAGGACGCGCTTTGCAGCTCTACAACGCTTTGGATGACGACGAGGCGAGAGACTATCAGGCACTAAAGAAGGCGTTACTCCAGCGCTTCAACCTGACTGCGGAAGCCTACAGACGACGTCTGCGTAACAGCAAGAGACTGAGCGGCGAGCTGAGCCATCAGTTTGTGGCACGCCTTAATCTCTACCTGCGGCGCTGGGTGGAGATGGCCGAGAAGAACTGGACCGTCGACGACCTTGCCGACCTCATTGTCATGGAACAACTGATGTCCAGCCTGCGACCTGAGGTGGTGACCTTCGTGCAGGAGCACCAGCCAAAGACTACTCAGGAGGCAGCCGACTGGATCAGAGTACACGAGGACGCCCAGGCGATCTCCGGCAAATCCTCAGGCTCACGGCCGGGAAAATCGGGAAATTCAGGTTCTTCAGGACCCAAGGACGGGAAGGACGATCAGGGACACAAGGGATCAAGTTCCAGATCTGACATCCAGTGTTACTACTGCAACAAGCGGGGCCACGTGAAGAAGGACTGCCACAAGAGACAGGCTGACCAGAAGGGCGTACACTTTGTTGGCAGTGAGGAGCTAAGGGACGTCACGAGCTCATGCACAATTCCACAACTCTGCGTTCCGTGCTCTAGGAAGCATTTCCAGCCCCACTGCAACGTCTACGTTAACGGAGTGAAGGGCGAAGGTCTGCGGGACACAGGGGCAGACATGATAGTGGTTCGGGCGAGTCTAGTTCCAGCTATGGCCTACACAGGAGACAGCATAAGAGTGAGAATGGCCGAGGCATCTCACGCTTACGACTTGAACACGGCAGTGATCAAGGTCGTAACACCGTTGTTCACGGGGACCATTGTGGCCGTCGTCATGGACGATCCTCCATGCGACCTGCTCATCGGAAACCGGGTTCAGTTTGTGGACGGCGTCACCAGGGAGGTTCCCGTTTATCGGTCTCCCGACGTCATTTCAGTGCTCACGCGGGCACAGGCGGAGCGAGAGGACAAACCTCTCAAACCCCTACCTGCTGCACGAGCTGCCCTGGGGAACGTGACCCCCGCGCTTCTCGCGAAGGCTCAGGCATCTGATCCGACATTAGCGACTCCTCGGGAGCACGCGAAGTCGGGGAAGGTGAAGCTGAGCGGGAAGCATGGGAGGTCAAGGTTCCTCAGGGACAAGAAGTTGCTCTACCGTGAGTTCAGCAACCAAGAAGGTACATTCAAACAGGTTGTCGTGCCTCGCGAGTTTCGCGAGGGTGTCATGGCAACGGCACACGACTCGATTCTGGGAGGTCATCTTGGTACCAAGAAGACCACGGATCGTGTCTGGCGCCACTTTTACTGGCCAGGCATCTGCACGGATGTCCGACGTTTCTGTGCGTCCTGCGATAAGTGCCAGAAGGTGGTTGCCAAAGGAAGGGTGAGGAAGGTCCCCTTAGAGAAGATGCCGCTCATCGACGAACCCTTTCGTCGGGTGGCAGTGGACATCATCGGGCCCATCTTGCCTGCGTCTGAGGACGGAAACAGATACATTTTGACCATGGTGGACTGAGGAATGCAGCTCCGCATTCAACACCCTGAAGAGGCGACTCACCAGTCAGCCTATTCTCCGACTACCAGACCTGAACAAGGACTTCGTGCTGAGGACAGACGCTTCAGGGAAGGGACTTGGGGCAGTGTTGCTTCAGGAGACAGAGGGGTTTTTGCACCCTGTTTGCTTCGCCAGCCGTAAGCTGACCTCGGCCGAGGCAGCGTATGCAACGGTTGAACGCGAGTGTCTCGCCATTGTCTGGGGCATCCAGAAGTTCGAAGCGTACCTGTACGGACGACCTTTCTGTCTGGAGACGGACCATCAACCTCTGCAATATCTTCAGGTTGCAAGGTTGGCAAACGCCAGACTTATGCGCTGGGCGTTGATTCTCCAACCGTACCAATTCACGGTACGCGTCATTCCGGGCGCCAACAATGTTGGAGCTGACTTTCTCTCTCGGGCTGTAGAGGAGAACATGACTGTGAGCGAAACCGAGGTTTCGTCTTGAAGAGGGGAGGTGTGTCACGATCGGGTGACAGAGACCAAGAAAGTGTCACTCAGTGGAGTGCCTGTTCTTGGTCGATTATGATAGAAAGCGCCTGTACGTGATATTGGGCTACAGCAGAGTTTGCTGACAGTGCTCAATGAACACGGAGGGTTTGCTGCGCACGAGTTTTACAGTGGAGGTTTCTGCTGTCATAGGGCTGACGGTTTTTCGCTGACAGCGCACACGGGATTTTCAGGGATTGAGTTTCTCGTGTCTTTTTTCTGCTTGGGGAGGCAGAATTGTGTATAGCTGGACTGGTTTTGTGACAAGGTCAGTCACGTGTATTTGGCTAGGTTGTCTGACAGAGACACGAGTACGGGGCACTTGACACCCAGCGGCAGAAGGGGAAGGATCTAATACACAGTTTCTAGAGTATGATGGTTTTTCACCGAGTATTATATTCGGCACTCTAGGGGAGCTTCCACCAATTATTTCTTCTCTCTGCCACATGTTTTGCTGAGGACAAGTCGTCAATTTTCCTTCGTCGTGCGATGGCTTTCGCATAAGGATTCGACAAGGGGTTCTGGATGTTTTGTCACTGTTAACGAACAGAGGCTGTTCCAGGGAGGAAGCGGATTTTGCTTCCACGAGAGAGTTACAATCATAGGCTTTTGAGGTAATAAATCATTATTTAACGCTGTTGATGAGTCTGTGTTGTGGAATGAAATACTCTCTGTTGTTCTTTCCAGGTTAGCGCATAATTTACTCTCTGTGACGCTAAAATACTAATCTGTATATGGTTTTTGCAGATAGGGAGAGAAGGACGGAAAATGGCTGTTTTGTTGTTGTAAAAAGTCCGTTTTGTGCAGGCCCACGTGCTCGATGAGATATTTAAAGATGACATGTTTTAAGGTGGTGGGTGAGGGGTAGCTGACATGTTTAGTGCACCGATGCTTTCTGTTTGCAGCCTTCGTTCGTTTCGGTTCGTTTTCCTGTAACCGCTGCACGGCTGCCTTTGGCGGGACACTGCTAGCTGCAGACGTTGGAGCTGGGACCTGAGGAAGCTACGCTAACCGGCTAACCAGCAGACCGGCTAACCAGCGAACCGGCTAACCAGCAACCCGGCTAACCAGCGAACCGGCTAACCAGCAACCCGGCTAACCAGCATACCGGCTAACCAGCATACAGAAAGAAAGCTAAGTGCACCGTGTCTTACGCACCCCGTTGACCACCGTTGTCTTTTCTTATCTGTGATTTCATTGGAGTAGTGACAACGTGGGGTGTGTGACCCCTGCATGAACTAGAGCTTTTTGAACAGAACATTCTCATTTGACTGTATTTACACGGGATCAGCGTGTTACTATAATTTTCTATATACTACTGGCATTTTGTCAGTGATCACGGGTTTTTTACGTGTTGAGAACGTAAAAGGAACATATTTTGAGTGAAGGCTCGAGGGAGGTGGTGAGTTTATACATAAACAGGCGTCTGAAACTTATCCTTTTGTTGACTCTATTTAATTGTATGACTGCGAGAGTGGATCGTGGTGTGGTTAGTTAATTAGTAGTAATTAACCGGTTCATAATCACCTTAAGTGATATATTGAAACGTGACATACACTACATTGCTTGCTGTGTCGTACACAGGGAATACTACATTGCTTGCTGTGTCGTACACAGAGAATACTACATTGCTTGCTATTGTCGTACACAGAGAATACTACATTGCTTGCTGTGTCGTACACAGAGAATACTACATTGTTTGCTATTGTCGTACACAGAGAATACTACATTGCTTGCTGTGTCGTACACAGAGAATACTACATTGTTTGCTATTGTCGTACACAGAGAATACTACATTGCCTGCTGTGTCGTACACAGAGAATACTGCATTGCTTGCTGTGTCGTACACAGAGAATACTGCATTGCTTGCTGTGTCGTACACAGAAAATACTACATTGCTTGCTGTGTCGTACACAGAGAATACTACATTGCTTGCTGTGTCGTACACAGAGAATACTGATTTACAGATTTACAAGAGTTTTGTTTTTTAGATATTGAGATATATTTGAAAAAGCAACTTCTTCTTCTTCTTTTTCGTTCGTGGGCCGAAACTCCCACGTTCACTCATGTTTTTGTACGAGTGGATTGTTACGTGTATGACCGTTTTTCCCCCCGCCATTCAGGCAACATACGCTGATTATGGGGGAAGTGAAAAAGCAACGGTTGTGCCTTTGACTCACTGCAGACGGAATTAATGGAACAGGACACAAGAAAATGGGTTGATTAAAATCAACATGGCCGAAGCAATGTTTTCATAAAAGAAGCGGTATTGTACGGGCACATGTAGAATTTGGGTTACATGTGTTGCAGAGTATTTGAAAATCCGCAGGCATAAAAACATGCAAAGAAGAGTGATAGGTCCCTGTTGTGAATATAGTCAAGTGGATAAATTGATTACTTATGTTTCACACTAGTTTTGCTGTTACAGCAGTCCCTCTCATGAACGGACACCCTTGGGCCAGTGCAAACTTGTCCGTACATTGCAGGTGGCCGGTCACGGGAGAGCCCCCCCCCCCCCCCCCCCATCACACACACTCAGGCACACTGACGGACTGAGTGAGTCTTTGCTACTGGTGAACGAGCTCTATACTACTTGTCCTAAAAAAATAAGGTCAAACTACTACAACTTACAACTGAAAGAAAAAAAACTGTCCTGTAAAAATGACGTTAAATCAACGGTGTCAGAAAAAGAGAGATAAAAGAAATCCTCACATTTCTGTGGATACAGGCACCCCATGAAAGCAGCCACGAACATACTCACAGAGGCACACATGCTTGTGCAGATACTTTGCAAAAATATGAATTGAAAACCTGCACATGTGGTAATTTCTTTTTTTGTGTGTGGCTTTATTGAATACTTCAGGCAGTGACTTTTCCCTGTCCAGTTTTCTCTTTCGTCTCTCTTACCCCTCGCTTACCCACCCCCCACCCCCTTACCCTCCACTCCCTTTACCCAGCCCCGACAGCACAAATTTGTAATCTGCAAGGCAGAGTACACATTTTCTAAAAGGAAGACTACTCCTCTTCAATTATATCCAGAGATCTTCCAGCTGTCTCCACCATAAACCAAGTGGTCGAGTCTTATACCCCCTTTCCACACAACCGTTCTAGGTCCCGTTCCTGTACCGACCAATGAACGGTGCAGGCACGGGAGGGATCGGTACAGAACCGCAATGAACGTAACTGATCGTTAACGGAACTGCTTTGAACGGTAGGGTCGGTAGGGACGGCTGAGTTTGGACTGCATGTTCAAATTTTTAGCCGTTCCCCTCCCGATCAGAATGAACAGTAATGGAACCTCAACCCATCGGTAACGGAACGCTTGGATCGTAAAAGGAACTTAAAACAACGGTAACGCAACGGTAGCGCTCTCACACACTGAGTTGTCATACCCGCATTCCACTCATCCGTTCTAGGTCCCGTTCCCTTACCGACCAAGGACGGCTGCCACTATGGTCAGACGCTGCCGAAATATGCCAAAAAACGGCCGTTTGCGCAGCGTTCCATTGTTGTGGCAGCAGTTCTTGGTTGGTACGGGAACGGGACAAAGAACGGTTGTGTGGAATGGGGGTATAACTTTTGACACCGACAAACTGAAGAATGAACAGATCTATGAGGTAACCATCTCAATGGTCCAGGCTCAGGAAACAAAGAGTATAGATGGCCTGGGGCGATTGTAGCTTCCCTTCTTCGTGTCCGATAGACAAGGACAATAAATAGTAGAGCATAGTGCAATTTCATGTTGGCATCTTCTCCACTGAAAGCTATAACCCAACGACTGAAGACCAAAGTGCTTTACCCCACTTCTGACCCGAATCACCCCCCCTCCTGCTAGGTACACGTGCACTCAAGTTAACCTCTGCTTTGACCTGTGTGCCAGGAGTCGGATGAGAGAGAGAGAGAGAGAGAGAGAGAGAGAGAGAGAGAGAGAGAGAGAGAGAGAGAGAGAGAGAGAGAGAAAACCTGTAACTGATCTCGTGAGAACGGTAACAAAACGAGACATGTCACCTCTCCGAATGCATTCCAATAGATGACCGCTCCTGCGGCCATCAAAAACCGATGTTCAAGCACTGGTCCCCCGGGAACCGGAGAGCAAGCAATCTGGTCGTCACGAAACGAGAGTTCTCAGCCCATCAGCACAAACAGCCCCAGCGGGACGAACGGGACAGTATCCGAACATCCCCCGGCGTACAGGGATACACGGAAGGTAAGACAAATGCCAACAGACAGCCACGGTAATGAAGAGGAATTAGTCTACAACAGTGATGAAGTGGCAAAATGCGTGTGCTCGAGCAATGTATGCGAAATTAGAAGCCCTTGGGCAAAAAAAAACAAACAAAAATAGGTGTGGTTAAGGTAACATAGCCAAAAAAAATAGGGTAGGAAGGTAGGCAATCACTTTTTTTTTAAAACTTTTTTTTCTAATGTGTACAAATTAAACCTACTTGACAGGGAAATAAGTGTGCGACTCGAGCGCTGTCACTTTCATTGCGTTTTCTGCACTCGTTTTTTTTGTTTTGTTGTTGTTGTTGTTGTTGTTGTTGTTGTTGTTGTTGTTGTTGTTGTTGTTGTTGTTGTTGACAAATGTAATAAAAAGTTATAGGGTCGGCCCCTAAAAATAGGGTAGGTCGGGTTACCGTAACCACACCTATTTTTTTTTTAGGCCTTGTCAACAGTGGGACGAACGAGACAGTGTAAGAAAACTCCCACGCGTACAAAGTTACACGGAAGGTAAGACAAATACCAACAGAAAGAATGAAGGCTAATGAAGAGAAATTAGACTACAGAACAGTGGCGAAGTGACAAATGCTTCTTCGGCTCGAGCAGGATGCGAACTAGAAATCCCTTGTCAACAGTGGGACGAACGAGACAGTGTCTGAAAACTCCCACGCGTACAGAGATACATGGAAGGTAAGACAAATACCACCAGAAAGAGTTGTCAGGCTAATGAAGAGAAATTAGACTACAGAACACTGGCGAAGTGACAAATGCTTCTACGGCTCGAGCAGGATGCGATCTTGAAATCGGTTGCCTACCTTAACAGCGAGACGAACGAGAGAGTGTCTGGAAATTCCCAGGGGCATAAGGGTACTCGGAAGGTAATACAAATGCCAACAGAAAGACTGTCGCGGTAATGAACAGAAATTACACGACAAAACTGTGCTGACGTGACAGTATGCCTGTGAAATTAGGGGACAAAACAGATGTAAAGTCACAATATGCCAGTGAAATTAGAGGATAAAACAGTTGTTACGTCACAGTCTGTATGGCTGTGAAATTAGAGGACACAACAGCTGTAAAGTCACAATATACCTGTGAAATTAGAGGATAAAACAGTGGTGAATTGACAGTATGCCTGTAAAATTCGACGACAAAACAGTATTACAGTGACAGTGTGTCTCGAGCAGATTGCGAACTTGTCTACAACGCTTAATATGTGCATGATTTTATCTGCGATTTAAGCGGGGAAACAAATGTTCATCGTGTCTCATCATGCTACAGAAATCGCCAGGAAAAGAGCTTTCTGTGTTTCACTTCAGCGTATGCTCTCGGCTCACATATTTTACGCAATAATTTTGCAACAAAATAGATTGATCGTCTGACATGAAGGACAAGCTATGACATCGTTTCCCCCGATGAAACGACGAAAGTTCGCACAAGTTACTGGCATACAACCACAATCTAACAAGCTTAATGAGAAGATTTGGAAGTGTTCCACGACGTTTTATTTAATTATTTTCACTCTACAGCGAAGTTACTCGGATTTTTATCACCTCGGAAATTCGCCAAAATGGCCACGACAAATTGATACAAGTTTTGGCACTTTTCCGAAATTGCAGTCCCGGCTCGGAGGTCATCTTTATTGCCCCACAATGAACAAGTTTGGCATCTCTGTCAAAGTAACGGCAATGTTTTCGGCGAAATGAACGCAGTTTTTGAATATTGCAGATTTGTACAATCCATCGGCCCTCTGGATCGTCACACTCACAGTACGCTGAGATTAGTACAATCCATCGGCCCTCTGGATCGTCACACTTACAGTACGCTAAGATTAGTACAATCCATCGGCTCTCTGGATCGTCACACTTACATTACGCTGAGATTAGTACAATCCATCGGCTCGCTGGATCGTCACACTTACATTACGCTGAGATTAGTACAATCCATCGGCCCTCTTCATCGTCACCCTTACATTACGCTGAGATTAGTACAATCCATCGGCTCTCTGGATCGTCACAATTACATTACGCTGAAATGTGTACAATCGATCGGCTCTCTGGATCGTCACAATTACATTACGCTGAGATTAGTACAATCCATCGGCCCTCTGGATCGTCACAATTACGTTACGCTGAAATGTGTACAATCCATCGGCCCTCTGGATCGTCACAATTACATTACGCTGAAATGTGTACAATTCATCGGCGCTCTGGATCGTCACAATTACATTACGCTGAAATGTGTGCAATCCATCGGCCCCCTGGATCGTCACACTTACATTATGCTGAGATGTATACTATCAATCGGACCACTTGATCGTCACACTTACATTACGCTGAGATTAGTACAATCCATCGGCCCTCTGGATCGTCACAATTACATTACACTGAAATGTGTACAATCCATCGGCCCTCTGGATCGTCACAATTACATTACGCTGAAATGTGTACAATCCATCGGCCCTCTGGATCGTCACAATTACATTACGCTGAAATGTGTGCAATCCATCGGCCCCCTGGATCGTCACAATTACATTACGCTGAGATACGTACAATCCATCGACCCCCTGGACGTCCCAATTACATTACGTTGAGATTTGTAAAATCCATCGGCCCTCTGGATCGTCACAATTACATTACACTGAGATTTGTACAATCCATCGGCCCCCTGGATCGTCACAATTACATTACGCTGAAATGTGTACAATCCATCGGCTCTCTGGATCGTCACAATTACATTACGCTGAAATGTGTACAATCCATCGGCCCTCTGGATCGTCACACTTACATTACGCTGAAATGTGTACAATCCATCGGCTCTCTGGATCGTCACAATTACATTACGCTGAAATGTGTACAATCCATCGGCTCTCTGGATCGTTACAATTACATAACGCTGAAATGTGTACAATCCATCGGTCCTCTGGATCGTCACACTTACATTACGCTGAAATGTGTACAATCCATCGGCTCTCTGGATCGTCACAATTACATTACGCTGTGAATTGTACAATCCATCGGTTCTGCGCTCGGCCTAATATACGTCCGGGGGGTGACAGGTATCAGTGTGAGGGTCACCTAAGTCACAGGCTAATAACTCGAACAGGTTTTGCTCTTTTCTAAAACGATTTTCACCACCGGACTGAGCATAAAAAACTCTACGAAAATGTAAAAATATAAAAATCATGCAAAGGTGACATGCGACTCATTCCGTGGTGGAAGGTCACATATTTCAAATCATCACCAAAGTTATACGAGACGTGGCAATCAAAGTATAGCCCACACCATCCCGTATCACACATCACAGATTAAAATGTACTATTGTGTGCACTGAGGGCAAGCATGTCCCGGCTTTGACACTGGATAAGCGTATCATGCCACGCTGTTAATGGTTGGTATGTGTCAAAGTGAAATGATGCTGCAGCCCCATGTAAAAGCCTGGACAGTTGTGAGGTGGTACACACGATTACAATAACGAGAAGGAAGGTACCTTTGCGTTTTCAAACCCAAATCTGTCGAATGTAATTTCATCCGCAAGAGCGTATCCTCGATAATTCCTCCAAGAGGCACTATATAATCTGCATAGTTGTGTTCATCTACCCTGTTGACATTGGTTTGATTTGTAATCCTGAGTACGGAACAATCAACTAACTCATGTGAATCCCACTGTATGGGTGCAGACAAAAGCTGAGAGGTTATTATCAAAAATGTGTCAGTTGTTGTTGCATTACTTTTGCAACTAACCCCTCTGTCGATCAGCGAAACTAACAAAGAAAGTCCCTCTCGACACATTGTCTTATATTGAGGCTTCTTCTGGACAACATTGAAAATAAATAAAAGAAGCGGAAGCCAAATGCAAAGGAGAGGGAAACCATCCAACGGAAACGTAGAAGGGAATTGGATATCTCCCTCTCCGTTTCATTTGTGGGTTCTCTGCTTTTTGATTGACTTTTTAAAGTTGTCCAGAAGAAGCCTCCATAAGCGAAAGTTATTCGCTGATTTTGTGTGATCTCTTTTGTTTTGTAACGTTGTTTGTCTCACCAACCGGCATTTAAAAAAAATGATTTTGTGATGTGTCCAAACTGAAGAAAAATGTTAAAGCCTGGGTGAACTTTTTGTTCACATAATCATTTAAACGAGAAGGACAGAACAAGGCTGTCGCATACACACTGGGCGAGAAAACCTGTTACAATTTTTTTTAAATCGATTACTTTCGTTTTGGTTTACTTATTGAACCATGGCACGGATGATTGTTATTTTGATTTGTGCCTCAATCTCCCACCTTTGTTGAATTCAGCCGGAAGGTTACAAAAACACTAACCGGGATTGATTGATTCTTGATTGTTTTGTGGAAAAGAGCCCAGGGTCATCATAGAATCATATTACATGGACTTTCTTTTTATCTTCTTGTCAATAAAAATTGAAATACAAACACGCACGTACGCAGGCACGCACGCACACATACACACCCGCTCGTGCGCGCATTCACGCAAAGAAAGAAAGAAAGAGAATAGAAAGAAACGAAAGGAGAAAGAAAAAAAGAAAAAAGAAAGAAATAAAAGAAAGTAAGAAAGACAGAAACAAATGTATGAAAGGAATAAAGAAAGAAAGACAAAAGTAAGAAAAGAAGGAACGAAAGTAAGAAAAAGAAAAATAGAAAACAAGACAGAAAGAAAGAAAGAGAGAAAGAAAGAAAGAAAGAAAGAAAGAAAGAAAGAAAGAGACGGAAAAAAAGAATGAAAAAGAAAGAAAAAGAAAGAAAAAACAAACAAACAAACAAAGACAGAAAGAACGAAAGAAAGAAAGAAAAGTGTGGAAAAAAACCAAACAAAAAGTGTTAACAAAAATAATAATAAAGCAAAACATGTAGTTACCGTTCTTTTTTCATCTCCTCAATTTTCGGCTACCACGACATGTCCAAAATATTAACACCCAGCACGGAGGGAATTATCGAGTCAGAGGGCTATTCTAAAAGGTGGCGTACTTCCGGTCAAAAT
>NC_090257.1:16317349-16359849 GCF_037325665.1 Littorina saxatilis | reverse complement strand
CAGGCCAAACAGTGTCTGTTGGCGGCAAAGGACCCAGCAAGTTGCTATTTTTAGATCGATTAAAAGTTGTCAAGAACAGGCGCTTACATTTGGATGTGTCCACTGATAGTAGGTTTGGTTGTGATCAATCAGAATGATGTGGGAATAAAAATGTATGACAGTTTGGTATGATGACATGTAATTCAAATATGCTGAAATGTAATATTATACATGATATGATATTATTATGGCTGTTGCCATGACCATGAACCCCAAGAAAGGTTTAATGTTATGTAAAATCAAAATACCAAAATCAAGCACCTACTATAATCTGGTCTACGGTGGGAAGATTGAGGCCTTCGTTAAATGTTCAACGTTGGCCAATAATAATTTTAACAATGTACGTACGTTGTGTCGTTTTTTATTATGTTTTATTTTGTTGATCAATTGATAAATATGTCTTCCCAACATATTACAAATCAAACAGAAATAAAGTCTTAGAGAACTACAATAGTTATTGTTGCCGTCAAAACCTTGCAAGGCCTCAACAGAGATAGACTGGATCGCCAACTTCGGCGCGCCGCGGTCATTGGCTCAGTATTGAACTTGCGTCAAGGCCGATGCGCGTAGATTCCCAGAATGTTTACTTTCGGTTAGATTCTTCGACAGCATTCGCAGAGGTGACTGCCGTTACAGAGGTGAGTAAAACTGACCATCGAAAGGAAAATAAGATTCATATTGGTAATACTAATAACATACTTGCACAAGCATGTATCTACCAAAACTGTATGGGAGCACATAGTTGGAAAGGCGTGGTGAAGCGATCAAATCGAATCGTCCGTCTCAGTCAGTGCACTGATCAGCCACCACAATTGAACGTCACTGTCTGTATTTTGTATGTAAGCAGAGCTTCCAAACTAGTTAAATCCTGATGTAGTTTACAAAAACAAAACAAAATCTCATTCCTGTTCCATTGTTATTCTTGTAGTTGTGATATATTCTAGTGAAACTGAAAGTAAGTGTTAAAAGCAGAAAAGCCGGACTGAATCAGGTAATTGGGTTGGGAAAGTTTTGCTAAGAAATCCTGTTATTTCCCTGGGTTAATAAGCATCTCTTTGTCCAACTATTTACACAATTTATTTGACTAGTTTGTGGTTTCAATTGAAATTATTGTTGTATTTATTTCTAGACTACAAGAACTTGCATTGATTGCATTTCATTGTTACAGCACAAAACACTGAATGACACATACTGATTGACGAGCATGCCAATAGCCTTCTCGTTTTACAGTATAGGTACTGATAGTTGTATACAAGTTTGAATATCACTTTGAACACTGCCACATTCAGTTCTTTTCATCATTGAATAATTTTGTTTCAGGAAGCAAGCACCACTTTTGTTGTTGATGAAAACCCCTGTACAGTCAGAAGTGTGTCAAGCTCAAAGTATTATTTCACAAAAGGTGAGAAGTTATTCGTTACATTTGCAACATTTATTGTTGAAAAATATTAAACATAAAGGCAGAATTTGTTTGTCTTGTGATTGTGATGCCTACAACTACACCCGCTTGTGATTTCTCAGTCAAGTTACTGCAGATTTGTGTATATTTCAGTCTCATGTGGTATTTGCCATATTTTTGTGTGAACATGTGTATTTTTCAAGACTTAGATTCTGTGATAACATAAAATACCATAACACATTTGACACCAGTGCATCATATAATATTTTTGGATAATTCTCATTACGCATGATGTTTTATTGTGTCACTGTGTGTACATTTACATGTGTTTTTAAATGTCAACAGGTGACAGTTCCACTTTTGGAAGAGGTGTGCAGTGAGATTGCAGAAAATGAATGCCTGTCAGCTGATCTGTGAAGCCATGTTAAAACCTTGGACTGTAAGTGTTTAGGGAAACACTGTATGAATGAATACAATTTTGTTGGAGTAGTGTTTTCACTTTTGCTTATAATGTAAAACAATTTCAAGTTTAAATTTCAAGTTATTCAGTTACGCTGAGAATAAGCTGTCATATATACATGACAAGTAAGCAGTGCTCCCTGTATGGCATACGTGTAATTATTGTTGATCATTCGCGTACACATTCCAGACTTGTCAATGTGCAAGTGTTCTTTTTGGATACAATGGTGTGTGTGTTTGCCTTTCTTTTAAAGTTATACGAGGCAGGGAATTATCCCAAGATATGGACTAATAAAAATCTATTATTGTATATATATATATATATACAGTGGACCACCCCCCCCCCCCCCCCCCAATTTGATAATCCCTCCCTTTTAAGACCTTATTTTGTCAGTTTGTCTGTGCATAACTTCTGTAAATTTTCCTTCATTTTAAGACTGCCTCCTTTTAATGACCCGCTTTCTCAGATTGTTTGAGGTAATACAAAGGTGGTTCTATTGTATGTGTTCAAGTGTAAGACTTTGTGGTCTGTTTGACAGGTGCTGTTCTTCGGGACAAACTTCAGGTGTTTGAGTCATGCCTTGGTCTACGAGGGAAGTTCCGGAACGCGGCCAAGGAAAAGGCTCACTCATTGTACTACGCAAGCCATGCAAGCATTACAGAGGTCACCAAGTCGACTCATGCATCAGCTTCCATTTGCCTCAGGATGTTTGAAAGGCTGGTCGAAGCAACCTATGGGTGCAAACAGGAAGACAACGCGAATGACCGACCGGTGCCAGTGTGTGAGGAAGGATGTGATCAGGTATGTTGCTGGGAGTGTGGTGAAGAAACTAAAAAAGAAAGTTTGGGGCCTCAAGAAAGGTGCATACAGATACGAGAAACTGCGCTGTTTAGAAGCACTGAGGTTCAGTGAGCTGTCAGAAAGTGATTGTGATTCTTCAACTGACATGACAACGGTGCTTAACCGAGGAGGACTGACATTTGTCAAAGACAACATTGTGCAAATGTTCCTTGACATGCAGGACATTTTTCGTCGGACTGTGGGTGTCGCTTGCTCTGCCAAAATGAAAGCTGATGACAAGGACTTTCTGCAACAGTGCCAAATCAATGATACAGTGCCTGTGCTTTTTTATGACACAGTTTATGCATTTGACATTTCTTTGAAAGTGCAAGAAGATGTTTTCGAAAATGCTGTCCTGCTTTTTTTTTTTAAATCCGAGTCCACCACAAGCTGAGGACAATGTCAATGATGGACAAAGTGCAGCGCGGGTGGAAAGAGTAGAGCATGAAGAACAGGTTGCGTACCAGTGACACTAACATTAACAAGGTGTGAGACGGGCAAAGTTAGCTACATATGCAGTTGATCATATCATTAGTGCCAGTCCACGGATGCTCCCCCCTTGTTTGTGTGTATGTATGCGTGCAGGTTTGCATTTCAGTCTGCATGAGGTGAGCGATAGTGATTTTTAACTGTTGCATGGTGCTCAGTGATTTACAAGCATGTTTTCTGTTGCTATGTAAATTCTCCTGTCTTATGTAGAACTCACACACTTTGTATTACATTTTTTTTTTTACAATAATCTCTCTTGGTGCTGGGTACAAATATT
Source organism: Littorina saxatilis (assembly GCF_037325665.1). Classification (NCBI taxonomy): domain Eukaryota; kingdom Metazoa; phylum Mollusca; class Gastropoda; order Littorinimorpha; family Littorinidae; genus Littorina; species Littorina saxatilis. The sequence continues at coordinate 16,356,345 of NC_090257.1, read as the reverse complement.
TTAAAAGTTTTCAGGTTCATGTTATTCTCTAGTTTCACTTTTTGTTTTACGCTCGACACGTGTTTGAATCTGTATCTGTCTGCAACTGTGAGTAAGTACACCTGAATCCAACATACTAAAGAGAAATCAGTATTTAGTCTGTACTTTAAAAAAAATTGTTATTGCTTGCATTTTTCTTCCGTTGTATTTTTTATGTCTTGAAAATAATAAAAATTGCTTTGAAAATGTATTGTGTACCGCAGTCAGAAGTAATTTATTACTTTTGGGAGTTTAGTAACGTGATATCAGTTTTCAATTGTTCGTTCACTTATATTGCTTTCAGATTTAACACACAAGAAACAGTAGCACGGTTTTCGTTGCGAAAATGTGCATTGGCAGTGCTACGCGATCGATTGTGTATTATGTACACGCGGTGTTCTTCTGGAAAAGACCGAAGCGACATGTGACGTCAGTCGTTCAGCCCGCGAGCGGTGAGAGGGGGGGGGGGGGGGGGGTTTCACATGGTTTGTTTGTTTGTTTGTTTGTTTCAGAACCACACCCATATACACACATTTCACATGTAAACCATTTGTCCGCCCCCTGTCGATATTTATCGACTAAGTTCCTTGTCTTATTTTGTTATCATTTACCTCCAAATTATACGAATGCTACAATCTTACCTAGAATCCCTCAAAATGATACATACGTTACTGTCGCCTGGCTAAGGTGATGAAAGTTATGCAACATTCTTATTAGTTTATGTGTACGTCAACACTTTGTTCACACTGAACATTCAAACGAACACACACACAATTCACCAATCTAGCTTTGTAATCAGAAAATGTAGTTTTTTTTTTCAATCGTTACCTACATTTTATAAACAAACATTTCAGAACCAGAGCAATACATGCCAAACACAGGATGTGCACACATGTGCTCTATGGAAGAAAACGTGTTGCGTGGTTTCATCGTCACCATGCTTTTTGGTACCGTGAATCAAAGTAAAAGGCGATGCATACGTGACCGCCTCGAAGGCTTAAAAAATAATAAATGAATGTTGTATTCAGACAAATATGTAAGACCGGCACGGTTGGCCTAGTGGTAAGGCGTCCGCCCCGTGATCGGGAGGTCGTGGGTTCGAACCCCGGCCGTGTCATACCTAAGACTTTAAAATTGGCAATCTAGTGGCTGCTCCGCCTGGCGTCTGGCATTATGGGGTTAGTGCTAGGACTGGTTGGTCCGGTGTCAGAATAATGTGACTGGGTGAGACATGAAGCCTGTGCTGCGACTTCTGTCTTGTGTGTGGCGCACGTTATATGTCAAAGCAGCACCGCCCTGGTATGGCCCTTCGTGGTCGGCTGGGCGTTAAGCAAACAAACAACAACAACAAATATGTAAGAATAATGAATTATGCAAGGACTCGTGTATGAAATTGTACACAGCACTCGTATAAAAAAAAACTTATCAGTATTTCCTCTGCCAACTCACTTTCCGTCCATTCTGACGTCGCAATTGCACCTTATTTCTGACAATGAGCGTAAACCTGAAACGAGCGGGTCCCATGCGTACCGTCGCTACTGATTTTCAGACTGTACTCGTCTGCTAGTTTCCATATAGAACGGACAAGAACTTACCCTTGGGTAGACTTCGAAGACTAGACAGATCAGTCTGCAGGGACGCAGATTTACGGAGTAAATATGACCAATATGACCGATAACAACTTTGTTAAGGCCTCACAGAACGTCTGGCCTAGGGGTCTTCTAAATTTTCGCTGAATGAAAAAGGATTCATGGGACCCAGTGCATTTTTTTGTTTACACGTACAGGAATGTTATAATGATGAGTTAAGGCCCACCAAGCAGAAAGTCCAGTCTTAATGTTGATAAAGCACGTAAACAAGGAACGAGCAACGCTTTATAAGGTAGTTCATGATGTTAGACATAGGGGAACATGGCTAATGACAGTAGATGAGTTTTATCGACGCTGATGATTGTTGTTGGCTTATTGATAAACCATAGTGTCTGACAGTTTTGCTTTTAATGGTCAGAGAGAGAGAGAGAGAGAGAGAGAGAGAGAGAGAGAGAGAGAGAGAGAGAGAGAGAGAGAGAGAGAGAGAGAGAAAGAAAGAGAGAGAGAGAGCAACAGAGAGAGAGAGAGAGAGAGAGAGAGAGAGAGAGAGAGAGAGAGAGAGAGAGAGAGAGAAAGAGATCAAATCAAATCAAATCAAATCAAATCAAATTTTATTTTTCGAGGGTTGTGGCATAAGCAATACAACGAGCTTTTTTTCAACCAGCCCTCGCCCAGAGAGGGGACTAATCTAATCACATATTTACACGGATATTAACGTAGAAAAAAAGGTAGAGAAAAACAACAACATATGAATATTTACACATTACATATTATACACAAATATAAAGCGTCGTATATGTAACGTAGTGAATTGAAAACAATACTGAATACACATGCATGAGTAAATGTGTTATTAAAGCTTTGAGTGTTTTTGTGTGGATATAATGAACACTGATGCTTTGGACAAATGAAAATATAACCAAACGAAGTCTTCCATCACTGTGATTGTCACGTTTCAGTATATCACTTAAGGTGATTATGAAACGGTTAGTTACTTCTAACTAACTAACCACACCACGATCCACTCTCGCAGTCATACAATTAAATAGAGACAACAAAAGTATAAGTTTCAGACGCCTGTTTATGTAATAACTCGCCACCTCCCTCGAGACTTCACTCAAAATATGTTCTTTTACGTTCAAAAAAACGTAAAATCAATGGTCACTGACAAAATGCCAGTTAGAATATAGAAAATTATAGTAACACGCTGATCCCGTGTAAAGTTAGGAAAATATAACTGTTCTGCTCAAAAGTGCTAGTTAATGCAGGTGTCACACACCCCACGTTGTCACTACTCGAATATAATCACAGATAGAAAAAATGACAACGGTGGTCAACGGGGTGCAAAGACATGGTGCACTTAGCTTTCTTTTGCCACTGGGTGGACGGCCTGTAATTTGTCTTTAGTCTCCACAACTGCTCCGTCGAATGAAGTGCTGGTTAGCGTGGTGACGAAGCAGGGAACTGTGGAGATATCAGGCGCCGCACCCAGTCGCTGGTTAGCTGGTTAGCCGGTTTGCTGGTTAGCCCGTTAGCTGGTTACATCACTCCCCGGTTACAGCGTCTGCAGCTAGCAGTGTCCCGCAGATAGGCAGCCGAACAGAAGATAGAAAGGCTGCAACAGAAAGCATCGGTGCACTAAACATGCCAGCTACCCCTCAACCTCCACCTTTAAACATGTCATCTTTACATATCTCATCGAGCACGTGGGCCTGCACAAACGGACTTTTTACAACAGCAAATCAGCCATTTTCCGTCCTTCTCTCCCTATCTGCAAAAACCATATACAGATTAGTATTTTAGCGTCACAGAGAGCAAATTATGCGCTAACCTGGAAGGAACAACAGAGAGTATTTCATTCCACAAACACAGACTCGTCAACAGCGTTAAATAATGATTTATTACCTCAAAAAGCCTATGAATGTAGCACTCTCATGGAAGCAAAACCCGCTTCCTCCCTGGAATGGCCTCTGTTCGTCAATAGTGACACACCATCCAAACCCCTTGCCGAATACTTTATGCGGTGAAGACCATCCCCGCACGGCGAAGAGAAATTGACGACTCGTCCTCAGCAAACATGTAACTGTGAGAAGGTGGTATCTCGTTGAAGTTCCAATAGAGCCCTATCTGTGCTAGCAGAAACGGCACGTAGATAGAAGTGAAATATCTAGTCGTGATGAAAACCATCAAACTCTAGGGACGCAAAATACCGACCCTTCTCCTCTTGCCGCTGATTGTCAAGTGTCCAGTTATCGTGTCTCAGACAGACAACCTTGACAATAACACGTGACTAACCTTGTCACATATCAAGTTCAGCTATCCACAATTCTGCCTCGCAAGCAGAATCACGCACGCGGAACCACTGAATCACGAAATTCCCGTGCTCGCTGTCAGCAAAAACCGACACCCTTTGACAGAAATTACAACAGGCGCTTTCTGTCGCAATTGACCAAGAGAAGGCACCCCACCGAGTGACACTTTCTTGATCCATGTCACTAGATCGTGACAGTGATTTTTCGTAATTTAACATTAAATACAGTGAAAGGTGTTTTTTGAAAGTATTGAGACTCATTGGGACTCTCACAAATTCCGGGAGAGAATTCCACAGGACGCTACCAGAATAGGCTAAGCTTGACTTGAAGAGATCTATCCTTGGAATTGGGACGTTAAACTTTCGGTTTGGTTTGACTTTAAAGTTTGCAACGAAAGTTCGTGGTGCACGGCCGGAAAGTATTTTGTGAAGGAGCATGCCTTCATTTAATTTAAATCTTTCTTTTAATGGGAGAATCTTAAGTTTCTTATAATCATCAAATACAAGACTGGACTAAAATCAAGTAAACAGATATGTTGTTATTCTGCTGTGGCGGTAAAGGCAGATATTGTGTGTTCTGTTCATGTTTTGGTATTGCTTAGGATAATGTTCTTTCGTCAAATGGGACTAGCAGACGAACTTTTGCACCCGTGTTCCAACGCTAAAAACTGTATGAAGTTCAGTTTTCTGGGGAAAATAGTGTATGAAACCGCTTTATGTTCTTTAAATTGATGAGATGTGTGCATTTGTGTGTGTTTTTGTTGTTGCTTACTGTACATACATTACGTGTAAAATCCAGTTCTTTAACAGGCAACAAACCTTGCAAATTTCCAGAAGCTGCAATCTGAAGCGACCTATCTCTGATTCTATCAGACGATCTCTCCAATGTTTAACACAAAATCAGCAAACTCTCCTGTCACATAGAACGTCCATTGTATAGTGCAATGTTGAAATGAAGTTACCGGTCTGAAACATTTAGTCGTTTCTTCTAAGACAATCCTTGTTCTCTTATCATCTACAGATTTACCGCAGTCTTCACCACGCGCTGGATTTGTATTCAGTTGGCCGCTGTCAGCGTGAGTTCGATCCCAGGTTCGGCGGAAATTTATTTCAGAGTCAACTTTGTGTGCAGACTCTCTTCGGTGTCCGAACTCCCCCCCGTGTACACTACATTGGGTGTGCACGTTAAAGATCCCACGATTGACAAAAGGGTCTTTCCTGGCAAAATTGCTTTGGCACAGTTAATAATTGTCTACCTATACCCGTGTGACTTGGAATAATAGGCCGTGAAAGGTAAATATGCGCCGAAATGGCTGCAATTACTGGCCGTATAAAATTTCATCTCACACGGCATCACTGCTGAGCGCCTAGAACTGTACCCACGGAATATGCGTGATATAAGCCTCATTGATTGATTGATTTGGTTGCGTGTGATCTGTTTATAAAATGAAATATTGTTGAAAACTGACCGTCGGATTGCAATCGGTTGTCGAAGAAACGGAGTGAAAAGAAATTTGAAAGGGGAACTACTCTTGTCGGTAGACAAAGTATGAGAGTTACTTGCCTTGGGAATTTGCTTGTGTTGAACGTTTGTGCACGGCAGATTTAGATTCAGAAAACAACCGAACTCATGGATTTTATATGGAGATTCATGTGTTCAAGCCTGTAGTTGTTAATTTAAATGCGGTATGTTTGTATTGTTTGCTCCAGAGATGTATACTTCGTACATTAGAGCGTTCGGAACTTTTTAGTCGCAAAAGTAGTTCCGACACAGAACAGCTTCTCAACCCATTGCGCTATCGAGGATTCAGGCTGTTGCTGGCTCGTTATTGGCTCACGTAAGTGTAGCCTATGCGATGGTAAACTTTGTCTGTCTGTGCGTGCGTGCGTATGTATGTATGTGTGTATGTCTGTGGTAGAAACTTTAACATTTTTGGCTAAACACCGAAATACTCATTTCACGTGGTTAATTTTCAAGCACCATCTTCAAATTATTGAAGCAATGATCAACATTGTGTCGGCATGTGTGTAGTTAAAGCGTGTATCCAAAGAAAACGGGTGGTGGGGGGTTTTGAAGGGGTACAAGCAGTTGACTGATTTGTGTCGTGTTTGGCATGTAGACGGCAGGTCAGGTGTCAAGATCAGGTCAGGGGTCGCGCGAAGGATTGTGGTCCAGTTCTCACCTCGCCGATTCGCCGGGGAAGACGATTTCATGTTGTTCGGTTTCTAAGCTCCAGAAAAGTAAATAAAGAAGATACCAAAGGGAGATTTCCTACAATTTGATCTGCACAGCGTGTTTCCAATGTCCACGCGAGGAAGAGCTGTCGAAAGCGCGGCAGTCAGTGTCGATCTTGCAGCCGTATCCCGGTAAGTTCAGAGACAGATCTAGTGTCTCCCACTCTGATAACGTGTCACCTACTGTTAATCCGTTTTGTTTTAATTTCTTTTTATTCAGCAGACACGGATGTCAAACACAGTGCTAGGCAGTCACCTCTAGTGAAATGAGTTGATCTAAAGTGCCTGTAATGTTTGGATGTCTTTGCTCGTGGTTCGATTTATGTGAATTTCAAGACTTGCAGTAGAGTCTCAAGTTAAGTTTACTCTGCCCGAAAAAAACTGTCCACCATTTACTTGAACATGCAGATATAAGGAAACGGAATGAATCTGTTCTCAAAGTCAAAATGATCACGATTTTTTCCTCAGATTCAAAACATGCACTGTCATGGTTTTGTCTGTACAATTTAGTAAGTCTTAAGTACTTTGCAACAACTTCCTTGAACGTGAAAGACAGTTTTTGAATGCTAGATCTGTATCGCGTTTCATTCCAGACTCGATCCTCTCTTTGATTGTAGATCTACTGTTTGCTGTTTACGCACTATCATATGATTCGCTATGTAACGTTTGGTAAGCTTACCTTGCCACAGCTTTCTTGTCTTTGTTGGCATTTCTGGCTGTGTTGACCGTCAGAATTATTTTAAGAACCAGGCTGCTGCAGTCGACATGTTTCGCATATTGTAGGGTTACCATGCTGCATAGGTAAAGTGGCTTGTATAACCTGACTATTCTGTTTCAAAACACTGTTTATATTTGTGTAGGTTGTAGTCATCATAACTAATCGCATTTTGCCATTTGTTTCAGAAAGGAGGTTAACCTACAACAAGATCGACGCTATGTTGATATGCCTCAGCCACATGAAGACTTCCGAATTTAGATCTACTCGGCATGGTGACAAGTCTTGATGAAAAGTATAGGACTGAGGACAGCAGTGGAAAAAGTGCCCACATGGCAGGTACCTAACCTATTACCCTAGTCATTTTATCTGTTTGCCTTCTTTTGAAAATTATACATGGAGTTGATATGATGCGTTAGTTTTAACTGTGTGTGTGTGTGTGCGTGTGTGTGTGTGTGTGTGTGTGTGTGTGTGTGTGTTTGTGTGTGTGTGTTACGGAGTGAGTGAGTTTGTGTTATGTTACTGTTTGTTGATTTCTTACGGGAGCCTTGAAGGCTTCGCCTCTTGTTTGTTTGGTTGCTGGGTATTTATCGAAAAATAACTAGCTCTACAAGTTTACAGAGGTAAAGAAGCAGAGGGGGGAATAAAGTTCAATATGAATTTTACTGACATTTTTGAGGATTTTGTAAATTTTCTGGTTTTGAGAATTTACTGTAATATTAACAGCTATTGTGTTTTCAGCGTAGCAATAGGGCCCGATATTTAGACGAGACAAGTATAATGCCGACGAGTCGAAGACGAGTCGCTTTATACTTGTTGGAGTCTAAATATCGGACCCTATTGCTACGACGAAAACACAATAGCGTTTATATAGCTATTCTGACATTAAATTCTGTGTTAAAATCATGTTTTTGTCAGCAACAAGTACCAGAATGGTCCATGTCGTTGATTGCAGACGACGGTTCCCTTTCCGCATGAAGCCACGGAAATAACTGAACATTGAAAAACCCACGAACATGTATTACGGAGAAAACTCGAGATAATCGGATGTTTAGCATTACGTCAATATGCTAGGAATCATATGACGTATCATGCTTGCTGACGTAGATTGTATGTTCGAAAGTCTGACTTTTGTTGGGAATTCGCGTGGTGAAGACTGCGGTAAATCTGTAGATGATAAGAGAACAAGGATTGTCTTAGAAGAAACGACTAAATGTTTCAGACCGGTAACTTCATTTCAACATTGCACTATACAATGGACGTTCTATGTGACAGGAGAGTTTGCTGATTTTGTGTTAAACATTGGAGAGATCGTCTGCTAGAATCAGAGATAGGTCGCTTCAGATTGCAGCTTCTGGAAATTTGCAAGGTTTGTTGCCTGTTAAAGAACTGGATTTTACACGTAATGTATGTACAGTAAGCAACAACAAAAACACACACAAAGCAAATGGCATCGTCTGTCGACTTGTCACATAAACAAACCTGGCGAGGTATGCATGTACTTTATACACGTGGAAGAAACCGGAACCATGCGTCTTTGTTATTGCCAATATGCTTTTGGATATTGGCAAAAATGGCCGACTTCCGTAGCATTATGCTTTGATGATCGGAAAAGGGATGTGTGAGACCATCCAATCACAGCCCCCGAATTCCCCCACGTGTCCATCAGAATAGCTATATACATATATAATACCTAAATACATTTAACTAAGTAACCTATTTGAGTCTTGAGTCCTGAGTTTTGGAACGTTGACAGTCCATCTCTCTCGAATTCCTTCGAGGAAAATGGGTCAGAATTTGCATACGGTGTTTGGTCAAAAACCTTCAAAATAAAGCCAAAACCTCCCGTTTTCGACAACTGCTGCGGTCGATGCCTATATCTCAGCAGGAACTTGAACTGCGTTACTTCAAAAACCTGAATGACAGCCATGCATAGTGGCCGGCACCGGATAGGTAGTAAATAGGTCTTTCTTTCTGTGCTAAAAAGTTGCTGAACTTTTTCGTTTTTTTAATTTTGGTGTGTGTCGAAATTTGGATTTGAGACTTAAAAATTCGAAACAGACAAACTGCTAATGTTCCGAAATGAAGAACGAAACACATTTTTGAAGCGACAATTGAGAGATAAAACAAAGTACCATTTACCATCACTTTGTTCTGATGCGTGTCTTTATTGTTTGTCCACTGTAAAGATTGATCTATCGGTCTAACTTCATGTCAATGTTTCGTTATGTCCAAAATTAAACGTTACATAAACTTAAACCTTTTTTGGTGTTGATTTTCGGATTAAAAAAACCCGCTGCTTCATAGGTTCGACTTATACTCACGTATTCGGATAACATGTTTTGTTCCCAGTTGTGGACGATTTCGCCCTCCCTCTCTCTCTCTCTCTCCCCCCCCCCCCCCCCCCCCCAATGTTTTTAAACAAAGATGTTTAGCTAGATATAAGAAACTGACCTCAAACACCTTCTCCGGGTTCAAAATCGCTGTTTGCAACATTGATTTTATTTTGCACACGACGATTAACTTAACATTTTACAGCGTATTATATTATTGCCCGAACTGGGTCTCTCAGTAAGGGATTAGTCAGGATGATTCTCACGCTTGTCCGGATTAGATATCTTTGTGGTGGAACCAGCTTACCCTTTAATCTTTTAAATAAGAGGTCGCGCTCGCCCTTTTCGAAGCCGATATTTCTTTACAGGTATCGCTCGTTCGTGACCGTCTGGTAGGCCCCCTACTTCGGTGATCCCCTTTATGTCAGAGTAACAAACACACACACCAACAAAACCAAAACGAAAATCGACAAGCAAGCAAAACCAAAGAAATGTTAATAAAAAGCAATGTATATGAAGACAGGCATATGATCCTACAAGTTTCTATTAGCCTTCAATGGATCTGTCGACGAATGTCTTTAACCACCTGCTTCCGTCTATATAATAAACCGACTAGCCCTACTCGTCCCCAACCAAATCTTTAAAAACTCATTAAACCGTTTGGAGTTCTGGGTAGGGAAATCCTTTTTGTAAAATGACATCAGCGCCTTTCAGCGATTGGTCAATGCCTTTTGGAAAGCGAACATAATGTCGGCCACCCTTAAAAAAAAACCACGCTGTTTGATTATGCTTTCCAAACTTTACGAAGTTAACGGGACCATAGGAGCAGTTATCAACTGAACTTACCTCGAACGGTCAGATCGATGGAATGCACAGAACACACATATTTATACGAACGGCGCGACTCGAAAATCGACCAGTCCACACTGATCTTAAGAACTCATGTGTAATACTCAAAGTTAAAATGTCTCTTTTTACGCCTGTTTATAGTGATCCCGGGTTCGAATCTCCTCGCAGACACATACTTTTTTCTTCTAAAAATCAACTTTTTCTTTTTTCTGAACTCTTCTTACTTGTTATTCATTCCCAATTTCTTTCAGTGGTGCATTGAATATCGAAGTAATGAAAGGTTTGCAAAATTATCGAGTACTTCCAGTGAACGATTTCCCAGAATGATCCGTTCTTTTTGTATTAGCATCGACTTTGGGGAAACGCCTAATGGGTGGTTGTATCACCGCGCGTCGACTGCAGGTTATGTTATATGAAGTCTTATATCGCGCGCGTATCTCCAGACTCGGACTCAAGGCGCAGGGATCTATTTATCCCGTGTGAGATGGAATTTTTTACACAATACATCACGCATTCACATCGACCAGCAGATCTCAGCCATTTCGGCGCATATCCTACTTTTCACGGCCTATTATTCCAAGTCACACGGGTATTTTGGTGGACGAGCACTTGAACCCACCACCTAGGTTAGGAAAGGGGGGAGAAAATTGCTAACGCCCCGACCCAGGGTCGAACTCGCAACCTCTCGCTTCCGAGCGCAAGTGCGTTACCACTCGGCCACCCATCCCCTTGGTAATGGTCGTTAACTACTTGTAACTAATGAACTTCTGTTGTGAACGATTTCCGCTGCTATACGGATTCGAACGTCTTTTCTACTTCTTATCTTCTTATGACAGGAGGATTAGCGGATGGCCCACATTTCGTTGGACATCTAATCTCTCTAACAGCTCTTTATGATATCAGATAAACTTTCGGATGGATCAACTGGATCAGTCTCCTTGGATGTGAGTGACTCTCTGCTCGTGTGTTCCCTCCTTTCCTTTCGTTCCGGATCACCCATAACATCCGTCTGACGGCAATGAAGTAGAGGCTACATGCCGAGTCTCAGTGATTATTAAAACTAATGGTCGAAGTTAGCGGATCATGAAAAATGCGAGCTTCAGCGAGCTTTTTCATGACCGCGAACTGAGACCATTATTTGTAATAATCACTAAGACGAGGTATGTAACCTCTTTATTCCTCCTTTCTTCAGTTATTCAAAGAAAAGAGGAGTTTTTGTGCGAAAGTTTGATCGAATCCTTTTCACTCAACCAGTCTACCTGCGCAGGCGACTGAATAATGCGCGGTTGTATAGTTCAGGGAAAATCATTCAATTCTGTTAACACTTCTTGTCAGTTTCCCTGTTTTGGACTAAATTCAAGTACACATTTATGGTATTATTCTGCTGCGGTGATAATACCCAATATTGTCGGACTGTGTGATGATATCTTCTGCTATGGTCTGTTGAGACAGTGATATCAAAATCGAGACCGGAGGTCAAGATTTTGATATCACTGTCGAAACAGACCAATGGCAGAAGATATCATCACACAGTCAGTCAATGTTAGATATATTGCTAATTCTCTAGACATTTTGTATTTTCTGTAAAGAAATTACAAAAGCATTTGTCTCAGTTTTGGCTGTTCCATATTCCTCCCTCTGATTATTATTTCTTTTTGTTCACTCTTTTCTTGTACTTTTCAGTATTTTAAAATGTCTTTCCTTTCAAAAAGTCTTTAGTCACTTGCTCAACTAAATTCTGGGATAATTACATTTTCATATATATTTGTTTGTTTTTAAATTTAGGTGTTTTTGTTTTTGAAGTGGGGAAGCAATAAAGAGGTCGTCGATATCAAAACTGATATCGACGGAAATGTCGTCGATATCACTTTTGCACTGAGCTCAGTTTTGCCCAATTGACCAATGGAAATCCACGTAACATATGAAATAGCAATATAGGCAGTTATTACCAATTCAGTGCCCCATATGGCTTTTTGACCAATCAGGACGGATTCTAGGTGACCCTCTAAATGTTATCAATCAATCAATCAATATGAGGCTTATATCGCGCGTATTCCGTGGGTACAGTTCTAAGCGCAGGGATTTATTTATTTTTTATTTTATTTTTTATTTTTATGCAATTTATATCGCGCACATATTCAAGGCGCAGGGATTTATTTATGCCGTGTGAGATGGAATTTTTTACACAATACATCACGCATTCACATCGGCCAGCAGATCACAGCCATTTCGGCGCATATCCTACTTTTCACGGCCTATTATTCCAAGTCACACGGGTATTTTGGTGGACATTTTTATCTATGCCTATACAATTTTGCCAGGAAAGACCCTTTTGTCAATCGTGGGATCTTTAACGTGCACACCCCAATGTAGTGTACACGAAGGGACTTCGGTTTTTCGTCTCATCCGAAAGACTAGCACTTGAACCCACCACCTAGGTTAGGAAAGGGGGGAGAAAACTGCTAACGCCCTGACCCAGGGTCGAACTCGCAACCTCTCGCTTCCGAGCGCAAGTGCGTTACCACTCGGCCACCCAGTCCGAGCATGTTATAACGTTCAGGCAGGGACCCTTTTTGTTTAAAACGCTAAAAATTAACAAGACAAAGTAAAAAGTAATTCAACAATATCAGCGTGATTTATTCTAAAGAATGACACTTCAAATGCTGTCAGGTAATACTCTCTTTATCTAAAAAATACCAAAAAGCGAGTTTTGTCGGTGGGTGCGTAACGGAACAGCAAGGCACCGCCCATCGTCTGAGTGTGCAATGCCGACCGCTCACTTGAAATCTAAATGATCAAAGTTCGGAAAAATCAAGTAAAATTGCGCCACTCGCTTTACATCAAATGTATGTTTACGTCATTTCCCATCCGTCTGGAGTCAGTTCTAAATCTGTCGCTCTCTGTTCAACGAGAAAAAGCGAAGCAACCGAAACGCAAGTTCTTCTTCTTCTTCTTCTTCGTTCATGGGCTTAGAGTCCCACGTACACTCGTGTTTTTGCACGAGTGGAATTTTACATGTATGACCGTTTTTACCCCGTCATTTAGGCAGCCATACGCCGCTTTCGGAGGAAGCATGCTGGGTATTTTCGTGTTTCTATAACCCACCGAATTCTGACATGGATTACAGGATCTTTTCCGTGCGCACTTGGTCTTGTGCTTGCGTGTACACACGAAGGGGGATAATCCACTAGCAGGTCTGCACATAAGTTGACCTGGGAGATCGGAAAAATCTGCACACTTAACCCACCAGGCGGCCGCGGCCGGGATTCGAACCCTCGACCTTCCGATTAAGAGGCCGACGTCTTACCACCCCGCCACAGCGCCCGTCACGAAACGCATGTTCAATATGGTTTATCTTGTGAGATTGTTGTGTGTCAAAGGCATTTGACCTGTGAATATTCATCACGTCAGGTGTGTTACTCTGATTGGCTGACTCAGGTCACGAGAATTCTTTGACTGACAGGCATAATCAGGTAGAAGCGCTCAAGTTCCCATTGCGGCTGTTCTGTCTAATTCGCGGGGTTGCTTCGAAATTTCTTTTGGTCGAATTAAACGGTAATAAAACCGTTATTTCTAATATGCTGACTGTTAGCAAATGATAACAGACATGTCTCACAAACGATATCAGCATTCGCCTAAAAGGCTCATGCTTGATATCTTTTTTCTCGACATGTCTTGTTATCATTTGCTTACAGTCAGCATATTAGAAATAACTCATAATAGTGTGTATTCTGTTCATGTTTTGGTATCGCTTAGGATATGTTCTTTCTTCGAATGGGACTAGCAGACGAACTTTTGCACCCGTGTTCCAACGTTAAAAACTGTATGAAGTTCAGTTTTCTGGGGCAAAATAGTGGATGAAACCGCTGTATGTTCTTTAAATTGATGAAATGTGTGCATTTGGTTGCGTGTGATCTGTTTATAAAATGAAATATTGTCGAAAACTAACCGTCGGATTGCAGTTTTTTGTCCAAGCAACTCAGTTCAGAAAATGTTAAAGGGGAACTACTCTTGTCGCTAGACAGAGTACGAGAGTTACTTGCCTTGGGAGTTTGCTTGCACTCATAAGGCTGCTGGGCCATAGACTATCACGCCTAACGTCTCACGCCTCACGTATCACGTCTTTTTTTGGAAGGACATCACGCCTCACGCCTCACGTTCCCTATGTTGATGGTTCGTTTTTGATTTTTAGCGCTCGAAAATGGATTCTTCAGATGAAAACAAATTTCTGGACAATTATCAGTGTATGCTCTCGGCCATAGCCTATTTTGTTTGCCACGTCTGTGTCTGTTGGATTTTCATTCAAAAAAATCAATAAAAACTAACCTTTTGGCGGTCGAAGTAGTTCATGTAGATCTTCCCACACCTGGTTTCGTTGATCCTTATCCTTATAATCGAATCAGGATGCCTAGGATCCCAAAGTAGTTGCCTCGCTCTAACCAGCTCAATAAGATCTCCATCCTCATATCACGTCTTGGAAAAAGTGAACCTTCCCACTTTCCTCTTCACGCGTGATACGTGAGGCGTGAAGCGTGAAGCGTGAAGTCGTATGGCGCATCACAACAAAAATAACGTTGGTTCATTTTTCTATCACGTGAGGCGTGAGGCGTGAAAGTCTATGGCCACGGGGCCTAAGAGATCTAAAGCGAGTTTCTCTGCACTGATCGTTAGATTTGGATTTAGAAAACAACCAAACTCATGGATTTTATATGGAGATTAATGTGTTCAAGCCTGTAGTTGCTAGTTTAAATGCAGTATGTTTGTATTGTTTGGTCTAGAGATGTATATTTCGTACATTAGAGCGTTCGGAACTTTTCAATCGCTAAAGTAGTTCCCTCAAAGTCTAGCTCATCAACCTGTGAGCTATCGAGGATTCAGGCCCGTTGTTGCATGGGTAAGTGATTTTAGTTGTTGGGTAAGTTACCGAAAAATAACTAGCCCTACACGTTTACAGAGAAAAAGAAGCAGAGGGGGGAATAATTGATCATCTACGACAGTGATGCGCGTGGATTGTGTCTGTCTGTCTGTCCGTTTATCTGTTTGTTTCTCTCTCTATTCATCTGTCTGTATGAATGTCTGTCTCTCTCTGTATCTGTCTCTGTCTGTCTCTCTGTCTTTCTCTCTATCTCTCTCTGTCTTTCTCTGTCTGTCTGTCTGTCTGTCTGTCTGTCTGTCTCTCTCTCTCTCTAATGTACTTTTGATATTAATCTATCTATACATATAAATAAAAGAAAGTGTCTGTCTGTCTGTGTGTGTGTGTGTGTGTGTGTGTGTGTGTGTGTGTGTGTCTGTCTGTCTGTCTGTGGTCGCCATACCTCAGAGATGGCAAAAGATAAGCACAAGATATTTTGCATGCACACTGCCCTGGACCCACAAATGTGCACCTGGGTTTTAGTTTCTCCAGACATTGTTTCCTTCCTCGGATAATTACCCTCCCCATCTATCAATACAGTCTATATAGTGCAAGGGAGGTAAGTCATGGTTTGTCACCCACGGAAGGGAGGTAACTCTCATAAAACCAGTATACCGTGTCATTCTCAAGGGTTACCCCCCGCCCGCTATCATCCCGCCGCCCCCCCCCCCCCCCACACACACACACACACACACTAACCCTGTCCCCTGCTCCCCCTCCCTGCCTTCCAGATCATCGCGAATAATGTTAACGATCGCCTCAGTGAAAGATCACGAGAATTTACAGATTTCTCTCCCCTGTTCAAAAAGGCATGACGCGCTCACTCATGAGGTATGCGTGCTTTGATCAGACGGTAACTACAGTGGGTGTGAGAAGGGGTAAACAAATCACGAAGAACACGTTGAACCAAATAGAAACTTGCCTTGCCTATACATCCAAATGTATGAGCTCACAGTGTCATTTTTCTTATCCACATTGGAATAAGATTCGAGAGGTTTCTGAGAGAGGGGAGAGCAGAAACACCCGGGCGAAGCCGGGCCTGACTGCTAGTAATATAATAACAGTGATTATAAAGTGGCCAACTCACGATGGCACCCAACTTAATGTGTGCGATAATAGTGCTTGTAATAATGAAGGTGATGGCAATTATTAGTGTCTAGATGTTGTATGTATCAATGTCAACATCTTGTTTTATTGGTGTTTTGCATGGTTGAAAAGAATGAAACAAATCTAACGTGCCTAACGTAAATTAGACACTAAACCTCGACAGTGGTATAATCCAGTACTTAGCGGTGTATGGTAAACGGTCTTTGTTGGGAAAATGGCTATTTCATAAAAACCCGCAGGCTGTACGATTCTGGTTGACTTTTGTTTCCATTACTTCAGAATAGTTGAGAAACCAAAATAGTCTTAACAGTAAAAAGTGATTCCTTTTTAAGCTTTCTGTCGCTGACGGTTTGCATTTGAATAACGACATCCAATACAGTTTACCTACTGAGAGCTATGGAAAACATTTTCTCGAAAAAAATAAGCATAACGCCGAGGGGAGTTAATGTTACCCTTCGTTTGTCCCTGTCAACTGTTGATACACGTACATATTTAACGTTTTTATTGGTTGCTGCTTCTTGACACAACGAAGTAGGGTTTGCAGATATATAAAACAAAAACCATAAATTTCTGTTTAAGACCTTGACGTTCGACGCAGAAACTTCTAATATGACCTATGTTAGGTACAAAAGCTGCATCGTGTCGGAAATGACTTAACAATGGACCCACAGGATAAAGCGAAGATGGACACTTTGCCAATTTCACAACAACAAACTCTCAATATAAGTTTGCGGATTCGGTAACCAGGTTTTAGTGGTCTCGACGATGACTGATCCCAGGTGTTCAGGGTCGATCTTTTAGTTTGAGGCCGACAGATTGACTAAATGTGTTGATATCGCTTGACGCGACTTGGTTGTTGTTGTTGTTGTGGTGGTTATTGTTGTTGTTGTTGTTGTTGTTGTTGTTGTTGTTGTTGTTGTTGTTGCTTAACTCTTCGTATAACGTGCAACCCTACTCAAAGTGTCGATTAACTCAACTTTGAGAGAAGATTTGTTTGTTTGAATGTGACTTTTGGCCGAGGGAGAAGGATTTTCTCGAGGCTACTAAATATACGGCAAAGACATTATAGTTCGCACAGCACAAGACAGGGGTAACCTTCCATTCTGGAACACCGTGACCTGAGAAAATGGCATCATTCTCACATGCAACATACCCAGATATATTCAGCTAGCTTTACCTAAGCCAAAGGCGGCTCTTCTGATCATCGTGATTCGAATTTATACTGCCTATACATACATTTGCGATATGCACATTTCGCCTTACACTTCACAAGAAAAGCAGTTCTGGAATCCGATACGCAAAAAGATTCAAGCTATGAAGCCATCGTTGTCAAAAGTGCATGCGTGCAGGCCCAGCGTTAAATACCTCGCAGCTTCTTCTTCTCATGCGGTGTTTTCTCCAGTGTGCATTGCCTGATCCTGTTTGAACATGAACTGTTTAGTTGTCGTCCGCCTGAAGCAAGTCCACCACAATAAATGACACAGTTTAAATATGTCTGGTCGTTTTTGAAAAAGATCTAAAAAGGAAACAGAAGCATTGCGATTTGATTATCAATATCTGACATGATTCTTGTTTTCTTCAGACAAATATGACTCAAAGAAAATCACGAATTTCGGCTTCATAATAGAGAGACATATAGAAGCAGTGGTGGCCGGGTCGTTGACGGTGGTGGGTCCGTGCCGCCAGAATTCGGTCACACTAAAATAATGGAGCTCTGCACGGGGCTAATAAACGATGTTTTCACAGTCCTGCACAGTGTTGTCGTGAGAATTGTAGGGTTATTAGTATTTGCACGTCCGCCGAATCCGCATGCGTGTGCCCTTTGACACATGCGAATCTCAGCCGCCGTTTAAAAAACGCTAGCATAGCAGAGTCTTCGTCCAGTTAATTTGCTGAAAGGTCAACAACCCTGTGCAGGGCCGGACTAGGGGGGGGGGGGGGGGTTACAGGGGTTACGCAACCCCCCCCCCCCCTGGCTTAAGCATGTACCTCCCAAACGCTTTTTTTTGGTGGGGGAGGGAGGGGGGTGGGTTGCATCTGGATCAATTCTTCTTCATTGCCTATACAGCTTGCTGTCGAATTTGCCTTTTTCGTTCAAGGAGAGGCTTCCTTTCCCTCCAGAAACATCAAAAAACGTTCAGCTTCAAGGGGGCGAAGCCCCCTTGCAACCCCCACCAATGGGGCTTCGTCCCCTGGACCCCCACCAAGGGGCTTCGCCCCCTGGACCCCCATCTGTAACCCCCCCCCCCCCCCTAGTACTTACCTAGTCCGGCCCTGCTGTGTAGCGATTGGTTCTTTCATCGACACGACCACCACCTTCCTACTTTAACTCTCTAGTCTTACGATAGCTAGCTGAAAGATAATGAATTACAGAATTATATAGCATCAGAGTACACGTACTTGTAAAAATAAATTGATTAGATCTTCAACCAACAGAAAACATGTTTTTGCTGACGTTCGCACAAATTACGATGGAA
Source organism: Littorina saxatilis (assembly GCF_037325665.1). Lineage (NCBI taxonomy): Eukaryota > Metazoa > Mollusca > Gastropoda > Littorinimorpha > Littorinidae > Littorina > Littorina saxatilis. The sequence continues at coordinate 16,337,799 of NC_090257.1, read as the reverse complement.
GTATACTCGTATGTCACCTAGTGTAACTGAGTGACAGCCGCTCGCGCCAAGGCATTTTGACAACGTTTGAAATAGTTGTGCAGACCGAGTGCCAGGATGACATATGCATTCTGGTTTTTTTTAAACGCAACATTTTACGAATGCATACCACATGTATTTCTTTGAAGCACGACATCGAGTCTCAGCTGCAGTTTCCAATCCCAAAATCATCTGGTTGTGCCCGACTTAACGTGTCCATTATACACGGACGACCTAGTTAGTACAATTGTTGTTGACACCAATCCTCTTGCATCAACGCTTACCACACTATGAAGAGCGCAATGTAGACACCGTGCTTAGGTTTTGTTGTGAGGAGACCGCAAGAAAGAGGGTAAGTCAATCAAGATGGAGCCCTTTCAGTCTAAACTTCATCAAAGCCTTCCATCACTGGGCTCCGTCGGTCTTCGAATCCACACCCCCCCCCCCCACCCGCACCCTCTCCCCTCCAAGCCTCCGATATTCACGTGCTAAATGACCCAAAGGAGATAATAAACTCTGGTTCTCTCCTTTTTGTGTAAACTTAGTGTCCACGTGAGGAAGGCAAGGCGTGACTTTGCACAGTTTATTTGAGGCTTCCGATGTTTACGCGCAAAAGGAGCTCTTAAACTCTGATTCCTTGGTCCGGGATATGGAAGTTATTGACACTGTAAACTCTGATTCCTTGGTCCGGGATATGGAAGTTATTGACACTGTAAACTAAAGCTTTTGCTTTTTGTGGCGACAAAATGAGAGGGAAAAGTCGACATGGGAGTAAAAACAGAGTAGGAGGGTAGGATATATATGATCTCTTTAACTCTGATTCCCTCGTCCATTATTGCAAGTTATATTGATATTCTAAAAGTGTTTGGACAGAGGGCAGATACACTGTCTAAATTGCATTAAAAACGGAGCAGCAGGTTCGGAGAAAGAAGCTCTGCTTCCCTCGTCTGGAAGTTATTGAGATTGAGAACGTTTGGTAATTGGGATCAAGTAAGCGCTTGCCTATGGACAGGATAACTCTGCGGTTGCCTATGGGACACTGCCACATTTACGTCTTGAGTTACTGCCCTTACTTTTTTTTTTTTTTTGACAAAATTGTTCAACAAAAACATCGTAGGTCGAACTGTGCAGGGTCAACCGCAACAAACACTAACCATTCATACTTTGAAGTATTTGAGTGACTTATATACCGACATTTTTACTTCTTAGTTTTAGCACAGGTGTAGGAAAAAATCATGAACCAAAATGTTATTTATTTTTTAATTTAACATTTGTTTTACAAATGTGACCATGGTCTTTCAAACATACAGTAACATTAAACATTGTTATGTTAAAAAAAAGAAAAAAAGAAAAAAAGCTTTTGTGCACAAATCAGAAAATACATTGTACATTTTACCTACAGGCCAAACAGTGTCCGTGGCGGCAAAGGACCTATATTTTTAGATCAGTCACTGTGGCAATTTGTCAAGAACAGGCGCTTGCATTTGGATGTGTCCACTGATAGTAGGTTTGGTTGTGATCAATCAGAATGATGAGGAATAAAAATGTATGACAGTTTGTTATGATGACATGTAATTCACATATGCTGAAATGTAATATTATACATGATATAATATTATTATGGCTGTTGCCATGACCATGAACCCCAAGAAAGGTTTAATGTTATGTAAAATCAAAATGCCAAAATCAAGCACCTATTTATCTGGTCTACGGCGTGTGTGTTCTGCTCTCTCTTGGCACACAGCCACAGGTCAAAGCAGAGGTTAACTTGAGTGCGCGTGTACCTAGCGGGTGATTTCTATTAGGGCCTTTTACAGCAGACCGCGCGCTGAGTTATTTCGAGTTACTCCCCTTGGGTACGGGCAAACTCGCTGTCGAAGCCACGCTGCAAACTGAGGAGTAGATTGACGTGTGTGTGTGTGTGTGTGTGTGTGTGTGTGTGTGTGTGTGTGTGTGTGTGTGTGTGTGTGTGAAGTAAAGGGGATGGTTCGCGTCCTGATATTAATCAAGAATATATTTTTCGGGGAACAAAAATTTGATGTATAGCTCCCAACAGTAACAACAACAGCAACAACATTATGAAACAAAAGCAAGACGAAAACGCAGTGAAACACATCAAAACCAACAGCTAACTTCGAGTTTAAGTCACTGCAATAACTTGTCATAATTCCAGACGTTATCTGGTGTTTTGCTCACTGCGACAACTTGTTTAACACGATGTGAATAGCCCTCCGTAATCCCAGCGAAAACGTCCAAAACGCAGACACCAAAACTCGATGTTTTACCGTGTTATGCATAATACTAACATCTCAGGAATTTTATTGCGTTACGGCAGTTTTTCTAATGTGACATGAATCGCATAGGTATAATGCCACACAATTCAGTTGATTAACGTGATGTTTGATGTTATATGCCAAGTTAAAGGCCTACTAAAGTGCAACATTTTTATTGCTTCAATGGAAAGAGCCGCATAACAGGATACCAAATATATTAAACAAAACAATTTCTTCCGCTCCGATCACCCGTAGTCGGCCTGAGAAAGTGCTCAATCTCACCTGTAATCAACGAGAAGGGAAGCAACAGACAATTTTTTGCTACTGCTTCTCTCCCCTGCCAGTGACGTCATGAGTGGTTGATGGCTACCAGAGACTGTAGAGTACACAAACGCGGATGATGAGTCTGAATTGCAGCTTTCGTGCGAAAGCAGTGACTTTGAATCGGAGTTGGAAACATCGGAACCACCGTATTCTGGAGCGATAGGCATAGAGCCATACCAGTTGGTTCGAGTGATGAAGACGAAAGACCGAAAGACCAGCAGAAGAGGTTGATCGCAGTCGTCTGTTGTCAGGGAACGCATTGGTATGTATTACATCACACCGTACGATTGAGATTCTGTATAAGTGTATTGTTTTTTGTTGTGCAAACCCCAGATTTCGATCATCTTGAACTAGCGACGACAGTTGCGATTGTAAAGAATAGCTTTTCATTTTGTCAATCTTCAGTTGATGTGCAGATAATTTTGCAATCTGTACGTAAAGTACTAAAGATGCGTCTGTGACTGTGATTAGGACGTCAGCCCGGTTATTTTAATCCAAATCACATTTATTCATGTCAATGTACAACGGTGATTACTGGAAGTAGTGTGTCTTTAGTGTAAAAATGAGAGAAGGCTGACACATGAATGATGAAAAGTGTCAACTTGGTTTCCTTAATTGTCATTGCAGTTTTCACAGTGCATGACCAGTTTGCTTGTTGCTCACATTTTTTTGTTGCAATTATTCTGAAGAAGTGGCTTTACACCTCGGCATGTCAATCAGTCACACGATTTTTCAGCACACATGCACACAAATAATTCAAAGCAAAATGAAGATGTTTAAACAATGCACAACTTAATTTTTATTGAGCATGAAGAAATATGATCGTATGCACAAATAAATTATTCTGTGCTATCTTTTTTTATGAGGTGCCAGTGTGGGAACTGAGGTGTTATGGACACAATCAAGGAGTGTTGCTGCTGTACCAAGATAGAGGAGATGGGAGCTGTGATGGGGGAAGAAGGTGTGAACTGTAATGTATTACTCTGCATCCTGGGTTGCCTCCCCTACATACTGTTGTGTTAGAATTTGCTGAATCGAGACTTGAATTCTGCGACTGCCTCAATCTTGTTGGGCTTTTCGAAATCAGCAAAGAGTGGTGGTGGCAACGGTTGAGCGCCTCGCTGTTCCTGGATGTATCGCTCCATCTCCTGAGTAGTGTTATTGGATGTCAAATCGACAACCCGCAGCATCAGTCTCTCCACATATACTGCAAAAATACACAAAGACTGCTATTAATGACCCCTTTTAAAAAGAATAGCAATGCACAGTTAGCTAAAACTTTTGCACGTATGTTTGTATATTTTTGTTATGTGTGGGCTTTTGATCTTCAACTTTAAAACAAGTCAATACATTTATTTCAATCAAAAAAGGATTCAGTCTTATTTCTTCCTCTATTTTGAGGCACTGACTTTCATACTCATGCAGCTTCTTTCTCTCATGCTTGTAAGTTGTATACCTCCTTGTTTCACATGAAAAGGCAAAATGACTGCCGGAATGACAACATAAAGTCTTTGCATGCAAAACTGACAAAATTGTTAAAAAAAGTGCAATCCACTTTCACTTCCCGGAGGGAATAATCTTTTTTGGACTTCCTGAAGCCAACATTGAATCAGCCTTTCCCGCACCATCAGTTGCCTGCTCCCTGTTGCTGTCCTCGTTAAAATGCAGAGTAGCAAGAATGGTCCTGAAACAGTGCAACACAATACTATTTCTATCTCTCTATCATTAACAGTGGAATCATTTAAAGATCTAAAAAAAAACGAACTTAGAAAACTAGGTCTAACATAGTTAAAGGGGAGAATTTTCCGTTGTAAAGGGGGGGTCTAAAAAGGGGGTATCACTGTAGTAAATGAATTGTTGAGCGCCTGGTAAAGGGAAGCGGCCCCTTGCTCAATGAGAAAAAAGTACAGATTTCTACTCAATTAGGCTTACCAGTCCATTTCATGGTCGCCCTCGCTGTGCATATCAACTGCCTCATCACAGGATGGAGTATATTCATCATCCTGCTCAGGTTCGCTGATATGAGATTCTGGGTCACTGCCAGGTGGGTCACTGTCATTGTCGGGTGACCTGTTTCTGCTCCTATACACATCAATGCAGCATTGTGTACCCTTGTTGATTCCTGGTAGGCTTTGTCGTAAATCACACTGCACACCTTTTTAACGGAAAATTGCATACATGTGTGAGTGTCGAAAAGAGCATAAATGTATATGTGTTCCAATGTTTGACTAGCTATTCTGACTTGAACCATGCCACAAATCATGAACCATGAACTTCAAGTGTGTGCATGTGAAAAAATAAAAATGACAAACACCACAGTGCAGATGGTCTGATGCTTTCATGATTGAATGCCCAATCACCTTTTTTTTTTTACAGTTTAAAAATAGTATTTTAAACAAGACTTGAACCTTATTTTAACAGTGATTTACCTACTTTTTGTTTTACTTACTTTTTGTTGCAGTAGAAGAAGGCCTTGGAGTGACTTGAACTTTCTTGTTTCCTTTCTTTGCAATGCATCTGGAAGGGGAATATATATATATATATATCTGATAATGACATAGCTAATAGTAATGTAAGCATAGAAGAACTTATAAGTTCATTTGCAAATTGGTTGCATGATAATTGCACACACCAATTTATTGATTTTATATTTTACAAAGAACATGAAGGAGTTCTAAAACAGAAGGAAGTATATTGGCTGAGTTGATAAAATGTAAAGAAGATGTGTAATCACAAAAATTGATTGAAATAACACTGACAAGACTGAATGTGACAACAAACAGAGCTATACTGGCCAACCCGAGAACTATACCTCTGTCTGAGTGCTGACATGTAGGGTATCGCTGAGAGGCTGATCAGTCACAATCACATCAATATGAGTTTGTGGTGAATCAGTTGAATCATCACAAGACTGAATATCAGGAGTCGCACCCGCCAACATGTCTGCAACAACCTGCAAACAAAAGCATTCCCCCAAAATTATACCAACCACCCATCGACTTAGAGACAAAACATCAAAACTTTATTTTCTAATAGCTAGTGCAGTGCACTATCTTGACCATGATGCATACACCCTCTCATTCCCACACTAACATTCTCACTAACACTCTTCATATTCATAATCAATGCTCATACTGACGGTCTTTCCTTCTTCAGGTGCATTGCCTGATCATGAAATTTTAAAATATCTTGATCTTCATGTCCAGTAAGAATATTCTCAGTCAATACACAAGAATAATATTGGAAGAATGTTGACGAAAACCATGCAGTGACATTTGTACAAATGCACAATGAATGTAAATTTGTCAGAAATTAAATGTAATGACTCCAGATATTGTGCAACTTCATAATTTTTCTCCTTACCCTTTGGCGTTCCCGTTTAGCAAAAGCTCCTCTGCTCACACTTTGGCCCACAGCGGTGGTACAAATCGGCGTTGTGATAGCCATTGTCAATTCTGTCACAGTGCACCTGGCTCTGGATACTGAGGTGACAGTACTTGACTTCGTCGCCGTCAAAAGTGATGTTGCCGTCAATGGTAGCAGACGACATGGCTTCTGCACTGTAGGCACTGACTTTGGAACTAGCCTACAACTCGTGTTTAATCCAAAGCTTGCTGCAAGTGCAACTTTTGCAGGATAGCAGTCAGAGTTAAAATGCAAACTGCATATTCTCGAATTTTGATTTGGTGTCCCAAACTTCGGACCAAAATCCGCTCTGGAAGTTTGCACAAACTTGACCCACTGCCTCCGAGTTTCGGTATCATCAGGAAACCTGTGCATGGTATGGCCCTTACCATGATTGTTGCTGCACTCAGCGACAGCACAGGCGAAGCCATATCTTCTCTGCTTCGAAGATGGAATCTCTTTTGGAACATACGCACTAGCAGTGGCAGCGCTACTATCACCGTCGGCCATGTTGCTCTTGTAGGCCGTGTTACACTCATGACGTCACTGGCACCGGGGGCTGTCTCTCGCAGAATGGACAGGTGCGCGGAATCGGTTTTTATTCAATAAAAAATCAGCCACGCAAAATTTACAAAACGGTCTTCGGAACATGTACCAGATTGCTATTACACATGTTTTAGGCGAATAAAAATGTTGCACTTTAGTAGGCCTTTAAAGTGCCAAAACGAGACTTTTCGCCCTGTGGCAGAAGTGGAAAAGTTTTTCGTCTACACCGCGGAGGTAAAACCGACACAGAGGCAGACAACCTACCTGCACACTTCCTGTATAAACTGTGGATAATCGTCAGCGAAGGTGGGGGACATTCTGCTGGAATTTTGCCAGTGTCTGGGGGGGGGGGGGGGGGGGGGGGGGGGTTAAGTACTTACATTTCACAACTTAGGCATGTTATTGTTATTGTTAGTATTGTTACTCCTCACTGAAACCAAGTAAAGCAGGCTGTTCACCCTCAATAATGCTTTTACTGTATTAGTACTGTCACAGTATGTTTGCATGCAAATATTAGTAAGCTTCCATGAAATATTGAATATATATATAATTTATATCCATTTCACAGCACTAGGATGGGATGTCTGGCACTTTGAATCACTAACAGAAGCACTGCCTCTTCCATACCCATCTCCTTTTTGAAAAGAGTATACCTATGGACCAGTGAATGGTTACATTTTAATGATCATATGGGTTGCTCTGATTTTATTCAGGATCAGGTACGTTTGTTTTTTTAACCACACAAACACTTAGACAACAATTATCAGAGTATGAGTTTTTCCGCGTGTTGATTTTTATTTAAATCCAAGTCACAGCTTCTGTTTTATGATGAGTGATGTAGTTTGAAACACTTGGACAACAATTATCAGAGTATGAGTTTTTCCACTTTTTGATTTTCATTTAAATCCAAGTCACAGCTTCTGTTTTATGATGAGTGATGTAGTTTGAAGTGTTGGTATTAAATGTTCACTGACAGTCATTCTGTGCTGGTATTCCCATTTTCACCTGCAGGGTTATGAAATATATGGGGAGAAACTTGGTCAGTAAAATCATCTTCAAGCGTGAACTGATAATTGTCTCTGTTTAAAATTACAATGTATTTCGTGAACACACCTTGAGAATGACCCTTGCGTGATTTAAAACTGCCTGCTGTGAATACTGTTGTCATACTATGAACTTTCTTTTGAGAAAAACAAAAAGAATGAAAAGCTTTTAACTAGCTTGTGAATGAGCCTCTTACTTCCATGTGGGGCTATAGCTGCTTTGAACTATTTTTAATGCCTGAAAAGGATAGTGATGGAAATTACTAGTTTAATGTCAGGTGTGACATATACTATTGATTGAACTATTTTTTTATTAATCTGCAATTTTGTTACAACCTACTTTGTTTATTTGGTGACAAGCTAGTGGGAGGCACTTTTTAGACTTTTAAAATGTCAGGTATGGGAATTGTTAGCAAAGTTTCACATTTTCTGCAGTTGAATCCATATCTCCACAACAACAAAATGTATGGTCTTATGAACAAAAACACATACTTTCTGTGCTTGTTCGAAGGTAAAGACATATTTCTTTGTGTTTGTTAAAAGAAAAACCTCTTAATTTTGTCTGTTGTGAAGGAAAAGTTTACATGGTTTCGTCACCCAACTTACAAAATTTGTCCCACAAAATGTTTGGGTTTTTTTCTCCACTTTTTTTTCCTTCAGTTGCCATGTCTAAAATGTACACATTACGTAAAATATTCCATGTCAAAATCCAAATGTTTAAGGCAATGTGACAATTATTTTAAAATATCATTACACTATTCCTATAGCTTTGCCCAACTATAATGCAAGTAGGGGAGGTAATTGTTGATCCATATATTCATCTTAACTTTTTACGCATATGGACGTAACTCCTTAACTTGCATTATTTTTGTGCAAGAGGATGCATCTCAAGATAGTTGATATTTTCTTATTCCCAAAAATAACAACAATTCTGTCCAAGCAGATTTGTTTTTAATTTTTATTTACAGAGGACCATTGTCGAATGTATATGGTTACTGTTGAATGAACATTTGAAATTGATTGGCTGATTACTGGTTGTTTTTGTTTTGTTTTGTTTTTTTACTACAGTATGAAGTTATTATATCTATTTTCTTTCATCGCAAATAAACATCTTCCTTTCTGCATACGTTTCACACCTCATTCACGTATACAACTAAATTCCATACCAAATCATCTTGCATTTTGTTCACCTCTTTCTACATTTCTCTAAACATTTTTATTTCAGTAGTCAAACACCTTTTCTTCCTATGTGGATGTTCTGTGATCAATGGATGGCGCAGACTAACATGAACATGTGCTAGAAAAATAATGTAAAATGTTTAAATGTAATCTAATGTCAGTTGTGGGCAAACACTTAACCAAAGTTAAAACGTGACCTCAAAAATGGGGTAATATGCAAAAACTTAAAAAATATATCAATATGTGATGTCATGTTAAAGCTGTCTGCAAGAAGATTTCTACACCTTCTCGTGTCATGGCCTATCCGATTCCTTATATCTCAAAGTGTCTTCCACTTAATTTTCAGTCATTTGGCTGCAATCAAAGGAAACAACAAAAGCAACGAAAAAGTTTTTATTTTACTGCGTTTTAGTGAAACATGCAGCCAATAAACACATATTCACTTGCAAAATTATACAACAAACTGTATCAATACATGTTTGTCACATTGCATTCCAAAAAAATTATCTACGATACCAAACCTAGAAAATAAACTGTACTTACATGTATGCGCGTCTATCTAACCGCACCTGGGATAACTGCAGTGAGTCGTCAAAAATAGTGTTTTTTCTGTGCGTTTTTTTTCAAATAATGCAATAACAGCACACACATTTGCTTGCAGAATTAAACAACAAATTTCACTGATACATGTTAGTCATTTTGCATCCAAAAAGAATGATCTACGACTCCAAACTTTGAAATATAAACTGCACTTATATTAAAATATTCTGTCAACACGTACTTCAGTTTAAGGCCTAAGTACTTAAGCATTTAGGGTCGAATCTAATTCCGCTATATTCGAAAGGGTGTGCTTGCCAGCTTCTTTAATGCAAAAAATTAAAAATATTATTCATGACGTTGCATTAAAAAAAAAAAGAAAGCTTTCAGATCTTAGAATGTCATTTCATGTTTAGACAAAAACTTCAAATTGTTAAAACATGTCATTTTGGGGGGGGGGGGGGGGGGGGGGTAAAAAATTAAAAAATACTGAAATTTCATGTTGCAAATGCCTTAGTGGGCAAAAACTAAAAAATGTTAAGGTGTGACTTTATTTAGGCACATTTCAACTCGCTTCTCATCAAGGATAGCAAAAATGTGATTCAAAAATTTTCTTATTTGTATATTACACTATTTTTTTCCGATCAAATTAATTATTACAAAAATTGTCTAAAGTGACAAACTATGAAAATCATGCATTTAAAAAAAAAAGAAGCTTTTAGGGCTTTCTGATGTCGCTGTAACACTTTAAAGCTGCCAGCATGCAGATTTCTACACCTTCTCGTATGATGGCCTATCCAATTCCTTATATCTCAAAGTGTCTTCCACTTTATTTTCAGCCCTGTAGAGCAAGTCGTTTGGCTGCAATCAAAGCAAACAATAAAAGCAACGAAAAAGTGTTTATTTTACAACGTTTTTGTCAAACATGCAGCCAATAAACAAATATTCACTTGCAAAATTATACAACAAACTGTATCAATACCTGTTTTTCACATTGCATTCAAAAAAAATTATCTACGATACCAAACCTAGAAAATAAACTGTACTTACATGTATGAGCGTCTATCTAACCGCACGTGGGATAACTCTGCAGCAGAGCGTATATTGCATGCTCTGCTCCGCAGTGAGTAGTCGAAAATAGTGTTTTTTTCTGTGCGTTTTTTGAAAATAATGCAATAACAGCACACACATTTGCTTGCAGAATTAAACAACAAATTTCACCGATACATGCTAGTCACATTGCATCCAAAAAGAATGATCTACGACTCCAAACTTTGAAAATAAACTGCACTTATATCAGAGACATCTCTGCTTACATTAAAATATTCTATCAACCCGTACTTAAGTTTAAGGCCTAAGTACTTAAGCATTTAGGGTCGAAACTACTTCCGCTATATTCGAAAGGGTGTGCTTGCCAGCTTCTTTAACAACAATATTCATTTTGTCAAAATAACATGGACGCCTGTTCATTTTGAATGAACATTTTTCTTGTTGTTGTTGTTTTTGTGTTTCGTTTTTGCAAAGGAAAAGCGAGTAGCTGAAATGCCAGTAAAAACGGTATCAAATTATGATACGGATGATCTTTATCTCTGCTTTCGCTTTCGCCAGCATTTCAACATTGAAACATGTCGCGTACAGCGAAATTAATACATTTAGTCAAACTGTCGAACTCACAGAATGGAACTGAACGCATTGCATTTGTTTTCACCAAGACAACAAGTTTGACGATACAAGAAAGCGCTGACACATTCAAAGCGGCCTGCTGATCGCTTGCATTGACAGCCAGCATAGCGCAGTAGTACAGGAGAGCGCGTTTTTCTGTATACTGTATACATTGTTGAGCTTGTTTTTAATTCAAACATAACTTATTTCTGGTTTTGGATTGAGGAAATGAATTTCTTTTTTTTAGATTAAATCATTAATGGATCGATAACGAAAATTTTAGTTTCAATTGGAAATGTGCGATTTTTCATGACCAAACTTATTAATTAATTTTGAATTCCAAGCTGAAATGCAATACCCTTGGCCGAGCTTTGTCGAAGATTGCTTGACCACAATTTCAATCAATGTGATCAAAAAATGAGTGCGTCACAGTTCTGCTTCAACTTTCACTTAAAGCCGAACACACACACACACACACACACACACACACACACACACACACACACACACACACACACACACACACACACAGACACAACTCACACACACACACACACACACACACACGCACATCCACAAACACACACACACACACGCACACACACACACAATCACACATACACAAATACACACACACACACACACACACACACACACACACACACAAACACACACATAAACACACATACACACGCACACTTACACCAACACCCTTATCTGGATTCCCAGTCTATGTTATAACAGTTAGACCAAACTCACCCACGTAGTTCCAAGCAGATGAAGATACTCGATTAAGTCTTCAATCACGCTCAAGCCTTAACAACAATTACAGCTTTAGCTTAAGAATATTTCTTCCCAACTGTGTTGTTGTGTAACATAAATAATACAGTGTTCCAGATGGTCGAACGTGTAGCAAAGACCTGTACGTGTACGTGTACGTGTACGTGTACGTGTAGATATTGCGTCACCTGTGACTCAATTTTTTTCTCCAATGTTCCAAATGCAATACGTAGTTTTGCTCCCACCAAGACTGCAGATCTTGGCAAACGCGTGACGTAAACATTAGATTTGATGACGTTACCCGTACACGTTCCCGTACACGTCCTCAAAAGTGCTGATCTAGATCTTGCTAATTATGCCAAAATAAACTGCTCTGGAAATATCTAAGTAAACATGGCCAAGGAATATCAACATCAATCAATCAATATGAGGCTTATATCGCGCGTATTCCGTGGGTACAGTTCTAAGCGCAGGGATTTTTTTTTGTTTTTGTTTTTGTTTTTGATGCAATTTATATCGCGCACATATTCAAGGCGCAGGGATTTATTTATGCCGTGTGAGATGGAATTTTTTTTACACAATACATCACGCATTCACATCGGCCAGCAGATCGCAGCCATTTCGGCGCATATCCTACTTTTCACCATCAACACAGCCGTGCAGAGACGTCCGCCTTTAAATTTTGCTTTTAAATGAAGTAGCCTTCAAAACTTCCAATCCATTCTTCATTTAGCTCAATAAGAGCCTACACTTCTGAGATTCTTATGTAAATTAATGTATATTGATGATACATTATTCATCGACCCACTTTGAAAGGGGGAGGAGGAGTGGAATGGAAACGTAATGTAAATCTTAACCTGCGAAGACATGAAGAAAGACTTATGTAAACCATTCGGTTAATCATATAAGACCTTTCCTTCCCTCCACGTGGACACAAACCAAAACTCACAAAACTCAACAGCAAAGCGTCTTTCAGTGAAGAGTGGGGACGTTTTTTCTGTATTGAAATCGCTGTTTGACACACGTTACAGTTACGCAAGTAATTGGTCAAACATGTTCGACACACCCACACACGCACACGTGCACACAGACACACACAGACACACACACACACACACACACACACAAACACAGACATACAGACACACACACATACACACACACACACACACACACACACAGATACAGACACACACACACCCACACACACACACACACAAACAGATACAGATACACACACACACACACATACACACATACACACACACACACGAACATAGACACAGATACAGACACACACACACACACACACACAGATACACACACACACACACACACACACACACACACACACAGACACACATACACAGACACAGGCACACACACACACACATACACACACACAGACACACACAGACACCCACACACGCACACACACACACAGACACACACAGACACCCACACACACACACACACACACACACACACACACATTTTATGTGTTTATGTATTAATATCGCTGTTAGAGTAACGGAATTAATCGGTCAAAAACGTCCTACTCGACGCAGAAAGAATGTCTGCAGTTAACTTTGATATGTGTCTAAGTAGAGGTATTTATCCCCAGCCTGGGCACATCTGCCACCCGCTGACTCCAATATTTTATTCAGGAAGGACTGCACCTTAATACCATTGGCATGTAAAGAAATGTATGCACCCTAATAAAACAGTAAAAGCCACATCAAAGGCTTGGTTGTCATCTACTGAGTTGAATTATTAAGAGCAACATGAAAGAAATGCGAGGATGTTTTCGTATTTCGTAGACAACATTTCCATTTCTCTTTTGGCATCATCATATATCAAAGGATTCCTAATGGTTCCAGAGCGCAGACGATGTTAATCCTACCTAAACAGGCTATTTTCTGATAGGTTTGAGACCTGCGACCAAAAACTGGGAGCCGAAAGCAGAAAAAACAAACGCACACAAAACAAGAGGCGAAGCCTTCAAGGCTCCCGTAAGAAATCAACAAACAGTAACATAACACAAACTCACTCACTCCGTAACACACACACACAAACACACACACACACACACACACACACACACACACACACACACGCACACACACACACACAGTTAAAACTAACGCATCATATCAACTCCATGTATAATTTTCAAAAGAAGGCAAACAGATAAAATGACTAGGGTAATAGGTTAGGTACCTGCCATGTGGGCACTTTTTCCACTGCTGTCCTCAGTCCTATACTTTTCATCAAGACTTGTCACCATGCCGAGTAGATCTAAATTCGGAAGTCTTCATGTGGCTGAGGCATATCAACATAGCGTCGATCTTGTTGTAGGTTAACCTCCTTTCTGAAACAAATGGCAAAATGCGATTAGTTATGATGACTACAACCTACACAAATATAAACAGTGTTTTGAAACAGAATAGTCAGGTTATACAAGCCACTTTACCTATGCAGCATGGTAACCCTACAATATGCGAAACATGTCGACTGCAGCAGCCTGGTTCTTAAAATAATTCTGACGGTCAACACAGCCAGAAATGCCAACAAAGACAAGAAAGCTGTGGCAAGGTAAGCTTACCAAACGTTACATAGGCATTAGCGAATCATATGATAGTGCGTAAACAGCAAACAGTAGATCTACAATCAAAGAGAGGATCGAGTCTGGAATGAAACGCGATACAGATCTAGCATTCAAAAACTGTCTTTCACGTTCAAGGAAGTTGTTGCAAAGTACTTAAGACTTACTAAATTGTACAGACAAAACCATGACAGTGCATGTTTTGAATCTGAGGAAAAAATCGTGATCATTTTGACTTTGAGAACAGATTCATTCCGTTTCCTTATATCTGCATGTTCAAGTAAATGGTGGACAGTTTTTTTTCGGGCAGAGTAAACTTAACTTGAGACTCTACTGCAAGTCTTGAAATTCACATAAATCGAACCACGAGCAAAGACATCCAAACATTACAGGCACTTTAGATCAACTCATTTCACTAGAGGTGACTGCCTAGCACTGTGTTTGACATCCGTGTCTGCTGAATAAAAAGAAATTAAAACAAAACGGATTAACAGTAGGTGACACGTTATCAGAGTGGGAGACACTAGATCTGTCTCTGAACTTACCGGGATACGGCTGCAAGATCGACACTGACTGCCGCGCTTTCGACAGCTCTTCCTCGCGTGGACATTGGAAACACGCTGTGCAGATCAAATTGTAGGAAATCTCCCTTTGGTATCTTCTTTATTTACTTTTCTGGAGCTTAGAAACCGAACAACATGAAATCGTCTTCCCCGGCGAATCGGCGAGGTGAGAACTGGACCACAATCCTTCGCGCGACCCCTGACCTGATCTTGACACCTGACCTGCCGTCTACATGCCAAACACGACACAAATCAGTCAACTGCTTGTACCCCTTCAAAACCCCCCACCACCCGTTTTCTTTGGATACACGCTTTAACTACACACATGCCGACACAATGTTGATCATTGCTTCAATAATTTGAAGATGGTGCTTGAAAATTAACCACGTGAAATGAGTATTTCGGTGTTTAGCCAAAAATGTTAAAGTTTCTACCACAGACATACACACATACACACATACGCACGCACGCACAGACAGACAAAGTTTACCATCGCATAGGCTACACTTACGTGAGCCAAAAAACCCCGCAGAAATAAAACATCTACAGCGTTGAGAGAAGCAGGAAACAATCACATGTTTCCAGATGGATTTTGACGAGGCCGAAGTCAAAGTTTACGCTAACTCTGTTAGCACTTATTTATTTTCCTTCTACTTGCTTTATTGATTGGCGTTTAATTGTTTTTATTCCCCCCTCTGCTTCTTTACCTCTGTAAACTTGTAGAGCTAGTTATTTTTCGATAAACACCCAGCAACCAAACAAATAACGACCCAGCAACAGCCTGAATCCTCGATAGCGCAATGGGTTGAGAAGCTGTTCTGCGTCGGTACTACTTTTGCGACTGAAAAGTTCCGAACGCTCAAATGTACGAAGTATACATCTCTGGAGCAAACAATACAAACATACCGCATTTAAATCAACAACTACTGGCTTGAACACATGAATCTCCATATAAAATCCATGAGTTTGGTTGTTTTCTGAATCTAGGTCTGCTGTGCACAAACGTTCATCACAAGCAAATTCCCAAGGCAAGTAACTCTCATACTTTGTCTAGCGACAAGAGTAGTTCCCCTTTCAAATTTCTTTTCACTCAGTTTCTTCGACAACAGACTGCAATCCGACGGTCAGTTTTCAACAATATTTCATTTAATAAACAGATCACACGCAACCAAATGCACACATCTCATCAATTTAAACAACATAAAGCGGTTTCATACACTATTTTCCCCAGAAAACAGAACTTCATACAGTTTTTAACGTTGGAACACGGGTGCAAAAGTTCGTCTGCTAGTCCCATTTGACGAAAGAACATTATCCTAAGCGATACCAAAACATATACAGAACACACAATATCTGCCTTTGCCGCCACAGCAGAATAACAGCATATCTGTGTACTTGATTTTAGTCCAAAATAGGAAAACTGACAAGAAGTGTTAACAGAATGGAATGATTTGCACAGAACTATACAACCGCGCATTAATCGATCGCCTGCGCAGGTTGACTGGTTGAGTGAATAGGATTCGATCAAACTTTCGCAAAAAAATCCTCTTTTCTTTGAATAACTGAAGAAAGGAGGAATAAAGAGGTTACACACCTCGTCTCAGTGATTATAAAAAATAATGGTCTCAGTCCGCTAACTTCGACCATTATTTTTAATAATCACTGAGACTCGGCATGTAACCTCTACTTCTTCTCTTCAATGCTTCCAATGTATGACAGAGAGGGATGGATGTGGGAGTAGGGGTCGGGGGTTTGGGTAGGGTTGTTTGGGGGGTGGGGGGAGCTGTATTGGTGTTGGTGAGGAGTTGGGGATATACGAATTGGGGGTATACGAGTTGGGGGTATACGAGTTGAGGGTATACGAGTTGGGGGTATACGAGTTTGAGGGTATACGAGTTGGGGGTATACGAGTTGGGGGTATACGAGTTGAGGGTATACGAGTTGAGGGTATACGAGTTGGGTATACGAGTTGGGGGTATCGAGTTGAGGGTATACGAGTTGAGGGTATACGAGTTGAGGGTATACGAGTTGAGGGTATACGAGTTGGCGGTATACGAGTTGAGGGTATACAAGTTGGGGGTATACGAGTAATGTTGAGGGTATACGAGTTGGGGGTATACGAGTTGGGGGTATACGAGTTGGGGGTATACGAGTTGAGGGTATACGAGTTGGGGGTATACGAGTTGGGGGTATATGAGTTGGGGGTGTACGAGTTGGGGGTATACGAGTTGGGGGTATACGTGTTGAGGGTATACGAGTTGGGGGGAGGGGGGGTATACGAGTTGGGGGTATACGAGTTGGGATTAATGAAGTTGAGTGAACACGAGAACTAGATGACTACATCGAAGAAGTTCGGTTAGAGACTATTGAAACCGGAGAGGCATCTATATATATATACGACTAGTGTCTGTGTGTCTGTCTGTCTGTCTGTGTGTCTGTGCGCGATGCACGGCCAAAGTTCTCGATGGATCTGCTTCAAATTTGGTGGGCATATTCAGGTACTTCCGGGACACAACCTGGTCGATGAGATATTTCAACACGTGCTCTCAGCGCGCAGCGCTGAACCGATTTTGTTTTTTGTGCTGAACCGATTTTTTTTTCTGGATCCACTACCAGTAACTCTTCCTTATCTTCTCCAGTGTTTTTAGCCGCGATTATCTCCCTTCCTCCGTGCGGTGCGCCGGCAAAGCCGGCGTACACCCGGCATAGCCGGGTCCCCGGCGCAGACGGGTATTCGGATCGACTTCTTCCCGGCGCAGCCGTACCCGGCGAAGCGGGTATTCATCTAGTAGATAGATAGGTGAATAGATCGATAGCTCGATAGGTGGATATAGATATACAGACAGACAGACAGACAGACAGACAGACAGACAGACAGTAACCATCTTGACGGAAATACTAGTCATAGTCAGAAAAATGGCTGAGCCGGTAATACGAATGTTACACAGGATAACCGAAAAAAACTAAATACGGAAATGTCAGCAATAATGACGGACCTATCACGTGTTCTTCATTTTTCTTATATTAGTGTGCACGTCCCATATTCATTTAATGGCTGCCCTTTGGTAATCACGATTGTTATTGTAAATCATGTACATTTGTTCTATTTTAGTTTTAGAAACTTTGAGGAGATTTAACGAGAAACTCGAAAAAGAGTAGGGTAGGCAAACAGAGAGACGAATAGGAGAAGGGAACGAATGTGTGTGTGTGTGTGTGTGTGTGTGTGTGTGTGTGTGTGTGTGTGTGTGTGTGTGTGTGTATGTGTGTGTGTGTGTGTGTGTGTGTGCATGTCATGTGTGTGTGTGTGTGCGTGCGTGCGTGCGTGTGTGTGTGTGTGTGTGTGTGTGTGTGTGCGTGTGTCTGTTTCTGTGTGTGTGTGTATGTGTGTGTGTATGTGTGTGTGTGTGTGTGTGTGTGTGTGTGTGTGTGTGTGTGTGTCGCCAAGTCAAAGGCAGATAAATGCCAACATGGCCTTCACTCCCGTCCATGTCTTTCCATTTTAATTTAAAACCACACAAAAACGAATCTCTAATTAAAAGAGAAATCAATAAGCCGAAAGACAGCCCTTCCACTTTGTTTCCGACACCAAGCAAAGAAACCAATAATTACGATTTTTTTCCAATCATTGTTTTCTTTAAATACAGTATCTTTCCAAATGTCAAAACAACTATTGTGCGGGGGAATTGTGAACTCTGCAGGAAAGAGGATCCCGGTGGTATTTGGAGCGGAACGGGTGAAAAAGGCATCCTCCACGAACTCCTAAAAAAATAATGCACTCCGGTAATTGCTTCATTTCAGGGTTTGATTTTAGATTTTTGAGTGGTTTCTTCGTTTTTGGCACTCAATTCACCGAAAAAACAACAACAAAAACAAAAGAACCAATCACTCACCAAACAATCAACAATAAATGTATGTTGTTTGTCCTCCTATAAAGGCTGTTGGGTCGAAGTTCTTGTGATTGTTTTCGTTTTGTCTACAATTAAACGTTCCATAAAACTTATTTTCTTGCTGTTTGATAAGTAAACAAACGAACAAACAAACAAACAAACAAAACTAAATGCAGCAAATCTTTAATTAAAAATACGCAAACAGGGGATTTGATAGAATTTAAAGAACTCAAAAGAACTCAAAGACAGCTTTTCCACAAACAAACAAGCAAACAGACAAACAATTCATCCTATACTGTTCAAAAAAAGAAACGCATAGCTTGTAATATTTGGTTAATTTAGTTATATGGCTACAAGGATATCCACCAAACTGCAGAAAATGTTTATCTGGTCGTCGACCTTTCGTCCATTGCCACAAGTGAGCTCTGCACGTGACGCATGCGTTATCAGTGGCTACAATGTCAAAATTGCTCATTTGGCATGACCACTCGTCATGCTTCAGTGTAATCTCGTGAAACTCGGGGAATATTGAGCTCTCACCATGTCTTCCAAAACCCATAAAAGCGGATTGTTCGCCACAAAGAAATCAGACGACAATTCAGCGACGAAAGATGGCCCGATTGAGCAGAGAAGACCGCCAAATTGCATTGGGTCGTTTACAAGCAGGCCAAAGTCAAAGTGCAATCGCCAGGCACTTCCACGTGTCCCAGAGCACCATCAGTAGACTGTGGGTCAGGTTTCAAGCCACTGGCTCCGTTGCTGACTTGCCACGAGCGGGAAGACCAAGGGCGACAACTGCTGCTCACGACCGCTTCATACGGCTCCGCCACCTCCGGAATCGTTTCCTGTCGGCCTCATCTTCTGTCCAGGCTCTCCCCGGGCCACACCGATTATCGGACCAGACCGTGCGGAACCGCCTGCATGAAGCTGGTTTGAGAGCTCGCAGACCTCACAGAGGAGCTGTCCTCACCCGCCGCCATCGCCAGAACCGAGTGCAGTGGGGCAACCAGCACCTTCGCTGGACCGTCCGGAATCACTGGAGACACGTGTGGTTCAGCGACGAGTCCTACTTCCTGCTCCAGCGACATGATGGTCGGAGGAGGGTCTACCGGAGAGTAAACGAACGTTACGCGCCAACTGTGTGGATGAGGCACCCGTTTCAGGTGGTGGAGGCGTCATAGTGTGGGGGGCGATCAATACCGCTGGAAGGAGCACCCTGGTGCACGTCCAAGGGCGCATAACTGCCCAGCGATACGTGGAGGAAATTCTGCGCCCACACGCCCTCCTCTTCTGGCTGACCAGGATGCCATATTCCAGCAGGACAACGCTCGCCCGCACACAGCCACGACTCACCACCAGTTCCTCACGACCACCATGTCCAGGTGCTTCCCTGGCCATCCATGTCGCCAGACATGAACCCGATAGAACACCTCTGGGATGAATTGGACAGACGTGTGCGCAGGCGAGAAAGAAGCGCCGGCAAATCACCGCGATCTATTGCAGGCACTTCAGGAGGAGTGGGACACCATCCCACAGCAAGATATCCGGCATCTGATCCAGTCCATGCCCAGAAGTGCCGGGCAGTTGTTGTGCTGCAAAGGCAGTCACACCCCCTACTGACTTGACAG